>NC_072772.1:18764645-19075921 GCF_022539595.1 Amphiprion ocellaris
TGACACATCCCACAGATGTTCAATGAGATTTGGATCTGAGGAGTGTGGAACCCGGGTGAACACCTTAGCTCTGTCATGTTCCCCAGGTCACACCTGAGCAGTTTTTGCAGTATACTGGGGTGCACTGACCTGCTGAAGGTGGCAACTAGCATCAAGGACTGCTGTTGTCATGTGGGGGGGGGTTGGAAGTGGCTTGACCTGCAATGCTTGGGTGGGTGGTACATGTCAACAATCCCCATGAATGTCAGGACTCAAGGTTTCCCAGCAGAAGATCACCTGTTAGTGGTCATGATGTTGTGGCTGATCGGTGTATAAGCTAGTTTAGAACAATAAAAGCATTATTTTGAGCCCAATATATGTATTAATCACACATTTTAACATAAGGTGACATCCTTGAAATTACGCTTACAGAGCAAGAAAGAGTTACAACTTTTTAACTGAGGTAGAAGTGTATGTTAACTGACTTGTTGTTTTAATTACTTGTTTTGTCTAGAGGCTGAGCAAAACGAGAAGAACTGCAGAGACACTTTAACATCTGGCTTCACAGTTCACGTTTCAATCCCTGACTGCAGCTACAGACTGTCGGCAAGAGCCTCATATGGACAAGTGTTTAACTCTTATCGCTACGTACGAGTCTGTGACTTAATTGCCTGGTTCTAAATAATAAACCAACAGTTTCTTCTGCAAGCTCGATCACCCCACATTTACTTAGATCAATTGATGAGTGTTGTTTTCCTTTGAATTAGAAGCAGTGCGGCGAAGGAGCAGGTAGCTTGATGCTTGTTATGAAGTCCATGCACTCATCCTGCTGTCAGTTATTCTAAAACCTATTTCAGATAGATTCATGCTATGATTGCCTGTGTGTAACTATAGCAAAACTACAGCAACTTTGGTGGTACCCCTGGAGGCAAGAAAAATAATACAGGAGAGAGAATGTAACACAGGAATCTTTCTCAGAGATTAGCACTGATAGGCTTCGAGCAAAAGGAGGGGAAGAGAAATCACCGGTTACATGATTCACTTCCACTACAAAGATCCAGCAGTGACAGGGAGACATCCAGTTCAGACAGGGTGAGAAATCAAACAATAAGCTCCCCTGAGTCATCCTGATGTGAGCAGCGCTAATTAACACAAACAGGAAGTGGGCAGATGGATGGAGGAGTGAAATTAAAGAAGGGAACACAAGGACCCTCCTGTTTGGCTCCACATCCAGTGCTTAACAATCTCTCCATCATCGTCATGTCATCACTCAATTAAAAGGTTAGGCCATGTTTATTCTTTCTATTAGCAGGATTTGGAAAACATCAACAATCACTTATTACCAAGACTCACCGCCTCCAGGCCAAGTTACTGCTAATTGTACTGTGCGTGTGGAACAGAGAGGGAGAAGATTCTCTGGAGATGATAATCTGCTTGTTTTTCCTATTTTATATCGCACAAAACGTCACTTTAAACAGTTCCTTTAACAAGATTTGTTTATAATCGAAGAAATGTTTTCTGATTCCTGAGCCAAAACTGCAGCTGTGGTGATTTTTTTAAAACTGTCATTATCATAATATCAGTGTTTGTCTTTTATGATGTTCCTCAGAAATTCCTAAAGACATTGGAAAAATCAAATTTACTCCTTTTTTTCCTGTGCAACTTCATGTAAACATCTAGTATGACCACAACTTCCCTCTTTCACACTTCATTTTAGTACAGATGTATAATGTCTTTGTTTGTGAGCTTTAGCATACTGAATTCATATTTGTATCAATCCTATAATCTATATTCAGCTTTCCACAACAGGAATTTTGGCCATTTGTGATTTGGCATGAACAATTAGACGAAATAGAATAATGGAGGATTTTCAACTTTAGTCTATATGAGAAGACTGCTACTCAACGAGTACATCGCAGTGCTGAAAAAAATGTCACTTTTTGTCTTTTCAGTGTTTAAGCTATGGAGTATTTTTTTTCTTCCCTGAAAACAGCCCTGAAAATTATTCTACAGGGGAGATTCTTGTGGTTGGAAAATTCACAAACACAGACCTTAAACTAGCTCACAAGTTTGTACCAAAGAAAAAAGTACTATTTCTTGGATATTGTTGTAAATCTCATCAATAGCGTCTGCTGTTAAGGAAAGAAGGGCTGTTTACCAGCTCCTACTGTGGCTGATTTGTTTTCTCAGACAAACTGTGATTTACCGTTTTAAGAAAAATTCAAACAAATATGTCTAAACGTGTCAAATTCTCACAATCCAAAAACATTTTTCAAATGGTCACACTGAAACAGATAAGAAAAGCTCTGTTTAAGAAAAGCCAATGCACATGTGGACAAGGCTGAAAGACTGGAAACAAGAGCCAAGAAATAGTCCACTACATATCATGTCACTTGCACACAATTAGCTTTTTGTATATAACATTTTTTATTTATATATATATATATATATATATACACACACACACACACATATAACAAGAAAAGCACTCAGTACTCAGCTGAAATCTTGAAAAAATTTGTGGCAGAAATCACAGCAACATAGAATGTGGCCATTTAATATAGATGTACCCTCAAACAAAACGACTTTGCGCTGAGCACAGGCATGTGTTATGCATGTGTACGTTATGTACAGATACCGAATTGTGCGACTTAAGTATGTAACGGGCGGCGGAAATTGATGGGACTCAGAAACACCCCCACAATTTAATTAGTTGTTCCTTGAATGATTTTTATTGAAACAAACTTTGATGCGATGAGACCAGAGAGGGTCTTTTACAAAGTTACAAAGTGCTTCCAAAGCTACAAGGTGCAAGGAAAGATAAACACAGATCATTAAAACAGATGGAGCATATGAAACTCACAAAGATATAATAGTTTAATTACAGCAATTTAATTAGTGAGCTTTAGAAGTGTTGGTGGACAGATTTACCTTCGGATCGACCCGTTTCCAGTCTGTATGCTAAGCTAAGCTAACTGGCTGCAGCTTCATGTAAATGGCCAGACATATGAGTGAAATCATAGGAGATAATTTCCCAGAGTGTTGAAGCATTCCTTTAAGCGTGTCAAGTCTATGCTCCTCATAGGCTAAGTCATAGCAGACTCAGACATCAGTTTTTCCAACTGTACACCTAGAGGCGGTTTGTGGGTCTGCGCTGTGTTTTCTGTGTGTCACTGCCACCACATCAACATGATAAGCAGGTAAATTTGGCAGCAGGAGATAAAACACCTTTGTGCCCATCCGTCTCTCCACTCCTCCTCTCTGTCTTTCTATCTCATCCTCTCTTTTCCCATCTGTTGTCTGCTTAAGTCGTCCCGTAGGGTCCAGATAGGCATCTCGCCCAAATCTGAGACGGGACCCACACACAGCACCACCACCACCAGCAGCATCACATACCGCAGAGCCAGTGAGTGTATTCCCCTGTCTGAGGCTGGTGACTGAGAGTGTGTGGGTGCACATGAAGCTATGTGTGATCAAATCTGTGCACATGAGATAAGGCTACGATGATGCTGTTTGTGAGGAAAGTGCAGGAGTGTGTATTGCGCCAGTTGTGCGTGCTCATGGTCTGCCAGTACATGGTACGTATGTGTGTCTGAGCGAAGCAGGAAGCAAACTGCTCTGCACCATGCTGCTGGTGATAAGGGCGGGCGCATGTGTGTGTGTGTGCTTGTGTAGATGTGTGTGTGTGTGTGTGTGTGTGTCACCAGGGAGGTGGGACGGGTTCAGTGGCAGGACAAGCTCGTCCATGCTGGTATTCGTGAGAGGCTCCCGAATACCAGGGAGGGATGGAAGGGAGGTGGGGGTGGTGGCAGGGAAATGCCCAAATCCTGGTACTGTGTATCACCAAGCAGAAATGAACTACAGCGAAGCAACACCATGCAACACATTTTTACATCCATGACTGCACTGCACCCTCCACTTTATATTCCTGTATAGTTACTTTTGTTTGAGTTTAATCCAAGTTCTTTTTTAAAAAATGCATTTCTGAACACTTTTTCTTGCTCTCTGCAAACTCTTTATTTGGATTAGCGCCACTCGATGTCTAAATGAGACTCGGCTCTCAGGGACAGAGTGAATAACTCATCAGAGCTAATTTTCCAGCTTATTCTGTGGCTAAACATCATGCATGCTGTTATCAGATTCTGCAAGTGAAAAGAATCCACTGAGGTGTGCACTTTGTCAGAGCCAGTGGCAGTTAACAAGAGAAACCTGTTCAAACCTGTTCTCTTATTTGATGCCTTATTTTGCTTGGAGTGAAAGTCAAGTAATTGTACCTGTCAATAGGACAGTATTTTAATGGAGGATTTAAGGTGTGGACTGGTTGATTATCAGCCAGTCTTGTGAGGGCAAACCTTGATTATATATACAGATATTCAATAGGTTATCTTAGCTGCAACACTTTATCTAGCAGCCGTTTAAAGCATCCAGCAGTCATTACTGAAAAATTGGTAGAAAGAGGAAACTTGCAGCCGGTGATGCAGAGAATTTGTGCTGGAAATATAAAAATTTGCAAAGTGTGCTAGGTTATAACAGGTTTATTTCAGTAGATGATAATGAATACAGTGGTGAAAAGGCAGAAACACCAGAGAAGTAAACAGACAGCAGCTGCTTTGTCATGTTTTCATGCGCTGTGCTATAAACTGCTGTAAATGAACTAAATGTGTTTGTCAGCCGTGGGGTGCAAATGCTGCAGATTTGAGATTTCCAATGCTTAACTGTCACACTTCATGCACGGATGGTTAAATTTTGCTGAAGTGTTTCCAAAATGGTCATCACCTTTGGCTATAAATGGTAAAATAAACTTGTAAATTTGATCATTTTCTTCAAGACATGTCTTTGATTCTTTTTTTTCCCAATATACCCTGTACGATGTGCAAAATTTGATAGCCAGTCCAGCAGTAAAACTGATTTGCTAAACAAACAGGTGTACATGGTTCTGAACAAGAATGGGGAAGAAAGGAGGAGGAGGGAGCAGGAAGAGGCACAGATCCAATCAGAGGTTCACTACTGAATGTTACTGCTTGACTGCTCAAGCCCCAGTCTGTTGTTGGCTGTCAGTTGATCACCCTAGAGGAGGTGGTGGAGCAGAGGATGCTGAGCAAACTGCTGGCCATCATGGACAACACATCCCACCCACTCCATAAAACTGTGGACAATCTGAGGAGCAGCTTCAGCAACAGACTGATACAACCCTGCTGCTCCAAGGAACAGTACAGGAGGTCAGTCCTCCATAGCAATAAGACTGTAGAATAATAATATAATAATAATAATGTAAGAATTTATCACTTTACCTGCTGATGAAACCACTTTACATACCAGACACTTTACATTCTAATGTCACTCATTATACCTGTAAACTCATCTGCACCTACTTATGATATTTGCACATCTAACACATTCTTATTTGCAAATTTCTGTACCACTCTTGCATATTCTGTTGATTTTTCAATATTTTATTTTACCTTCACTTTATAAACTACCCCTATATTCAGTGTTGTCTTATTGTTTACCCCTTTATTGAATGCTGCTGTAACAACTGAATTTCCCTCTGGAGATTTCAAAAGTCAGTCTAAGTCAAAGACTGTTAGTAATTCTGGACTCAATACATCTTTCATATGATCAGCCTGGATTTCATTTATGCTATTTATTGTACATACAGATTTACTTTACAATGAATAGAATGAATGGCAACTATCTTGCAATGTTTTAAATATTTCTGATAATAGAAGCTACTATTAAGTAAAATTATATGTCAGGAATCATACATTCAATTTGGAATTTTGGGTTTTGTACACAGTGAGCAGAACTGCTTGGAAAATTTGCTTTGTAAGTTTACATTTCAACCAAACTATTCTAAAAACTAATATATATATATATATATATATATATATATATATATATATATATATATATATATATATATATATATATATATATATATATATATATATATTTAATAATACTACTATAAAAATTTATGTTTTTTTTAGTTCATGGTTGTTGATTGACAAAAATGCTGTTTCATTTTGACTGTTAATGTTACTGATAATTAATTGAATCAGGAATGACTAACGGCAAATTCCTGAGCTGCTTTTTGTTGCTACCTGTATAATTTGTATGGCTGTTTGACTGTTTTCATGTTACTAAGTATAGCAGTGTGATGTGTTTTTATTGTCTGCTCATCACATCATCATGTCATGAAACAATGTTACATCCGCTCTACATCAAGGTTTAAATCCAGTTATTGCAGCAGCAAGCACAACATTTTGGCATTCTGGTTCTGCTTGTTTGAATCTCTGAATGAAATCTATTTAGCAGAGTCTCAGATGTACAGAGAAAAATTTGTGTGGAACTTTATTACCACAGGCTGCCTAATTTTTGCCCCTGATGCAAGGTCAAAAACCAGATGCCTCTTCAAGCATAATGAAGCTTCTTTTTTTTCCTTGCTCAGCCTGTAAGTACCTTCATGTCTGTTCCTGGTTCTTAGAGAAGCTGGCTGCAGTGGTGCTATGGGCTCTGTGTGAGGCAGCAGGTGTCAGTAGTGACAGGAGGGAATGTCTGAGCAGCCTTTGGCTCAGAGCTGAAGTGAGAAGTGACACTCACTACTAACACTCTCAGTCTAATTACTGCTACTCACAGCTGTTATTCAGCCAGACTCACACATACAGAGCACACAACACCTGCGTGTGCTCATGAAAATGGCGCAAAATCCTATGTAGCTGAGCACAGTGAGGTTGTTCACTCATCTGCACCTGTTGGACGTTTTAGTGACTTTCTCTGTGTTAAGCTGGAAAAGAGTCTTTGTCGATCCCATAGTACATTTGCATTTTGGTTTGATTCAAAGATCAGTTTGTGCCATTTAGTTCCCACCTCCTCTGACTGTTAGTGTAGCTTAGTAAATGTGATGTGATTTTACATGAGGACTAGAAAAAGGTTTGATGAAGGGATTTTAATCTGCCAGCAGAATGAAGCATCAGTACAAGTATTTGTCAACTGCACATCACGTGGCCTGCAAATTTTTTACTTAACACATAAAGTTCCATGGATATGTACCCAAGTCGATGGAAAAGAAAGGCAACAAATGCAGACATCTCACAATTCACAAAGGTTTTTGTGCTGTAGTTCACAGTCCACATACCATTAAGAGAGTACTGCATCAGCATTCCTTTCAATGTTATCTGTTGAATTAATTGAACATGTTGGCTAATTAGTTTTGTCAACCGGCAAAACATACATCAGCAATTTATCATTTCTGGAAAAAAAAAAATGAAAAAAAAAGCAATTTATTATTATTATTTATTTGCATTTGGGACAGAGCCAAATGCAAATCTCACAAAAGTGGGCAGTTTAAGTTCCTGAGATTTACCACAACCAAAAAGATGGAGTCAACAGTTGAAGGTAAAAACAGAGTTAAGCAGGTATTTACAACACAAAAATGAAGCAATCCCAGCCTGGATCCTTCTGCGTGGAGCTGGCATCTTCTCCCTGTGCATGTGTGGGTTTTCTCCAGGTTCTCCAGCTTCCTCCCACAGTCCAAAAACACGCTGAGGTTAATTGGTGATTCTAAATCGTCTGTAGGTGTGAATGTGAGTGTGACTGTTTGTCTCTTTGTTACCCTTTTTCCAGCGAGCTGGTTCCAGTGCTAGTTCGGAGCCAGAGCCTGACTTAGCACCAGTTCCTTGTGTTTCCAACGCCTAAACACTGGCTCCAGGTTCCAAAAGCTGGTGCTTAGCAAACACCAACTCTTTACTGGGCCAGAGCTAAGAACTGAGTACATCATGGGCTAGTCCTGTGATAGACTGGTGACCTGTCCACTGTGTCCCCTGCCTTCATCCTAAGTCAGCTGGGATAGACTTCAGCTCTCCTGTAACCCTAATGAGGATTAAGCGGTGTATAGATAATGGATGGATGAAAAACTAAAGCAAGACAAGTCTGACATGTAGACGCATTTCTCAGTTACTGTCAAAGATGGAAAAGAATTGGACTTTGTTGCGACATATTAGAAAAGTAGGATATATAAGAGGCACGAATCTGTCAGCTGCTCTGTTCTGTCCGATCAAAGTAAGTTCTCCTTCAAAGATAATAATGCACATATTAAACATGATATTATTAAGAAATGTGGGAAATGTGTACTTATTGCCCTAGAATACCTAATTCTTTTGAATGTAATAGTCATTTTCGCTACGTTACTATCAATACGAATGCATCTCAAGAATAAAATAATGTTTTTTCCCTGTTGGACAGAAAACACAGGATTGGCAGAACTCTATGTTGTGTGGGCATGAAAAAATAGAAAGTTTGCAGGTGCAGACAGGAGTTGACACATTGTAGGAGGAGAAGATAACTGTTAGAAATCTAGTGGGTGAGATTTGGATAAAGAAAGAAAACAGTCTCGCACAGTGCTCCAATTAGGATCAATGCAGTTATTACAACTTGGTGTGAGAAGAAAGTAGCTAAACAACACTTATCCAGTGTTTCAAGGCATAAAGTCATCTCCATATTCACATGGGTTAATAATTCAGCAGACCTAACTATAGTGCCATTAGCTGGTCTCAAGGCTCCACTCCGTCAAACTGTCAGCACCTTTAGGTCAGGAAAACGCTGCTTTAAAAGGAGAGGAAAGGTTCACTGTGATTGGTCAAGACAGGTCACTGCCTAATTTCACCTCTGCTATACACACACATCACTAACCACCAAATCAGTGTATATGCTGCAGCACAGAAACACACATCGTATCCACTCAGACGGACACACACAAGTCACTCACACAAATACACATAGACACACAGACACAGACACAAACACACACACACACACACACACACACACACACACACACACACGGCACAGGAAGAGAAAGATGAGGTGTCTGATAGGAGCAAACAAAAGCTGTGCCCCTAAACAAACACACAAACACAATGAGCATTGAGAGAGCTGCACATAGACAGACACAGACACACACACACACACACACACATACAGACAGAAGTACTATAAGTAGCTCCTGTATAAAGTGCTGATCTTTAAGTGCGTTTAAGTGTAAATCTGTGCATCAGCTATTTAAACCAAAGCATATCCTTCCTCATGCTACCTTTTAAAAGCAGGCAGTGGAGTGTGTGTGTGCATGTGTGTGTGCATGTGTGTGTGTGTGTGTGTGTGTGTGTGTGTGCGTGCAAGAAAGAGCTGTTTTATTATTTTTGAAACAAGTATGAAAACAAACAATCAAGTGCTTGCTAAGATCTGTGTGTGTGTTTATGATAATAGTCAAGACCATTTTAAAAGCATGTGTGCAAGTGTGTGTGTGTGTGTGTTTCTACATTAAATGTTCTCAGTGTCACCTGCTGACAGTCACACACTCACACAGACGTTCACACTCTAAAGCCCAATCCAAAACACTGGGGGCTCTTTATATTCCAGCCCAAATCATTGATAGAGCCAGTGTGATATCCATCTGCCGGCGTGTGGCACTGCGAGGTGAACAGAGGGATGAACGGGGGCGGAAGGTAAATATTTGGTCTAGTTTAAGTGCTGGTGTTTACGTTAAGAGTAGCGAAGCTGTTTGTTTGAAGCCTCTCTCCCCTTCCAGTGTGTAAACTTGGCTACCAGATAAAGACTCAGCCCTGCTCGCCTGCCACACGAAGAGAAAGAGAGTGAGGGAAGGATAACAAAATAAACACAAAACAAGCGAAGGAGTGCTTTTCCAGCAGCTCCTATCTCCATCAGAAACATTTACTGTACCGTGGCACAACAAATAACGAGGTGACAACTGAGCAAAAACAAAAATAGCACCGCTGTGGACCCACACACGAGACAAAGAGGCAGACGAACACACTGATAAAGAAGATCAGGTGGAGAAAACAGATCATTCCAAAAGGCCTGCAGCACTTCCACGTCTAAATCAGTCCGTGAAAATATGTGCTTTGGCCAAGAGATGCAGGAAAAGGTGATAAAATGGCTGGAATACAAAAAATGGAGGGGATAGATGAGGACAGAAACATGCAGACAAGGGAGAGAGCGAGGCAAGGAGATGTAAAGATAGAGAGCCGGCCAGAAAACGGAGAGGTTCAGCCGGGCCAAAGATGGAGAGATAGCTCCGCCAATAAGGTCCAGAGTGTGAAAGAAAGAAGCTTTTCTGTGGAGTTCAGAGACGCTGTCAATCCACTGGAGTCCACACTCCAGCAGAATATTTATTCAGCAAATAGAATAAAAAGAGAGAGAGGAGGAAAGGATGGATGCATGAAAGGAGGGGTAGTTTCCAATTTTATGCATGTGTAGCAGGCAATGTAAAGAAATGACAGCTATGCAAAATAATAACAGTTTTCTGCACGTCTTCTTATCTGTTGATGTTTAAACTTATAATGTGGCCTCGATGAACCATAAAATGATGAATTCTGCTGAACACATAACAAAAGATGGGGATTTTCCTGTGTAAAAGGAATGAAAGCTAGCAGGAGTGTCCTGAAATGTAATCACCTGAAGCACCAAAATGTTCTTTGACAACACAACCTCAAATCAGGGTGAAATTCAGTCCAATGGAACATGCCGATGGATGGATTGGATGCAGTTAAAGCTCCAGAAATCAAGCTCCAGTTCTGTTTGCTGAGGTCAGGAATAATCTGTCATTTTACACTAAATATATCATAGTTTTGCAAGTAAATAACTGACCAGCAAAACACAAGGCCTTTAAACAGCACTTATTTTGACTTATCATAGCAGGAAAAGCTTAGGTGCCCAGTTCTCTCAGCTGAAATTGAGTCACATTCAAATTAACCAGTTAACCTACCATGCCTCATGTCTTTGAGCTGTGGGAGGAAAGTCAAGAACTTGGAGAAAACCTACACAAACTCTACAGAGGAAAGGTATCGGTGGTTGAAATTCTTGTGTGGTGTCAGTGTTAACCACTTCTCCACCTGCTACCCTCATACGTCAATAATGTCCTGATTTTACACACGATCCATTGTGATGAAGATACAGAAAAATCATCCAACTGCAACATCACTACTTGTCCCTGCTCACTTTTAGCTGATATAGTACCTGAGAAACCTTTTCCCACAATCCACCAAAGCAAGTCCACTGATCTATCTGTTGAGGACCAATAAAACACTCAGCTAAACAAGCTCTCATTCTGGTGTCACCGTCAATCACGGCCACACAATCATAAAGTCTCAGCTAGGTAGTCATCCGAACCTATTTAAACTAGCAGCCTTCATCCCCAAGCTTTATCAGAGGCTCTTTGATGCTGATGTATTTTGATTGGGAATTAGTTGCTCTCCCCCCTCGACAGTGTGGACCAGCTGAACAAGAGCCAGCTGAACAAGAGCCAGCTGTACAAGCCTGCGATTGCATCTCATCTCCCCACTGTTTGCCCTAAATACCCCATCAGCAGACTTGTTGATCTCCTTTATCAGTAAATCAAACAGGCTTGTTTTCTGGACATGCATAGGTGTGTGTAAAAGCAGCAGAGGTTGAATGTGTGAGCCAAAAACCACATTTATGGATGAAAAGATGTGCGGAGTGGGTGGGTCTATCAAAGCATGGGTGTGTGTCAGAAAGGAAAGACACACAGTAGAGGAGATTCAAGGCGATGTCAGAGTGGCTCAGTGTATAAATACACAGGCAGCGACAATGCATGAAAAAATATGAGAGAGAAACAGCGGTCCAACTTTTTACTCTGAGCGAGCCGACACATTCTCCAGATAGCTGGACTGCTCATATGAAAGGCCCTCGCGTGGCGGGGCAGCACGCTGATTCAGCTGCAGGTTATTGTGCCTCAAAGACGCTTTCTTACAGCGAAAATATTATGATACATCTGCACATATTTAACTCTCAACCATCCTCACACACACAAGCCTGTGGACACAGAAGTACACACATCAGAAACACACCTCGCATGTCTGAAAACTCCAAAGAGGGAGAAGCACTGCAGAGCTGTCAGATGTGCTAAAATGCTGGTGGGCGCTCAAAGCAGCTAAAAAGTCGATGTGCATGTCATCTACAGCCCGAGGAGGCCTACTGATCAATACGGCTGCTAATCTGAAACCGACTGACCCGTGGTGACTTCCTTCCTTCCTCTGACTTTTTTCCCTCTCAACCACGTGCGTTCAAGCCTTTTGTTATCCCTAAACAAAAACCACAAATGTTTCTCACTACCACTCAGTACCACTTTCAGTGTTGCTGGCGGGTATGTGTGCTGGAAATAAGAAAGGACTCTCAATCTGCCTGGGATTCTTTGAAGTGCAATGGATAGTTTCTGCACCACACACACACATCCTTGAATTGTTACTCATTCTGTTGACTTATATTGTCTCTTTAACTCCCCGACTTGACACGACAGCATGCCAGCTCTGACCCTAGCCCATTCTTTTACCTCATTTTAACCTTAAGTTGATAAAAATAGCTCTTTGACTGATGTGGTTTAAAAAAAGCCACTATAACTGACTGCTTCTGAGGGTATTTGGACCCCCTGGAAGAATAAAAAAATCTTGTATAAATCTCACATAAACCACAAACACACAGCACTTCGGGAGCAGTGCGAGCGCTCTGTGCAACATCATAATATAATGACACACTTCATTGCGTCTACTGGAACAGCATATGACGCGAGACCTGAGGATAACCCCACATGACCCTCTGGGCCTTTGGACTGAGGCGCCATGGAAACAATGGCCTCACTGGCCGCCTCTCTCTCTCTCCCTCTCTTCTCTTGTTATTTGTTCAGTATGTAGTACAAATTTCCCCGTGTTGCAGGCGTATAGGGATCAGCGCGGCGAACTGTGCCCAACCTCGGCTTACCTTATGGACCTCGTTACCATGCCACAGAGTTCAGGCCTGACAGATCCAATAACCCCTCCACCGTCGTTCAGGGGAGAAATTGCTCGGAGCGATCCACGCCGAAGAACGCCCCGCGCCTCACCCCGCGTTTAAAGTTATGATCCTTATCGTAATTAATTCAATAAAGCGGTAATGTGCTGCAAACCCGGCACCCCCCTGCCTTGTCCAGTGTGCAGGGGGATATAGGCTTTCAGGTCCAGGCGCTCTCACTGACTTCAGTGTCGAAGGTAATAGGGAGCAGACAGGAGTTAGACAGTGATAGGTATGTCTGCACCGGTGCGAGTAAAGAGGCCTAATCGAATTTGTTTTAGACTTTAAAAAGATACTTTCAGGGGTTTGTGTTAATAACCTAATAATAATAAGAAATGGAAAGCTGATCCAAGGTCAACAGTGGAAGGAGGCCATTTTTAATTTGGAAAACTGGAGTGGGCTCCAAATAATTGGCTACCATCCTGTGGATGCACACACACCACTGGTTTCCAGTGGATGCCACAACATCACAGGACTGCTGGGAGATGAAGTTAATTACTGCAACAACTGTTTAAAGACCTGCACACTGATACTGGTGGAAGTACACTACCAGTTAAAAGTTTGGACACACCTTCTCACTCAGTGCTTTTTATTTATTTTGTATTATTTTCTACATTGTAGACTAATACTGAAGATTAATCCTTTTTGTTTACAGCATAATTCCAAATGTATTATTTTATAGTTTTGATGTCTTCAGTATTAATCTACAATGTAGAAAATAATTGAACAAAAACCATTGAATAAGAAGGTGTGTCCAAATTTTTGACTGGTAGTGTACATAATGTGGATAAAGCTTAAGTGGTATAATGTTTGTGCAAATGAATGCAACACCAAGCACAAAGTAAATTTTAAAAAGTGACAAAATGCATTAAAAAGCAGTGTGTTTGTCTGTAAGATAAGAAAAAAATATTAAAGGAATTAACTGTTCTCTGTAGGTTTTGCTTTGGTTATGTCACAACTTTCATCTAAAGCGCTGTTAAAAGTTACCATCTTATTCGCTTCCCCTGCCGAGACCCATTACCTGCAATAATATCAATATTATCAGTGAAAACACAGAGCATGTCATCACAACATTTTAGAGTAATTGGGAACGTGACCTGGCTTTAGATGAAAAATACTAACCGCTAGTGTGTATTGTTTTTCCCAAGCCTTAATTATTTCTACAGACTTCTGGTGATTGAAACGCTGATTAGATGAGAGCTGTTACACACTGCAAGGCAGCACGAGTGTGCACGTGACTGTATGCCTATAACTGTGTAAGTATTTATAGCTGAGATGCTCTCGAGTGGCGCACTTGGCTGTCAACTGCTCCACTGGAGCTGCTCAGTGATACACACTACATCCCCTTTTCAACCAAATAGTCCAAGAACCGTGGAGTCACGGAGACGAAAAAATGAAAGTCTCATTTGTGTATTCCTATTTGCATTTCGCTCACTTCTGCAGAACTGTGTAGGTTAGGCAAATCAGCAAGATTAGTGTGGTGCCCGAGATACTCTTTTTGCATGATAAAACAGAAACAGGAATGTATGATGTTTTTATGTAAACTTGGTGCAGATTTTAAATAAACTCATTGAAAAAGACAGTCAGATGAGTGCTTCATCATTATTTGTTCCTGCCTTAAGATTCCTTCTCCACTTTTATGTATGTGACTTGTGCAGTTTCACACGATGTAAAAGTTCTAATTTCTTACACTTTGAACCAAACTGCACTGACCGATGTGAGAGAAACTAGTGTGTGACGCTACTGCTTATGCTAAAGCTAAAGATGGAGCAGAAAACATTAAGTGGTGTTTTGGAATGAAGCTGAACATTAACAAATCAGCTGCAGACCCCAAATTCAACTACAAGACTTGTTGCAAAAGTGCTGCTTGAGAAGAAGGATGGAAAAACGCTCACATTGCAAACTGCACGTCATGCACAGGAGATGTTGCATTTTTCAAATGTTCACACACATCTGATGAATATGCTTATGTTTCAATCAGTGCAGCTGCAGCTGTTGGCTCTGTGTAGGCATAGTGCAACATTAACTAACAGAAGTATTTGCAAATGACTGCACCGAGCCCACAAAATACCCCACAAAAATCCTGCACAGAGCAAATTGCAGCAGACTTGAGGCTTGTCTTTGGCCGATGATTAGCATTGTTCAGGGCTGCAAAACGTCCCTCTAAGTAGGGGCTTTTTTTGCCATGAAGAACTACAGCTAAGGAACTGAGTATAGATCCTGGTTCCTCTGGTCAAAACACAGGTAAGGTTCCTAAATTCCTGAAATTGTTCCTAGTTGCCTGGAAAGGTTCCTGCTGCGAGAGGGGGTTATATTTTTGTATTAAACTGAACTGGAGCATTCATGTAAAGTCTTCACACTCTATTCATGGGGAATAAAAAGTAAAAGAGAAAAAAACAGTGTAGTTGGACCACCTTAGAAAACAGGAAAAAAAACATTGTTGAAGTCCAAACACTAAGCTCTGCTAAGCAGAGGGATCCAGTGCCTCGAGGCAGCAAGAGCTTAGCCACATCTCCTGGAAAGAATGGTGTAAGTACACAATGTTGGCACATAGAGACAACCTAGTAGGGACACATTTGCCTAAAATTTGAGTATTATGAAAGCATCCTTCATAATTTGTGGTCTATCCATTTCCCTGTAAACACTCCCTGGAGCGAAAAGCTGTTTGTGAGGTGATTGTTGACTTGAGGTCCCTGCAATCTAGCTGCATGGAGGCGATCAAATATTTGTCACAAGTTCAATGACCCCTGAAGAGATACCTGTGATAATATGGGTATTGAGGTATGAAGAAAGGTGTGTGTGTCAGTGGCTGGGTGTCTGAGGGGCGACGGCTCCTCAGTCAGCTCAGGATATCTGACCAACGTTTGCACCCGTCCACTGCTCCCCCACTCCCCTCCCCGTCTCCCCCCTCAGATTGATTAAATTGGATCAAGATGACACCAATAATTGGCTCAAGCTGGGGCCGGTGCACAGACCCAACGATCCATATCTAACTCCTTTTGTTGGGATGGTGTCCCTTTTCCCGCGCCGCGCTCCATTTGGAACGGTTTACCTTGGCTCCGCCACAAGCGTTTTAGCCCCAATCCCCCGCTGAACACAACAGCCCGCTGACATCATGAGAGCGACGGAAAGGTTACATTTTTCGCAGATGTCTGGGAAATTATCGGCATGCTGGCTTTTTATGGTCACTCATTTCATCCCTTTCACTCAATGTCCCCAGGGGAGACACACAGAGAGAGCGGATGAGGTGTTTTGGTGTGAAATGTTCCCGTTTGATATCAATATCCCTGACCTTCGGGGGAAAGAAATGGATTGAGGAGTCCAGGAGATTATTTATTTTGAGTGTTAGGGAATGGCGATAGGAATCTGTGCTTGATCAATGTATAGAAAAAAGGAAATAGTAAATTGGACCCCTTACAAAGACAGTCTAATCTTGGCAAAAGTAAAAAGAACACAAATTAATTTTATCTTCTTGCTTTTCTTCCAGCGAAATCCACTTCTGGTGCAGCAAACACAGATAGAAGAATGAGGGAACACTGCTGCTAATCAGCTCTCTGCTTCATTCCTTCCACGAGGCTGATTTATTTTTTAAGGCGATGGCAAAGCAAAATGTTTGAAGCTCTAATGAATTTAAAGTAAATTGTTAGAAAGTACAGCAACATGAGCATAGAAAAGTTTAATCAGAAACAATATACACCTCACAGCTCTGGCTAGCGGCCTGCTGTTGCCTGCTAAATAGGTCTGACATGTTTGTTATGCTTAGAAATTCCTGACTACTGGAATCTACTTTCGCCCTTCAGGTTGCTGATTTTCCTGGCCACTGCATCACCTTGGCCCTGCTCTCTTAGCACCCTTAAAAGACGTATAAACATCTCAACAACTGCGCGAAATTGTTTGATATTTGGAGCTGCAGACATCTAATCAACCCGCGTGTTTAAAAAAAATGATATGTTACATGGCGCTGAGGGCACTGGGAACAGTTAAATCAGCTAAATGGTGCAGGTTATCAGTGCACAATCAGCTGCCTGTCCACCACCCCTGGCTGATGCATTCAATTACACTTTATCTAATGCTCTAACTCAGCTCTATGGGCCGGAGTGATCCTGCTGTGCTGCAGCCGAGGACAAAAACTTAGCCTGTCACATCTGATTGAAGCAAAGCCGTATGGATCCTATCGCTTTGTCACCAAGGTTACTAATCAGATTTCCACCCAGTTCAGCCGCATGCAGGATTTCCCCATCAAACGCTGTGACTTGGCCCCACTGGCCAGCCCGGGCCCATTATCTAACATGTTTTCTATGTGCTGGGGTCAAGCACAGTGTAAAGCTCAGAGAGAAACACTATACCTGTCTTTTGGAGCAGGCTGGAGGTAGAACCACCAACAGGTTAAAAAGGAAAGTATTTGATATCAGTCAGGGTCAAAGTCAGGATTCAGCTCACATCAGGGGTTATTATCTGCTTCAGATGCAGTTTAATTTGATAGACGGTATTATGTTCACCCCAGTCACTCAGGAACATTAGCATAATTATCATCTGTGTTATATTTTTATGTCTCACACTTGAGCAAAAACTCTAAAGTCACTCACTAAAAGATCATCTCAGAGGTGGTAGCTCAAGTTTACACCAATCAAAGAAGACTACAGTAATGCTTTGAGTCACCGTGGAGCCAATCACATGCTCCGCTGTTTATTGACACAGAGCCGACCCTTGAACTCAGCCTGCGCCTGCCAAGAGGTACGGTATTAGTCATGGTAACTCAGTGTGTCTGTGTGTGTTAAAGTGAGTATAAGGTACATTTGTGTGTGTGTGTGTGTGTGTGTGTGTGTGTGTGTGTGTGTGTGTGTGTGTGTGTGTGTGTGTGTGTGAAGGACATATTTGACTGCAGCTGAGTCCTTCAGCAGCAGCCAAAGCCAATACCTGCCTGATTCTCCAGATGATGGGAATCATTGGGGGTATAAATGGATAGAAACAAAATTATCAGAAGACTGCAAAACTCAGAGAAAGATGTTAAAGGAGGATGGGAGTTTTTTTTCAGCAGTAATTGTTGTTTTTGTTTCCTTGGCCAGAGTTTGATGAGAAAATTGATACCGCTACAGCTAAGATGTTGTTTAGCAAGTGTCGCCAAAATCTTGTTAGATAAAAGACTGGAAACAGCTCCTGCGACTGTTATCTCCAAGTAGGGAAAGAGAACGTTTGCAATTTGCATATTCCAGATGTAATTCATGCATTTTTAAGACCTGAAAAGTAAATCTTCAAGTAAAGGTTCAAGGTTCAAGGAATCTTTATTGTCCCTGTGGGGCAAATCACTCTACAGTCAGCAGAACAAAAGTCAACAACAATCGCGGAGTACCAGTTACATAAAGCACAGATGACAACAATAAATAGGACGAACAGATTAGTCAGTTACTTGTTTAGCAGGACAATTGCAGCAGGGACAAAAGAATGCTTGAGTCTATTTGTCCTGCATCTTGGCAGGATGTACCTGCAGCCTGACGGCAGCAGCACAAACTCACCAACCAAGGGGTGGCTCTGGTCAGTGAGGAGTGTGCAGGCCTTATTTAGGGTTCTGAGCTTATATACATCAGAGAGATTGTTGAGGTTAATACCTGCAATTTTGCTGCATACTCTCACTATACCCTGTAATTTGTTTTTGTTTTTAAGTGAAAGTAAGCTGTACCAGCAGATAAAAGAAAAGGTTAAGACAGACTCAAAAGAATAAAACATTTTCATAAAAGTACTATCAACCTTAAAACTCTGCAATTTCCTATAAAAATACATGCGTTGGTGCACCTTCCTACAAACAGCATCAACATGAAAGTCGAAAGACAGCTTGTCATCAATATTAGTGCCAAGATATTTAAAAGTATGGACCAGCTCAACGGCTTGATCCTCGATGACAAGAGCAGGGGGGACTGACTGATGTTTCCTAAAGTCTATAAGCATCTCTTTAGTCTTAGACACATTGATGTGCATGAGGGACATGGAGCACCAGTCAGTGAATTCCTTCAATACAGGGCCATGGTCAGGGTCATCACTACTCAGCAAGGACACAATCACTGAGTCATCCGCAAATTTCAAAATGTGACGCCCCACATGTTGGCTACGGCACTCGTTCGTGTATAAAACATACAGTAAAGGAAAAAGGATGCAGCCCTGAGGTGATCCAGTGGAGGAGACGAGGGTGTCTGACAAAACACCATTGACCCTCACACATTGTGGTCTTCGTGTTAAAAAATCCATTAGCCAAGCTACTAGACCAGGATCAATGCAATGTTAGTCCCTTAATCTTACTGCTAAAATGTGTGGCTGTATACAGTTAAAAGCAGATGAAAAGTCAATAAATAAAAGACGGGCAAAAGTCTTGGTTCCCTCAAGATGAGTTAAGACAAAATTTAAGGGTGGCTAATGCATCTTCAACACCTCTGCCTGACCTGTAAGCGAACTGCAGTGGGTCTAGGTTCTCTTGAACACAGGTCATAAGCGTCTCCTTGACAATTTTTTCAAATGACTTCATAACAAGAGAAGTTAATGCCAGAGGTCTAAAATCATTTAGTGATTTGGGGGATACAGACTTGGAAACTGGAACAATAATGGAATTCTTCCAAGTTAACGGGACCTTATGAAGTTCTTCACTAAATCGTAAGAGCAAGAGGAAAAAAAAAAGTCCGCGGTCAACATTGTATTGACACTCAAGATGGGCTGATTAATTTATGCCAACTCATGCATTGAATAAGGCTGGATAATATTCCATACTAAACATCACCAGTAGCCTTTGAACAATCAATTAAATATTTTTTTCTACTGAGCTAATGTTAATGAATAAAGGTGAAAAGGCAGCAAAACCTCTTTTCATTCACCATTCACTCTTCAGATGGTTTGCAAAGCAACATTATTAACCTGGACAGTTTGTACCGCAGCTACAATACCTGCAAGGAAAAGAAAACTTGCTTTGACATTTGTCTCTTAGATGAGCTGATATTGCTTCATTTTGGAATCATTCGGTCATCACTGACATGTACTACTTAATTCCATGCAAACTGCAACCTATTCCATGTATGATATAGTCTAATACTACTTAGATGTTATGCCACACTCAATATAATCAAACTATTCACAAAGTCAGTGTAATTATTAATCATCTGGTCAGTTATAGTCGACTAACGTATGTAAATTTGCCATAGTAAGAACAGTGGTTATACATCATTCTCAACACCCCGTAATGTAACTCTGCATGTGTATGCAGGTGCACGTGTCATAGGTACTACACCTCTGATCCGAAGGTAACAAAATCAGCACCTCTAAACTCATTTAATGGATGAGTTCCTTTAAAAATGTGATCAACTACCGATTACATATTACTTCTTTACTGTATTTACTTAAGTTAATATTTTCACAGTGCATCATGATACTTTTGTTACTCATCTCTTCTTCATCAAAGCAACATTTAAACAACATTGAGGTCTCCACATCAGGTGTGGAGACATTTGAAATGATCCACTGTGGTTAACAAGCAGTGTGCTGTATTTTAGAGATAGCTAATGGCACAGCATGAAGCAGCACTGTAGATCCCAGCTACACACAGTGTACACTTACCCATTAGTAACGTTAGCAAGTGAGGTGAGCAGACACAACATGAAGCCTGTGACAAATTTAGAAGTGGAGGGGACATTTTTTATTTATTGTTTTGGTAGTAGGCTGCACAGTGGCATGGTGGTTAGTATTTTCGCCTTGCACCTAGAAGATCCCTTGTTCACGTCCCCACCTTCCTGGGATCTTTCTGCATGGAGTTTGCATGTTCTCCCTGTGCATGTGTGGGTTTTCTCCGGGTTCTCCAGCTTCCTCCCACAGTCCAAAAACATGCTGAGGTTAATTGGTGATTCTAAATTGTCCGTAGGTGTGAATGTGACTGTGGCTGTTTGTCTGTATATGCAGCCCTGGTGACCTGTCCAGGTGTCTCCTGCCTTCACTCTAAGTCAGCTGGGATAAACTCCAGCCTCCTAATGAGGATTAAACAGTGTATAGATAATGGATGGATGGATGGATGTTTTGGTAGTGGCTGAATGTCTCACAGACTGTATGTGGAACGTAGCTATTGATGCCCCAGATCATGCATGGGCATGTATTGGAGCTGAATCAAAGCCCAGAGAATGGCTTCATGGTTGACACCATGTCATACAGTTGGAGACACTACTTTTCAAATATGGGAATCGGACTGGGTTGGGCAGATTGAGCCAAAAATAAAAAAAATTAAAACCTGATTGAAGCACATAGGCAACAGCCCATTATCTACAGAATCATCAGGCAAAGAACATTGTACATATTATACTTGACACTAAACAGGCATATATCATATATTAAAACCATTAAGAAAATACCATTGAATATTTCTTACTTAGTGAAAAAAAGAAAAAAGAGAAGAAAGAAGAACAAGTGATATTTACAGTTAGCTAAAACTGATTAAAACAACATAACAAACAGCTAAACTGTTCATATAGAATGCATAGTAAAATTGTTACACGATAGCTATACTTATAAAGACAGGGGAATCAAAACAATATATATGAGTTAAACTCACAAATGAATGAGCCTCCTGACTGCCTCATCTTGACAACTTGTCAGTCATTCCAGACAGGGCATGTTAAACAATCCATTCACACCCCTAAACAAACCTCTCTTTGAGGCCCAGTATCTACTTATTTATAGAATTATTTTCAAAACAACCACCAGAGCACTGGTTAGAAGGAGTAATTTTAGCTAAAGACATCAAAATTACTTGTCGTGAGTGATATATTTCTAAAGAGAAGTGGATATTTTGTCAACTTCTTTTGTAGCCAGCCCCTAGTGGCCTTTAGAGGTATTGTACTTTGAGGTACTTCTGCATTCGCTTCAATTAAACAGTTGTTTCTGCTTGCTCCCTGTACCTCCAGTCCCTGTTCTAAACTACCACATCCTTGAAGACCAAACTGATGTCAAACTGCTGGTAAAACATTAAACAAAACAAACCCACAAAATGTCAAAATAAAGTAATATTACTTTAACACATTATTAAGTCTCTTTCATTACTCTTTAATCAAGTAACTGCCTTAAGGTTGTGAAAGAGCACAAATGTTGATGCATGTTCTCAACTTAGAGAAATTGTATGTAAGCTGGGTGAATGGTTTAACGCTGACTATAACATAACAATCACAATGTTGAAGACAAAATCAGAAATTAAACAAAAAGGTATGGGCCACATAAGGTCAATTCCTTGGCAGGCTCTATGATTTCCTGGAGTCAGGTGGTTGTCTGGCAACTTCACAAAGACAAGAGCTGTAGAAGTGCTGAAAGTCTGATTTTATTACCCTCAGACAGAGCCAGGGTAGCTGTTTCACCCGGCTTTGCAGTACGCTAAACTAAGCAAACCGATTACTGGCTTGAGCTTCATATTTACTGTACAGACATGAGACTGGGATTGATTTTCTCACTTAACTCTCGGCAATAAGTGAATAAGTGTTTTTCTGAAAATGTCAAACTGTTCCTGTGAGTATATATATTTTTTATATCAGAAGCAGTACATTTGTGTGTGTTAGAGGGAACATAAGAAGTACACTACCGTTCAAAAGTTCACTCAAGGCAATTTCATGTTTCCCATGAAAACTCACACTTTTATTCATGTGCTAACATAACTGCACAAGGGTTTTCTAATCATCAATTAGTCTTTCAACACCATTAGCTAACACAATGTAGCATTAGAACACAGGAGTGATGGTTGCTGGAAATGTTCCTCTGTACCCCTATGGAGATATTCCATTAAAAATCAATATTCATTTACCACATTAACAATGTCTAGACAGCATTTCTGATTAATTTAATGTTATCTTCATTGAAAAAAATGTTTTTCTTTCAAAAATAAGGACATTTTTAAGTGACCACAAACCTTTGAATGGTAGTGTATGTGCTCACTGATTGTTATCTTCCACCAAAGCAGCTGGATAGCAGAGGTGAAGAGGTAAAGGTGGAGGTGAGGCACACCTCCACTCCTTCCAGATGTTGCAGTACAGGGTGCAAACTGTGAGGAAGGGTGGCAGTGAGCCAGAGACAGCCAGCGGATTTTACCAATGACAGATGTGACGTTGCCTGTGCTGATGTTAAAACACTTCCGTTGTTTTGAAAGCTTGCTCCACATGGACTCAAAAGTTTGCGTAGCGGCTCGGTGCTGATGGGCGGGTGTGGAGGGTGATGACATTATTAGCATCCCCTCCAAAAGAGATGGCATGGGGAGCAAAAGTGAGGAAATAGAGATGGTGCTGGAGTGACCTCAGAGGCTTTGTAGGTCACGATGAAGATCGGCTATGGAAAGAGTGTGAGAGAAAGCAGCAGACAGACAAAGTGTTGGGACAGAGACAGAGTGTGTTGAGTGGTGAGGGTTAGACTGATTCTATTTCACTTAATGTAACCATGGAGGGCTGGGAGCCCCAGTGCTGCCCGCTCTGGGCTCTTTAATGTAAATAGCTGTTGCTGCCTCAACGCTCAGGCACATGTGAACGCGCCATAGCCATGTTATATGACTCTGTCTAACCAAACAGCACTCACAGACACAGAAATTCCTGCTGCAGCTCTTTTCCCATCACTGCAGTGAGACAGAGGGTGGGGGATGAGGGGAGACGGACAGAGACAGAATAAGAGACAGAGAGAGACAGAGGCGGTGAGAGAGGAAACATTTCTTTGGCATGAGGCAAAATACAATTACCAGAGAGACATACTCCTCTAAGACAGAAAAAAAAAAGCAATGAATGCAAGGAGAAAAGGAAGCAGAGATCTCCTGGAGTGAAAAGTTCACGATCTCTTCAGAAATGTCCTCTGCATGGAGTTCAGTGGTCTCTCGGGAACCTGGAGTGCCATGACCTGATTGGCTGTCAGCCTGAGACTGAGGCGCCTGATTGGCTGTGGCACATTCCACATTCTAACCCACTCCAACTTACATTCCCATTGATGTCGCCCCATCAGATTATACAAGGCTGCCGAAGACAGCTGAAATGTGCTAAATTTGTCCAAACACTAAGCTCAGGAGGATCCAAAAGACTTTAACTTTTAAGATTTGGCTGCACCAAAATTGGCAGACATGCTTTTTGGCAGCAACTGCTCAGGATTAGTCATTTTCACAACCTTTTCTCCTTCCATTCTTGACCTTATTATGTCACTGACAACAGGCCATTATGTAGGCCGCAGTGAAAAGTTCAAGTTCTCGGTTCGAGTCTATTTCCACGTGCACAGGTTCAGTTCTTACCACCATCAGTCATCGGCCTCGTCACATGTGTCAAACCATGACGTTCGCACCCTGGCAGCCCTCGCCCCGTTGCCCCATGGGCTAAAACAATACTCCACATCCTTCCATTGTGCCCACTGTGGCCGCCTCGGCAACCGCCTGCCCCTGCGTTGCGCCTCCTGAGCCCCGGCAACGAGGGCACATGTGTGGGTGCCCATCCTGTCCCCAGGCAGGGTGCGTGTGCGTGGTCACGCGTGTCTGAGCCGCCGGGCCAGCGGTGAAGGGAAGCAGACGTTCACACATGCATGCATGCATAAGCGGGAATCCATTAAGCTGCATGTAAAACAAACTCAACATGTGCTGTTTCCTTTTCCTATAATGGAGAGCTTTTATCCGAGCTGACCCAGAGGCTCGCAGCTACGGGGCCTGTGGCTGAGCTCAGAGTTGAAAGACAAGCTCAGACCCTGAGGTGACTTCTTGTAGGTGAGAGGTCAGAGACAATGCCAGGGCAAATTATGACTGTTGTGCATTGCTTAAGGTAGCAGACAGATGAATGCTGATGGATTGGTCATCACATTTACCTGTAAGGTGGCAGCTCTGATAAGCACGGATGGTCAAGAAATTCATTCCTGTTATAATTACCGTTACAGTATTTGAAACAGTACATATTTTTTAGATAGTTAAAAAAGCTGAATCATATTTTTAAAATGCAATTACATGATGCTACCAATTGTCAGTTATGTTTGGAGTTAAATAAGTGTACTTTGTCTTGTAATTGTTCTCACTACTTAATGTTACTAACCATTAGAAAAATTACATTTATAAAAAATTTTGAGTCATTGAATTAAATACTTCACCACTATTTATTTTGAATGTTTTTTTCATAATGTAAATTAATTGATAGTCTAAAAAATATGTATAGTATAACATAACATTCATGTTGGAAGTAGAAATAAATAAACAAACTTTTATACTAGATGTGTCACGATATCAGATTTTAACTACATGATTATTGTGTCCGAAAGAAGTCTCGATTAACAATTTTTAATAGCAATATTTAGATGAAATTTTAAATGGCAATAATAGCACTGCTATCTTCAACTTCGTCTGTTGCATGCATTATCTCTTTTTAAAAATGACGGCATGTGCATGAGGAATATAGGGTAAATGAATGAATGAAGCATAAGAAGGTGGAGAAAGAGAATCTATAACGTTCCAATATGTTGTTCCTGAGTTAAACATTCAGTTACTGGTGCTGGATTAGCTACAACATATTCATATGTGTATTATTAACATAATATCAACATTCCATTTTCACAGTATCACAGTTTGCGTCACCAGTGGCATGCAGAGGCCCCTTTATCACAGCTGCAATTTTTTTGGGAAATCTGTCAATAATTTTTCAAATACTGTCTGTCAATGTTAGGTTAGCTTATATAAATGTATTTTTTTAATAACTATTTTCACTACTTAACGCTTACTATAAAAAGATTTTTGTCTATTATCTGACGCTCTCAGTTAACATACTCAAGTGCTTAACAAAACTATACTTTATGTAAGTGTGATAATTGCCACTGCTTATAAATGATGACATGAACATTAACTGCTTATCACGATCATTCAAACATTGACACTCAGACTTTTACTATGTAGATGTATTTCTGCAGAGATCACAACACCTCAGAGTGAAACTCAGCTCAGGGCTGTTCTACCTGACACCCTGGGTGCAGGTGCTGCCAGATTAGGCGCCACAAATCCTGCCCTCCCTTATTTATCAAACTCCAGCATCAGCCGTAATCCAACTGCTCATGTAAAACTCCAACTGATTCCAAAGAACCAAACCCTGAGATTTGCGCTTAATAGCTGGCACAGGACCAACAGGAACTGCTGGGAAGATGAGGATGGATTCTGGCCAACTCGAAAGGTAAATGAACAAATGAGCTCATGCAGCAAGGAAAATGATGAGAATGAAAGAAGCAACATGTGGAAGGAAGAGAGTGTGAATGAGGAAGCAATGGTTCCATGAGTCAGGGGTAATGTCAAGGTTAGAGCACGAACAAATGCCTTTCTCTGACTGCCCAGCACTGCGTATTGGACTTGTCATAACTTCACCTTAACAATGGGGCATGTAGGGCTTTGGTTGAAATCAAAGATAACAAAAACCCCTCAGATTACATCATGACAAGAGGATGAGGGGTTTAGACAAACGCCTTCCTTCAGGTTATAAAGAACAGAAACAAATTAAACTCAGTGGAAACAAAATGAGCTCCACCACACAAATCCAACAACAGATTTTGGAAAATTAGGAAAACTGTTTTTATCCACCCACTTTTATGGTAACATTCACATCACAACAAAGAAGCCCTGCACAAAAGTGAGTATTATTCATAACAACCCCTAACTGGAGACGGTGCCTCAGTGGTGCACTAACCAAGCACAAATTTCCAAAACAGATATGGATCTTATCTATTCCACATTTTGGAATAGGAAATTTGGAATGACCCAAAATGATTATTATTACATTTCCAACTGAACACCATAAAAGAATGTCAAACGAAATGTGCGTTGCAGGTTTAATCGCATTAACGAGGCATTTAAAGCATTTTCCTGTTAAACACAGTGTGGTACTTGTGCTGTCTCCATGGTAATTTGAGAAAGGGGGACTTTTCAGAGGAAAGCGGCTCAAAGCTAAGTGAGAGCAGCTGATGTTGCATCATACTTCAAACATTCTTCAAATTAACAATATGTCAAAGGCTACGGAGCGCTCTCCGGCACACACACACACACATGCACGCACACAGGCGCACACACACACACACACACACACACAGGCACACACACACACACACTGAGATGTGCTTTAAGATAAGGAACAACCCCAGCACATCTACAGATAAGTCCACGCTGTGTGTCAGGTTGCTATTATGAGGGAGCTCTGAAAGACTTCATGCTCTCCCACAACCTTTCCCAATGCATCATGGGACATCAGACAAAGGAGGGAAAAGCTGCCTTTCAATATCATTCCTAATCCACCAACTCTATTATCATAAGGTTATGTTCTAAAGCGGCGGGGGGGAGATTCTCACCAGTGGCGGACGTTGCAGATGTTTCTGGAGCTGTCTGAGGCCAGCTGTTGGAATGTTTTCCCACCGCATGAAGAGGCGAGGGCAGCAACACTATTGGCTGCCCCCACTGGGTCACGTGACCCGGGTCATGTGACTGAGGAGAACCTGACTGGTGGGTTTGGCAGCTGACCGTCGCCGCTGCGGTCATCTGGCCCGGACCACTGATCTGAAGCCAGAGGGAGAGAGGAGGCGACTGTCAGCCACATCAAACGGCCGGAGCCTCCCACTCACAAGGGGATCCACGGTCTGCAGGGCCGGAGATACAGCGGTGGACAGGCTGAGGTCCCTCACACAGATGGACACACACACACCCACGTGCATGCACACTGTGCTCTGAGGTCCAGCTCACCAAAGGATTTAGAGCCATGTGCGCATTTACAGCTCTGCAATGTCAATCTGTAGCTTCACATCAAACGTAATCCACAGGAGTTTACCTGCTGCACATCAAACAGGTGCTAACCGGGGAACAGTCAGAGGAACAAGGTCAAATGCAGCTGATTTACTCGAAACCAAATAACTGATTAGTGCTGACAGACACGTCTAAACATCTCTAATGTCGGCTGCTAATTAAGATTAAACCCTTGTGCACGGCACTGACAAGCAATTTAATATATGGGTGTAGGGTGTCTGGGCATCTACGTGAGTGTGTGTGTGTGTGTGAAAGAGAAAGAGTGTGTGAGTGATGTTAAATGTGCAATGCAAAGCGCCAAGTGAAAGAGTGTGAAATATCTTGTGACATTACATTTAAACATTCAGATTCAGCTGTGGTAAATCTTAAACATTTCTTATTTTCAAGTTGAAAACCTACAACCGTACTTGTCCGTTCACTCTGCACAGGCTAAACTTTTTCTCATGGCTATTATTTCAAATATCTAATTTCATTTGTGTCTGACAGTAACAGTTTTGCACCTCATTTAACTGACTTGATTCACATGAAAAACATTAAGATCTCAGCATTGTGCCTCTTTATATGTTTTCTTGAGTTGGAGCATTTTTAAAAAATAAATTTAACCCAGTGAAGATTTACAAACGCCAGTCATTTCAACCTAGAATAGTCTTCCAAAGGGCTAACAATAGGATCAATTTGCATATTTCTGATAGATTTAATTTAGATTTACTTTGCTTCTTTTGTCTTAAATTGCCATTTTTTGCTTTTCCATTATAATGTAAACTTTTCAGGTATAGTCTGTAGTTGAATTGATCACATCCAGTATGACACAGGAGAAAGAGGTGGGAAGCAAATTCACTGCAGCAACTTCATAAGGGGTCAGAGCTTCATTTCCAAACCAAATCTAATTGGAAAAACCTTCATTCCAAATCCAACAAGAAAAGAATCTAACTTGACATGGAAAAATGTTACATGGGAATAACTTAAAAATTTAAATGTGTCCTATGCAAGTCTTTTCTTAGACAGTAATTCATACAATATTTTAAGAACCAATGAGGAGTATTTGTGGAAATCAGGTGAGAACAGTTCTGTTCTAACCTACAGAGCTCTGACCTGACGCCCTCTAGTGGTCCATTGTTCAGATAGAAGACAGTGAGTCCTCACAGTGGAGGAATGTTTGGAGAAAAAGAACACATTACAAAAATCATGTTTTTTATGAATAATAACAATAACAATTATAACAACAACAACAGCAACAATAATAAAGAAAGACACTTTTTGTATAGCTTTTGTATCAAAATATGTGTATGTAAAAAGCAGTGACAAATAATTCAGTTGTAAATTAATAAAAGTAAGCATGCATAGAATGCTTTTATTTCCATATAAACCATGCAGAGACTGCACATTCACAGAAACCCACAGACAGGTGACAAATTAAGTGAAAAGTCTGAAGTTTTGACCCCAACAGTTACCCTGTTGTGATGTGGAGGGTATTTTGCTGCTGTGATTTGAGTCCACTTGTATCCTTAGAGTAGCTGCCGATTAATGCCAAACTGTTCTGACTGATCACCTTTATCCTACGATTAAAAATCCTGTCCTGATGTGAGTGGTCTCTACCAGGATACCAGTTATTTCACTCATAGAGCACGAGGGGTCACTGAATGATTTGATAAAAATGATGCGATTAATATTATATGGTGTTCACAATCACCAGATCTCAAACCAGCCGAACACCTATGAGAGGTCATATCCTAATTCATTCTCCACCACCATCATAAAAACATCAAATGAGGGAATATCTTTTGGAACAACAGTGCTTATCCCTCCAGTAGAGATAAGAGACGTGCAGAATCAATACCAAGGTGCACTGAAGACACTTTATGCTGGTTTTTCCTTTAATTTGTCACACACGGCTTTACACACATGCATATTTTTGCCTAATTTAGAAATCATTTACCAAAAATTCTTGAGGTAGAAGTGAGTTTTTAAACATTAATTAAAAAATATACACCGATTTTGCAAATCTGTGGTTCTTCGGCAGGTCATTCCACCAGAAAAGCAATGTTTGTTTTTTGTCCCTAACTTTGCCTTAAGAACAGCAAACAAGCACAATAAGTTATATATATATGTGTGTGTGTGTGTGTGTGTGTGTGTGTGTGTGTGTGTGTGTGTGTGTGTGTGTGTTCAGCGGTCAGACAGACACAGTGCACAGCTTCACCTTTGCCGAATCAGAACCTGTCCAACTTTCCTGCTGTTTTTTCTTCATAATTAACTGCACTGATCACTCATACCTAAATCAAACTGTACAGCATTAAACATCAGGAAAAAATACTTGTTAAACAATATTTAAAACAAGTTTTAGGTTGAAAAGTTGACCTAATATTTTTTCATACATTTTTGGGTGCTTTAAAGAATTCATAGCAAGCATTTTCAGAGGGTCTGTTGTGACACTATAAATGTTCGCCACGATCTTTCTTCTTTACGTATTGCCTTAAAAAGTCAAATTCAATTTCAGATTCAGAAAACTTTATTTGTCCCCAGGGAGCAATTGAAAAGGCATGTAGAGCAGGCAGTGCAGCAATAACGTAAGAAATTGAATAGAAAACAAGAAATCAAAGATAACTAACATAAATCAAACTAACAGGGATATATGTGTATATATATATATATATATATATATATATATATATATATATATATATATATATATATATATAAAAATGTAGAACAAGTAATATAACGAGAATAAAAAATAGAATGACAAGAACGAAAAAAACACAACTTAGTAACATACTAGTGTAAATACGACATACCGGTATAGCAGCAGAGATGGTAGCACACTGCTGTCTCAGAGCTTTTTTGTTAACCGTTATATAAAAATGCTTGTCAATTAGTAATTAATAAGTTTCCATCTTTGTTATGAGATGTTTATTGTAATCCATCCCACAAACACACCTTTCAAACAGCATACTGACAATCTTAATTAATAGAAAGCATATCAAAATTAGGATAGATATCTACAAATACAGACAGAATACCACCATCAATCAGTAGAATATCTTTTTTACTTAAATTATCTCCAGATTTTGCTTCAAATTATTTTCCTTCTGCTGCTACACCTTCCACTTTCTCACTGAAGCTTAATCAAAGCATCTAATGCAGTTCATTCTGTCCTATTATTTGCATGTTGCACGGACAGAAAACTATTTGAATCTGGGGTCCCTGCATGGCTGGAACAAATGCAATAACACGCACACACTCCAGTTGTTCTCCTCCCCGGATGACAACAACAACAACAACAACAGGAGCTGTTAGCATCTTGCGTGTAACTCCATTTCCCCCCAGCGTCAGCGCCATGGACCCTCCCCTCTCGTGCCCGACTCTCCCGTGACAGACATGACAGTTATTAATCACCTTCTCTTCCGTCTGTTCCCAACCGGACCCAGGCCAGCTACAGGGCTGCTGGTTGGGAGTCGGGGGTCTGAGGCTAAAATTAGAGACCGCCTCAATCAACAGCCCGATTTAGTTGTAGCAAATGTGTGTGTTAATGTGTGTGTTTGCTGGGTGAGTGCAGATCAGAGGACTGATCCCACTGGATTTCCTGCTCCGCTGGGACTCTGCCTGCCACCACTGAGAAAAACTACTTCTACATCTGCAGCGTTTAGCTTCAGTTATTCTGCTATTGTTACATATCAAATGATGGAGGTCAACTCCCCCAACCAGCCACTCACTGGTTCCCTAAATCCCTGCACTCCCCCCTCCTCACACACTCTCCAAACACACAACACCCCGAACACCAGCAGTCAAGCAGAGGTGACCTGTGACCTTTTGAAAAGCTGGGTATTAGCTACCTTATCAGTGCCACGCTCCCCCTGTCACCTCATCTCCCACCCTGCCCAATCTTGAATTATAAAAATAACAAAGTGAGAGTGAAAGAGTTGAGGGGGGGGTGTGCTGCTTCTCGCATTGCATGTAAACCTGCTCGGCTGTGTGTTTAGTTGGAGACAAATGCAGCGGAGGCAGGAGGTTGGGGGATACAGTCAGGTTAGTTTTGTGTGTATATGTATGTTTGTTTTTGCGTTTGTGAGTGTAAAGCCTTTTCTTATCTACAATAGATGTAGTTGATTAAAACGTGGGTCTTATTCTTTCTGTTATGGTTGTTGGTTCTTCTTAGTTATGATGCCGTTGTATTCAAGCTGCAATTATTAATCAAATAGTTGTCAAGTATTAAATGAATCACCAAATATTTTACTATTTGATTAATGAGATTCTTAAGAAAAAGATTAAACATCATCTGACTTCAGCTTTCTTTCCTTCTCAAAATCTCTGGAAACTCTTCAAAATATTTTTGGATGGTGGACAACACAAGACATGTGAGGATGCCATCTTCATAGACAATTTGATTTCTGATCAGTGCACAAGGAAGATAATTGTTAGCTGCAGCCCGACAATATTCTGACCAGAGTAATTACAAGATGCTTGATTACTTAAAGCATTTAACTAATCAAGCACATTTGATCATTAAATGCACTACCATTCAAAGATGGGGTCACTTAGAAATGTCCTTATTTTTGAAAGAAAATCATTTTTTTTCAATGAAGATAACATTAAATGAATCATAAGTCCAGTCTAGACATTGTTAATGTGGTAAATGACTATTCTAGCTGGAAGTGGCTGATTTTTAATAGAATATCTACATAGAGGTACAGAGGAACATTTCCAGCAACCATCACTCCTGTGTTCTAATGCTACATTGTGTTAGCTAATGGTGTTGAAAGGCTAATTGATGATCAGAAAACACTAATGCAATTATGTTAGCACATGAATAAAAGTGTGAGTTTTCGTGGAAAACATGAAATTGCCTGGATGACCCCAAACTTCTGACCGGTAGTGCAGTTTAAGCCTGTCTGTATGGCATTCAGGATAAGACACAGATCAGCAGTAATACATATTTCTCATTGTTTCCTGTTGGGGTGTTGGAATATTCTGGTAATAATGATAACAAGGATGTTTTAAGACATTTTTGTTTATATGTAATATGTGAATGCCACACATACAATAATATCACAAATAATTCATTGCCAGTTACTATCTGGTTGACACTCAGGCAGCATGGTTATGGTTTTAGACCTGTAATCTGAATGTAATTCATTTGACAAAAACAAGACATGACACACAATAAAGATGGCTTGGACTGATACAATCTACTTTTTCAAATGTTATTTATAGATTACATGATAATGATTAATGTGAATTATTTTGGCCAAGATATCTGATCAAAATCTAACATTGTGACAGCCCTGCCCTCCGGTGGTGTTCCCCAGGGCGCCATCTTAGGCCCTATTTTAAATTTATTAAATCTGTTTCCACTAGGGTCTATATTTAGAAAACTGTCCTTGTCCTCGTTGCAGCTATGCAGACAACATGCAGCTGTATTTCCCACTGAAACCACGCAAAGTTCTTTCAAGTTGTCTTCAGGATGTGAAATGCTGCATAACTAAAGATTTTCTTCATCTAGCTGACAGTAAGAAGAAAGCTTCTTGCCAACTCTGTCTTTAAATCTTTGTACACGTCAGAAATCTGCAACAGTTCTGATTACATTAAAACAAACTACTATTAGCAGCATCATTTTCCACGGTGGCCCTATCTAGAGGCAGTGTTTTTATTAGCTCATGTCCTGGCTACTGCATGTCAGGAGGGAGTCAGTCTTTCCTAGCTCATCTGCAGCTGGTTAAAACTGTACCAGTGAGACTCCAATAAAACCACATTTCACCAGAACTGTCCTCTCTTCACTGCTTGAAATACAGAATTGATTTGTTGATTTTTTTTAATTTGGTTTGTTTCATAATGGCTTTATTCTATTCATTTTTCTTGTTTCAGTTGTCTTACTTGTATTTTAAATCAAATGTTTCTTTTCCGGATTCATGTGGCTGATGTACATTTGTTTAAAATCCATCCTCATGTGTTTCTAGCACCGCTGGACTCCTTCCCACATCTCAGCAGTTAACTTGGGGACTACATTGTTAGACTGACCATTATAATCTTGTCTGATGGCTGAGATGTGAGGATGCATATGTGTTTTTGAAGAGGATATTCCCGGTTCAATTCCAGCTTCACAAGACATCAGCATGTGCTGCATGTATCTTTACTACTGACACAGTGTGTTCAGTCTTACTAGGAAATTTTGCCTAATTCTCTGAACTCCAAGCAGTTTCTGAGCTTTGTTTGTGGACTCATTTTCACTACAGTAAGTCCTGTACCTCTGTGGAAACAAGCACGCCCATGGCTAAACACAGAGAACTCAAAAAGAAAAAGTTTAATTTCTTTGGTGACTTTTTTGGAAACAGAATGTGCTTATAAAGAGGGTTTAAAACGTGTATAAAAGTTTAGCTCAACAACATTTTTTTTGTTTTTTCAATTACAGAAAATCTTATGTATCCACTGCTTTCTAAAATCTCTGCAGTGTGTGTGTGTCCATATGTGTGTGTGTGCAGAGGTCTTTTCTGTGAGGCAGGAATCAGTGAATATAAACAGATGTATGGAGGTCAGTGAAGGTCTCTAGGTGCAGGTGAACTCTGCTGCCATCAGCATTCAGACCTTCTGTGTTCCCTGAATGTGACCCTTCTCACAGCCTCCCTCCTGACACACACACACACACACACGCGCACACGCAAGCGCACCTACGCACACATACACACACACACACACACACACACACACACGCACGCACACACACGCACACACACACACACGCACAAACACACTAAACTCCATCTGACTTAAACAGCAGTAAATGTCAAAGTCAGAAGCTTGTAGTCCATCAGAAAATCTTTTTCTTCTTTTTTTTAATTTAAATTTAGCGGACTATTATTATTAAAACTATGAAATTAATCCACTTGGGGCATACTGGTGGCCTACTGTTATAGTTGAGGGTTAAAAGACTTGTCAAACAACTGCGGTGTCCCCGATTCAGTTTCAACAGAGGGCCTTCTTAGGATGTCCTACTCATTTCTCTCTCTTCCCTCATTCTTTATCTGTTCTCCACTGTCAGTTTAAAATAGACAAAAAATGTCTACACATTTCCTCCTCATTTGGATATTTATTGCTGTAACTACATCTTGATCAATTGAGAGGAACTGAGTTAATCATGTAGTGTTAATGTTTATTTAAAAACTTTTTTATGCTGAAAAAATGTGTTTCTCGCCAGCTGAGTTTTGCTTTTTGAAATCTAAACTAAGATTCTAAATTTTAATGGCACAAAAATGTTGAGATTTTTGTGTACTGACAGAAAGGAAGTGAATGAGTATGGAAAATAAGACAAAGAACTGAGTTTTAATTCTTGTACAAAAAATGCATATTGCACACAGCCACCACGTCTCTCCTTACTCTGCCTCTGAGTTCTGAAGTTATTTTCAGAGGGAGGCTGTTGAAGTTGTTGGAGATAATGTCACCGTGCCCTCTGCTCCTCCTCTCCTCTGCTCTCTCCCCTCCCTCCCCCTCATATCGCTGAGTCTCCTCTGACCTTCAAGCTGTCCTCTCTCCCATCCTCATTCCTCTTCAAAGACACGGAGGAGGAGGACAAGACTGGCCTTGAGTGCCCACTCCCAAGCCACAACAGCACACACACACACACACACACACACACACACACACACACACACACACACACACACACACACACACACACACACACACACACACACACACACACACACACACACACACACACACACACACACACACACACACACACACAGAGAGCGTCTGCATGACACAAGAATTACTGTGTGCAAATAATTTCAAACAGCAAATGAATTATTTTTTCCCCCCATTATATAACCAAGATTTAAAAGACTGCCTTTATAATACAGACCTGACCCAAAAGGAGGCATGAAGCAGTCAAAAAAGTAAGAATTTATAAGGCCATATGCAGCACACTACAGACAAAACACTTAACACATTTTATTACAGATAGAGACAATAGATTTGCCACAGAAAATGTTAAAATATTTACATTTCTCATTAAATATTTCTTTAAAAAAGACACACACACATATATATATAATAACTTTGAAATTAAGCAATTTGGAAAGGGCTCAAAAACATTACTACATTTTATCACCTGAAAAATGAAGATAACATCAAATGAATCAGAAATCCAGTCTAGATATTGTTAATGTGGTAAGATTTTTAATGGAATATCCACATCACTCCTGTGTTCTAATGCTACATTGTGTTAACTAATGGTACAGTATATTGTCCCATCACTTCATAAATGCCATAAATCTGAAATAGAAACAAGGTGTCAAATGGACAATGTTTAAAATGATGAAGAAGTTATTTGTTCCATCATCTCCTCCAACAGTTCTGCATTTTTGATGCTCCAGTTGTGTGAGGACAGACATCCTCTTCACATTTGCTATCCACACCCACACACACACACACACACACACACACACACACACACACACACACACACACACACACACACCTTTCCGTTTCACCCCTCTCTGAACCTGTTCTCCGTTGACCGTGCAGAAAGCTAAATAAACACGTGCAGCGACTCATTCCCAGAGTGCCCCACTACCAGCACCAGTGCTCTAACCCACCGGCTCACCCCACTCCTCACCCCCTGCATCCCCTCTCCCCTGTCCACCCCCCTCCTCCCCCATCCAGCCCCTCTTCTACGCTCAGGTTTCACCTCTCAGCTTCCTGCTGCTCCCAGTCACGCTGACACACACTCTTACACTCAACCCATTGACTGTAGTCAGAGCAGAGGGTGAAAAGGTACTTTTCTTTACTGAAGTGAAAGCACAAATAACTTAATTTATCAAATACACCCTTTATAAGTGAAGGATTTGCGGTCAAATTCATATTATAGTAAAAAAAAAAGCACAAAAAAACTGGAAGCAAAATAAAAACATCATAAATAGAAGTATCACTGCAGAAAGGTCATTTTCAGAGGTTTATCTCACTGTATTACATATAAAGCATTGTTGTATTAATGAACAGATCAGTAGCATGTGGATATTGCAGTAATTTCAGTCTGAGATAATGTTAATAATTATAAAGTGATGAGTTTTTCATCTTTGATGATGCATCATATTTTAAAAGATAATTATAGACTTTGCATCTGCAGCAGTCAAATAAATGTTGTGGTATGAAAAGTATAATATTTCACTCTTACCTTTAGTGTATTGGAAGTGTAAAGCAGCAAAATAAAGAAGAAACATCTGGGATTTATGAGTTAAATCATAACAGCGTTATTTTTTCTTACTAACTTCATCAACTTTTAGTAAAAGGTGTTGAAAAATAAAGTGAAATGCATGGAAAGCTGGCATTGCATCTCCTTCAAAGTATCCTTTTTTTGACCAAATGTGATGTTAGATGAATTGTGTTCAAGGTGAAAAAAATAAATAAATTGTTCTTGTGCAAAAGTCACCATGTCTACATGGAGCCACTGAATGTGCTCTCCTTCAGGGCAAGTTCAATATCAAGAGGTTAACCGTAAATTCCAACTCAATGGTCAGAATTTTACATTTCATACCTGGGATTTTAGATAGATAGATGGATAGATGGATAGATGGATAGATGGATAGATGGATAGATGGATAGATGGATAGATAGATAGATAGATAGATAGATAGATAGATAGATAGATAGATAGATAGATGGATAGATGGATAGATAGATAGATAGATAGATAGATAGATCTTTTTGACCCCCTGCAGTCATTCAGACCTCCACACTAATCCTGTCTCTGTCTCTCTCTGGCAGTGCTTCGGTCGCAGGATTACTTTCTGTCAGCAGGGTGACAGCTGTGTACATCTGGTTGTGTAGGGGCCTCTTACATCTCAATCCACACGTCGTTTCGCCGGTGTCTGGGCCTCCGGACTCACTGCCACTGCTCACCTCATTACCGGCCGAGCCACACCTCTGTCTCTCCGCCTGATATCTATAAATCCTCCACTGCAGAGGGGGGAAATAAGATCCTCGGAGGAAGACTTCGTGCATGGCACATGAGGCTATGTTAATGATCTCCAGGGTTGTGTGGTGGTGGAGGGGGGCGGCTGGAGGGCATGGCGGCTGCTTTCTGGGTTGTGGATTGTGGCAGCGTGTCGGAGGGCTTGTGGTCGCTGTGTTTTGCTCGTGTGTGTGGAGGGAGCAGAAACAGTGAGGGACGTCATCATGTGATCTGCAGTGAAATCTGAATAAGGCTTCATTCCGCAGTTCCTGTTCTTCACATGGTGAAGGTCAGCTGCAGTGGAGTCTTCCTCTAAAAGGCTTGTCTTCATGCACACTTTTTTGTCTTGATCTTTTTGAGCTTTTAAGGATGATGCTCTACATCTACTATCCAGCATTGTCTGGGAAGCCTCATATGTTTGACTCCTGTGTGCCACAGAGCTCCACTGTTGGCCAAAACTATTAAAAACACATCAGTGAGTCACTCTGGTGCACTGAGTCACATGTTCCTTCATTACCATGAAAACACACACAGTAGTTTTGATTCAATTCAGCATACGTCATGCCGCTGCTGAAGACACTAAATGTGGAATAATTGTCCCCAATTGCTTTATTTACTGCTGTACTCAAAATTTACCCAAAACACAGAGCCTAGGAAGTTGTATTTGCTTTTTGTGAAAAGACAAATACATACACTACCGTCCAAATGTTTGGGGTCACTTAAAAATGTCCTTATTTTTGAAAGAAAAGCAGTTTTCTTCAATGAAGATGACATTAAATGAATCATGAATCCAGTCTAGATATTGTTGATGTGGTAAATGACTATTCTAGCTGGAAACAGCTGATTTTTAATGGAATATCTACATAGAGGTACAGAGGAACATTTCCAGCAACCATCACTCCTGTGTTCTAATACTACATTGTGTTAGCTAATGGTGTTGAAAGGCTAATTGATGATTAGAAAACCCTTGTGCAATTATGTTAGCACATGAATAAAAGTGTGAGTTTTCATGGAAAACATGGAATTGCCTGGGTGAGTCCAAAGTGTATTGACCATCTCTTCTTCTTACATCTATTAACTCTGTTATGTTCCAGCCAGTGCAGTACTGCGTTTTTTCCCCTCTTCCTGGGAGCAAATGCACTTGGGGTGCAGAACTGTGTGGGCCTGTATTATAACATATTGCCAGAATGACCCTTTAGCTACTTTTTACATATTAATATACACAAAAGCCTCTCTCGCTTTAGTAGATCTTTGGTTGTCGGGAGCGATTCACATTTCTGAAATGATCAAAGCCAGAATGACACATTGGCCCTTCCACTTAGAGCACATAATCCACAGTGACTTCATGCCTGCTTTTATTATTTTCCAAGTGTCTTTTTCGCCTGGAGGATTTTTATGTTAGTAATCTACTCCTCCAGATAATGTCTGCCTCAAGGTGGAAGAACAGTACTGACCCAAACTCCACTTAGTAGTACTAATAACTGTAGTTTGGTTTCTAGCATAGTAATTATTTGCTAGGTAAAGCTAAACTGCAATTAAACACCCACATAATCCTGCTGTACTGAAAACAAAACTCCACCACCTCTGCTTGTGTGGTCACTAAATTGTAAATTCACATTTCATAATACACAGGGCCAGAAGAAACAAAAACAAATCAGCTTGAATTCACAGCGGCTTTTTATAATTTAATGTGAAGAATTTGTAGACAAACAGGCTTAAAATAAAATTTACATGCATAAACATTTATTAGTTTTTCAACAATGTTTTGAACGTCCTGGTATTAATCTGACAAATCTGCTAGATTTGCAAAATGTAAGCCAAGCGCTTCCTTTAAGGATTACTCATCCTCAGCTTTTCTTCATTTCTCCACATTAGTCTTTGCTGATAGACATCACTCGGTCTTTAGTCAAGGCTAGATGTGACTGTGAGGCACTGTTAACATGTGGTTCAGTTTTTTATTTCAGCAACTGACTCAGCTTTGAAGCACTGAGAGTGCAAATTACTAAAAATTTCTACTGTTCAAGGGCAGTTTGAGCTGCTGTTTCTGCAGTTGTGTCTGTTTTACTTTCTTTTCAACATGTCAGTTTCTAAATGACCTACAAAAGCAAGCTGAGACGAACACTACAACACATCCACGTGAAAATAATATAGATTTTGTGTATGTATGTAAAAGTGCATGTTGGTTTGCATATTTCAATTTTGTCAACATTTGAAAACACATATTTTAATCAGATTAAATCACCAAAAACTAATTACTGCACATCCCTTCTTCACATCAGCCTATAATATTTAACAAAAAAACTATAATGTTTGTGTTAAAATTGCAAAATTTCTTATTAATTTATCATTAAAGTCTATTTTTTTGGCCAAACGCATCACTACGCTTACTCCTTCCTATTTGCATACACTGGGTGTAAATGGGACAAAGTTTAAACTAAACTGAGAATTTTTTCAGAGACCTATCCTTCCATAGGACAATGCAGCAAGCGTCTTTTTTTTTCTTTGTAAGTTGAGTGTTACTTATCATCCAGACAGATTACACGGTTATCAACCAACCCGAGAACACACTGTAATGGCAGGTTAGGAATGTGTGTAGGCTACACAGAGTAAAACCACAAAGAAGATAAAGAGAACAGGACTGTGGGACTCTGATATAAACATACAATATGTTTGAATGTGCATTATCTTTCACTGTCTTACTGAGGGCAGAAGTAATATTTTACTTTACTTCTGATGCTCTTGTGCAGGCATGGCAGGCTTACAGGATATCTGGTAGTATAGTGCCACCTGGTGGTCAAAATTCACTTTTCATTTAAATTTTTTAAAGAGACTTTTTTGTTAATGTCGTTTTGAACATTTTATTTCTAGGCGAGTCAAAAATATAAATCAGGGTGTCAAACATACGGCCCGTGGGCCAAAAGCAGCCCAGCACAGGGTCCAATCTGGCCCGCAGGACTACTTTGTAAAGTGGAAAAACTACAGAGAAGACATTAACTGCAATTTGTAAATTTGTAAAACTATAAAATTTAAATAATTCCCAGACCATTACAACTTGTTTTGATCATAAGGTAAAATACTACATTGCTCATTGTTCCTTTGTCATTTTGTGTCTCGTTTTTGTAATATTTTGTCTTGTTTTTGTTGCTTTTTTTGTCTGAATTTTGTCGTTTGTCTCACGTTTTTGTTACTTTGTTTCTTGTTTTTTTTGCTTTGTGTTTCCTTTTTGCCTTGCTTGTGCTCTTTGTCTTATTTTTTCCACTTTGTTTTGCTTTATTTATTTTGTGTATCGTTTTTGTTGTATTGTTTCACACATTTGTCATTTTTTGTCTCATTTGTGTCATTTGTCTATGCTTTGTGCTTTTGTAGATAATCTGTGATCTGTAAGTCGCAATGTGTAAATGATAAACTGAGACATAACATTGTTGAAATCAAATTTATTTTTCTTAACAAATTTCTGTTTGTGAAAAGATGGTTCCTTAAATGGGAATATTCTCAGAATGTACTTTTTTTGCACTAAAGCAAAGGAAAAAATTGGAGTTGTCGTTATTTATAGATTATTATGCTGTGATTTTACTGGTCCTGCCCATTTGAGATCAAATTGGGCTTAATGTGCCATTGAACTCTGATGGGTTTGACACCCCTGATATACATAAACCTACAGACAATATATTTAAGCAAATTCTGTCCTTTTGAGTTGATATTTTGATATCTTAACATTCTTTTGCATGTAATTGTCACTGTTTTTACAGTTTGTTTGTTGTCTGTTCTTTTTTTGTGCGGTCGTGCGCCCTTGTTTGAATTTTTACAACTCATGATATAGGAAAAGATTTGCTTTACATTTATTTTTAGAGGACATTTTCTTTTTTTTTGGATAAAACCCACTCATTAAATGCAGAGCAGCAATAAACACATTGAAATGTTATGTGATTCTCTTACTAGTCCGTTTGTTCTTTCTACTTTGAATGATTCAGTTGGCTATCATTGCCTTCAGCCGATTTTAAATGAAAATAAAGAAATGAATTATACACAAACTACATATCCCATGACCACTGGCTGTTCGAGTATAAGTTCAAAGGTCATGTCGCATACATGAGGTAATAACAAAGATGGCGGCGCTCAGTACGGCACGGTGCTTATTCAGGAGCTACTCTCGGGTGAAAAATGTGCAGAAAAGCAAGCAGATATTGATGAAATGTAGCGTCAGGACGTTTTGTAGTGAAACGCAAGATAATGGTATGTGTCTATCACTATGAATGTCATTTTAATTGAATAATTTACTTGGTTGTAATGCTGACCTTGTAGCTTGTGTCGTTAGCCTCGGTCCTTACAGCGCTGGTGTCAGAAGCTTCTAACAAATTTGGGCAGTTTACACTTGCTTTACGGATTGGTACAGATACGCACCTTGTAAAGAATTGTTTAATGTCTATTACAAGCAATAATATACCTCCTATTAATTCGGCGTTACAACTGCAATTGTAGCTTTATGTTAAATTCTAAAAATAGCTTCTCCAGCCGTGACTTTAGTAACGTGAAAGAACCTAGCTTGACAAAGGAGTAGGGCAGGAACTGTACTGTAGTTAACTGTTAAAGCTGAGCTATAGTTATGAGTGTTGGCTGGTGTATTAGAAGCATGCTGAGCTCTATGAAGTTAGAAAAACAGTGTTATACAAGCACCTGATTTAGAGTTTGCCAGTAGGTAAGGTGTCTACAGTAAATATGGCAATAATTAACACACAGTTTGGTTTGATTTGACTACTGTTTAATGCATATCCTAAACCACAGCCTTTAAATATGACAATTGCATTGTTTCAGACTGCTATTTGGCTTTGTAATTGGTTAACTGTTCAGCTCCTATTCAAAGACCAGTGGCACAACGGTTAAATCTCTGGACTACTAATCAGAAGATCAGTGGTTCAAACCCCGATGTGGCCACTGTTGGGCCCTTGAGCAAGGCCCTTAACCCTTTGTGCTCCATAAGCGCTGTACTGTGGCTGATCCTGTGCTCTGACCCCGATTGGGAAAATTGAAAAAAGCAATATTTCAGAGTGCTGTAATGTTTTTGTGACAAATAAATTATAATTATTATTAAGAGCAGTTGTCAGACATAATGTTAAGCTAACTCTGTTACAGTTGCATTTTAGAGCAAGCCCTAAAATGTAAGAGACAGTTTTAGTCAGCCTACAACTGTCATATACTTAGCCTAAATTTACTTTTTTTTAAAAAATGTACAAACCATTGTAAATAGTTTGTTCAAGCCATTAACTCGTATAATTTTGCAGCCCCCACAGACAATGCAAAGCCCAGCTTCTCAGATCCAGCTGTGCAGGATGTCCTCACCAGGATAACAGGCCTGGATCTGCAGAAAGTGTTCCGACCCATTAAACAGGAGCTGAAGCCGCCCGCATATCAGCTCATGACAGACAAACAACTGGAGGAGGTGCCTTGTAGATGTACTGTACCAGCTCCTTTCAATCACAGACCCACATCGCCGTAACACCCATTTCATCCAATCCTTTGTATGTGTGTGTTTCCAGGCAGTTGACCTCGCCACAGAGCAAGCTAAGAAGCTGCTGCAGATGCCCCCTGTCCTGCCGGAGAGGAAGCCCATCAACGATGTGCTGTGTGAGGATAAAATGCTCGATGGCATGGACACAGCCAAATATGTTTTCACGGACATCACCTACAACATCCCACACAGGGTATGTTCCTTTGTTTTGTGTGCATAACTTAGTTTAAGATGGGTTATATCCTGATATATGACTCAGCGTAGCTAATGGCTTGGTGAGCTGACATATATGTCGAATATTACATTTTGGAGGCATGTTTTTGTTGCAGTTTCACCAAGATTTTAAGATTTAAGTTTATTAAACACCCAAATCCTTAATTGCTTAAGGTTCATCTTTGTACATTGTTAATCAGTTCAGGTCTCTTGCATTACTCACATCTACCCTTTACCTTGAAAAACTGTACACGCTGTTTTTCCTTTCCTCAGGAGAGGTTCATAGTTGTACGACAACCTAATGGGACTCTCAGGAAGGCAAGCTGGGAGGAGAGAGACCGCCTTATACAGGTCTACTTCCCCAAGAGTGGACGCAAGATCACAGCACCTCTCATCTTTGAAGAGAAGAATCTCAAGGTAGTAAATGGGCCTTTCTCCGAGCTCTCTTGTCTTTGTTTTCTTTACTTTAGTTTTCACTCAAACCTCAACGATAGACACTTTTCACTACAGACAGTTTATGAGGACACCTGTGCTTCTCTTAGTGTCCGTTGTTGAAAATGTGAGTAGTTCTTGTATTTCTTGCTTGCACTGAATTGTGACAGAAAATCCCAGAATTTCAAGAGTTTTTGTGCAGATACTGACATTTTATGACCATATCATGTACTGAAAATCTCAGACTAAAATGTAGTCAGGTGCTGAGAAGCAGATATTTTGACAGGCCGTTGTACTGAAACGCACGTGTGATTAATAGCATTTAATTGTGACTACATCACATTTGTGTCTTTTTATTGTGAAAGGCTTACTGTCATGGCTTACTGGAACATTTCAATTAATAGAGCCACTGTTAATGTGATTACTTGCATCTGTAATTTTCTTCCTTTGACCTCAGCAAGTCAACATGTGGATCATCTTTACTTTTGTTATATTGCACATTTTTTTTAATACTTATTAACCAATATGTTACTGCTGTCTTGAGGTGATGCTCCACTTGCACACATGACAGACAATGAACACACATCCACATAAGGTGTAAATATGCCACAGCATTTTGGTGTCTACTCTACCTCCAATTTATTCAGCTTCTTCATTTTTTTAAATTTAGCTGGTGGAAGTTCCTAGCAGGGATCAGGATGTGATATTTTCAAGACATGAACAAAATAACCCCAAGTAGCGAGCATTTAATAGAATTTAAAGATGGCGGTAGAACAGGGGTCACCAACCTGTTTGAACCTGAGAGCAACTTCAAGGGTACCGAGTCGTACGAAGGGCACCTTGTTTGATACAAACTTCCGATCAAACTTGCACCATCGTCTTTAAACAATAATAATAATAATGAAAATAATATGTAAAAAGACTCTCCGATCACATTTATGTTAATTACTCCTTACAATAATTATTAACAACGACTTCCACAACAATGACAGTAGGAAACACACACACACACACACACACACACACACACACACACACACACACACACACACACACACACACACACATATATGGAAATCTGTTCCAATATTTAAAAGTCAGAGGTATTCCATCTCTGAAACTTTTGTAAATATCTTTCTTGGCAGTTTTGTATGAATCAGCATATTTGCAGTATTTTGTTCAAAATCACACCAGTTACATTTCTGTGCAAATTAGCACTTCTAACTTTTTTAGGAAATCATTAACTGTCATCAAATCATGCTTCATTTGTGCAAACCACTACCTTTTTAACATTTTTGAACAATTCATGAACTCTGTCCCATGTTTGTACAAATTATCAGTTATGTAGGAAAAAAAATTAACTCTTTCACATTTTGAAATGAATCCTATCACATTAGTACTAATCACCAGCATTTTTCACCAGCACTGCAACATTTTTAACAGATCATGACAACAAATCATTACGCTTTCAACAAATTATTTTTCACATTTTTGTGTAATGGCACGGTGTTTTCATGGTGAATGACAACATATGTTACCTCTTTGTCTGTAATGTGTGTTAGTGGGAAGCCTGGCATTGCAGAGCTTATCATGTCTTACCTTTACCTTGCAGCTCACAGTTCAGATGGTTCAGTTTCCCAGTGATGTCCGTTAAAAATGCAACGGCAAGAATCCACTCAGTGTCCTCCAGCAGCAAGGTGTCTTCCCCTTTGGACTGCATGAACTCTTTGATTTCGGCCAACAGTGACAAAAAACGCTGCAAAACTGGTCCCTGCTGATCCATGGGGTTTCTGTGTGTAGTAACAGGTCACTATGTTCAGCTAACAGCTCCTCCAAGCAGCACCTTCAATGTCCTGGTTGTTTGGCTTTGGAGCTATTTATGATCTTCACGACACGAGTCATCACATGATCAAATCCGGCCACTTTTGTACATACATATGTCCTGCTGGTGAATGATGCAGTTGTAATGTAGGAATGTTGGGAAGTCTGGATCACCTCTGCATCGTACAATGAAGCCTGCATGCCGATGGAGGAGCCCCTCTGTAGTCAATGAAACAAGCTTTTCTAATGGTACATTTTTCTCCACGAAGAAACTTTTCGCCGCGTAATAGACACCAAAGCTGCCTTTAAGTCCCGGGCTTTTCCTGTCCGTAGTGCGCATACAGTCTATGTGCTACCAGGTGGCTAGTTAGCATGGAAGCTTTGTAGCGGCTAAAGTCGCGTCTCTCCACATTGTGCCGCTTTGCCGTCGCAATAGTCGCCCCGCAAATGGGACACATACATTTATCTTTCACTGTCGTGAAAAAGAACTCTTACTCCCAGACATCGTGAAAATAGTGTTTTCTCTTTCACTTCTCTGTCATGTTTTCGGGGTAAAAAACACATCTAGCTTCCCGAAGTGTCTGCGTCCGGACGCTGCAGCAGTGACGTGGTGGTTTGACATGCGCAGTGAACTTTGACTCGGACAAGGTGAAAATAACACCGAAGACGGTTTTTTTTTCTTCAAATTATAATAAATATTGTAATTTAAAATCTGCATTAATGTAAGTATTTTTGATTTAAAAAGAACAGCAACTATAATTTTTATAAGGAATTTCATGGTGACTAGTGTTATTTTTAGAACGTGTGGAGGGCAACTCACATGGTCTCTGCGGGCAACCAGGCGCCCGCGGGCACCGTGTTGGCGACCCCTGCGGTAGAAGTTATTTTAACTGAAATGTGAGCCAGGATGTGGTGTCAAGTAAGGTTTGTGAACACCCACACAGTCCTGAGAATAGGTCGAATTGTGCAAAATAACTGAAAACAGTTGTTTGTGTGGAGTGAGTATCTTCTCTTTTTGTCTTTGTTATACCTCTTTCTCTGTGTTAGCTGGTGTATTCCCAGGACCGTCACGAAGATGTGTTGGACCTGTGTCTGGTCCAGTTTGAACCAGACTCCTCAGAATACATCAAGGTAAGTTGACAGTGAGCTTCTTGTTTGTTTGTTTTTTTAAACCAAATTTTCATTTAAACTGCATGTTTTTATGCAGCTCAAAATTGGACAAACAAAAACATACACATAAAAAACAAACAACAAATATATAAACAAATATACAATTCGGCAACACAACAAACTCATGGCATCATCTAAACCAACATAAAGAGAATAATTAAGTTTAAAGATAAATTAGAGAGCAGCAAGGGGCTATGAAACATGTTAAAATATGCAGTCCAGACACAAATATCATTACATCTCCACTTTCAATTTAAACAAAAACATTTCCCCCAGCCTGTTAAATATGTAAAGTCAAATTCAGTTTAAGTAAGCGACAACAGGAGCCCATAAATTCATAAAAGAACCTAACTTCAAATGGAGTTTTGCTGTTATTTTTGCCATGAAATGCACTTTCTTTAATCTCTCTCTCCATTGGTGGAGGGTGGGAGGTAGTGGGCTGAGCCAAGACACGGTTATGTATATGTAGTAGATATGCCTTTTATTTAATCCACCACTTCCTGTGCAATAGAACTGATTATAGAACAATGGCTCAAGTGGCAAATCAACACTTAAAATGGATCTTATTCTGCCTGAATCTCCTCCCAAAATAGTTTCAGTTTTGGATAGTCCCAAAACATGTGAGTGTGATCTCCAATTTTGCCACAGTTTCACCAACATAAGTTGTTGTTTCTTTCATCAAAGGTCGAGATTATGAAGGGTGTTTTAAAATATCTCATCTTTACTTTCCAATTAAATTCTTTCCACATTAGGCTGTTGGCTGTTTTGTGTCCTGAATCACACACCTCCCACCACTCCTCATCTTCAGTAATAACATTCATTTCTAGTTGGACAGTGAGCTTCTTGTTCTTTTGACCTGGTCACAAACTGCACTGAGACTCGTATATTATATAGAGCTTGTTAAACTATGAAATTTCCCCCGTCACAACTATATATTCTTTCTTGATTTGATACGGAGTGTAAGAAGGAAGGAAAGTGTGGATTGGACAGCAGTGTGCCTACAAACAAGCAAAAATCACTGCGAGTTCTGTTGAACCATATTCATTCTGTGCACCTGTTGTTTAGGTACATGCAGCCACTTATGAGAACTTGGACAAGCACGGCAAATATGATCTGCTGCGCTCCACCAGACACTTCGGAGGCCTGACCTGGTACCTGGTCAACGCTCGCAGGGTGGATGGGCTCATAGTGGACATGCTGAAGAGAGAGCTGTGAGTTTTTGTTGCTAGTGTTTTTACATTTGGCTTCACCGGCCCTCTGTACATTCTGGCAAAGAGCTTGGATCTCAGCACTCGGTGTGCTTGTGTTTCCAGGTTCCAGGATGCCGTTAGCCTCGTGTCTCTGTTTCACATGGTCCACCCCCACAGTGAGTCAGCCCAGGAAGCTGCCAGCCAACAGGCCACTGGCATCGACTTGCTAAAGGTGAGAACAGCTCCACCACAACGCAGAATATCTGCTGATTCATCAACTTTTTTGGTTTTGCATTGTGTATCTCATCGTAAGTCATGCTCTGAGGATAAAAGGGAGCGAGTTTAGCTCTGGAGAGGTCAAGTCAAGGCCGTCTCCTCTAAGGTTTCCTGTATGAGAGGTTTGGGTTTTTCCCCAGCGTGGGAACTGTGAGGCCGAGCCCAGGATACATCAGGTCTTATTAGTGCTCACAGCCCCTTGGCCTTGAAGCAGTGGGGAGGGACACTGAGAATGACAACCATTTAATGTGAACAGTTAGCGGCTGGAGACACAGGTTTGCGTCCATCTGCTACAGTGGAGGCCTCTCATTTAGTCATGGTTGATTGCGGAGTACTACCTGCGTTGGGTTTTAGTGCGTCTGCTGCTGGTGCTATTACAGTTTTTCTCAGTCGCTTTGGTACATTTCTGGAATCATCCTCGACATTTGCAAAACAGTAAGTGTATTTCTCAAAACAGTTTGTACAAAAAGGAAAACACCATGGATTGCCTGCAAAAGCCAGTCTCTTGCTCAGAATCCTTAGTTCATCTCTCAAAAGTAAATATCTGTGTCAATGAACATGTCAGTGCCATCAGAATGACAAGTACTTGTGTCATTGTGTGGATAACATAGTCAGATTGCTTAGTCATGTTGTCATTATAACAGTGTACTCTGGAGGGATGTTCTGATGTAAACTATGGCTAAAGTTTTGATGACAATTATTGTAAATTGTAAGTTACACCTTAGTGTATGTGGGAGATTGATTGCAAGAGACTGGACAAGATTCACATTAATGCTTTTACTATTTGTATTGTAATCTGTTGACAGACCACGTTACTGCGATACAGAAAGGAAAACAGTGCATATAGCACAAAGAAGAAAACAAAAGTAGAAATATGAACATAGGACAATCTCCTTAGGGAAAACTGAACATGCAGTGCTGTAGGAATTACAGTGCAGTCTTCTTATACCTCCTGACATTCCTGTCTGTTGGGCCACAAATTCTCATCCACATCATAAATATCTTGTGTTGCATTTCTGAGCAATTTGAAAAAACCCTAACCCTTCACACATTTCCCTTTTGTTAAAGTCAAGATTCACCTGGGAGCAATTTACCAATTCAGGACAGATATAGCAAAAAGTGTAATGGAAATGTATAGAAACATCCTTGCCATATTATGACAACTTGTTCAACCATTTTGCATGTAAAGACTTATACGATGAACAACAGGGGGGTGAGACTATTCAACAGAGACCCATTATGATACATTTTGATCAATGTGACAAAAGCAATTGATAATGTAGGAAACAGCAGAGAATTGTACATAATCTGTTGCATGGATGTACCAAAGCATTTTCAACTTGTTCAAAGAAGTGAGAAACTGCTTTTTTGATGTGACACAATGATGTGAAGATTGAACAAGTAGTTTTGAGAATTTCAGTTCTGATTTGAGAAATGTACCAGAGTGAAAGAGAAAAACTGTAATGCTATGATTGTACTCTAAGACTACAGCCTAACTTCAGTGTAATTTGGATGATGGTCTCTCTTCCATTTCGCTGACCTCTGACCCTTGTCCCTGCAGATCTATGCCCAGAAAGAGTCCCAGAGGTCGGGCTACATCGAGCTGGCTCTGCAGGCGTACGAACAGACAGCTGCTGAGGGCTCTGCTGCCTGACTGGCTCACACATACATAGAAATATAGAAATTCATCCACAATGAGGAATGGTACCCAGCACCAGAGGCACAGAATGGAAATTGCCTCCCATTTGTAAAACATGACAGCTTCTGTTCTTTCCCTGTGCCGGTCCAAGAGTAAAATGTGCTTCTTTACTGAAAGGAAGGCTTTACACTTCACAGCCATCAGTTTGAAGAATTAACTTTAAGACATCTTGCACGACGGTTCAAGATGAGAAATGTTTCTCATGGAGAGGAAATGTCTCTATGTGAGTTAAAGTTTGTGTCAACTTATATCATGTACATAACTAAATAAAGACAGTGTTTGTACTCGAGTGTCATGTTGTTGAAGGAATATATTCTGAAGCCTGAATAACAGAAGACACTCCACATTCACAGTAGCATCCATTATTTGTTTATTTAAAAAGAGAAAGGAAAATACAATGTCAAAAAAAGCAACTGGAACAAGGTTTTAGTTTATTTAATGACCTAAGAACAGCACTATGTGAGATATTTGAGAGGTAAACATGCATTGAGTACATCAACAACATAAAGCAAATGAAGCCAAGAACAGAACCAATAAGGAGTGTGTGCTACCTTGTTTAAAATTTGGGAATTTATATTACATTTTTAAAAAAAATGTAATTAAGATTTGTGCTGCATAGAAATGTATAAAATACTGTTCTAATTCAATGGCTTTGTTGACACCCTGATCAACAGTGGTGCTATGAGGTATTAGAAGTCTTTCTTTAATAATATGATAGTTTACATTGCTGTCAACAAGTAGAGCAAAATCCACTTAGGAATGAGATACCAGCAACCCCCAATTATTTATGTGAAAATACACTAAGAGCTTTCAGTAATCCCTGTTTGTCTCCTGTTTTTTCTACAGGACCCTACTGAATGGGTTTACACAGAGCTTAATTACAGCCTGCCACATCAGAACTGGTTTATCATGTTTACAGTATAATTTATACAATTTGTGCCCGCAGTAGCATGAATGTGAGAATCCCTGTAGGAATTACAAGTTACAGTAAATCTTCTAAATGACTATTTTAGCCCACAAACAAGAAAGCAGATGCTTGTTTATTAATATTTGAAGGCAGTATAATGTGTTGACAGCTTGTTTTTGCCATGAATAACGGCCCTTTCTGTTACTTGGTCACTGAGAAAAACTGGCTTGCAAAAAAACTGGAATTTTGCTTTTTCTATTCACCCAGGAAGTCCTCATCTAGGTTGATATCTGTTGTGTCGATGTCTTCCAGGTCAAAATTGTCCAGATCCAGATCATCCAGAGCCTACAGGTAGAAAATATTAGCAGGTTTATGACTTTGCATTAAGAGCATTTACAAGTATAGATTAATATTCACGCAAATATTAGTGAAATTTTGCAACAGGCTTAAAAAAAGTCTGTGTACCTCATCATTCATCTCTGCCTCGAGGTCCTCTGCTGGTTCCTCAGATCCCTCAGGACCTTCCTCCTCTGCAGGAGCTGCTGCGGGGGACAAAACCTCTGGCTCAGCCTGTGGAAGAATCGCAGACTCCGGCTTGCCCTCCGGCTTTACCGGAAGTGCTGCGGTTTGTTCCTCTTGCTCTAATTCTTGTGTTGGAACTGGTTTCAATGCTGGCAACGTATCTCCAAGCGAGTCTAGCAGTGGATCAAGGGCCAACTGTTGGAAAGTTTGGACTGGAACAGGTTCATCCAGCACTGGACTGTTTACGGTTTCAAAAGAGATGAGCTCCTCGACTGCTACCTGTGATGGTGCTGCTTCTGTAACAAGTTCCTCAGTAACAGACGTCTCTTTTGTTTCTGCTGCTTCAAAGTCCATTAGGGGAGTAACTTCTGAGGAGAACACATCTGTCTTCAGCTCTTCATTACTGGTCATTACCTCAGTTGTGATTACAGCATCGACTGTGAGACCGGTACTAACCAGGACATCCTCTACTGCTGCTGCTGGCTCACTAGATGGCGCTTCTTCTATCAACACGATGGTTTCTGTTGCAGGAACATCAACAGCAGGTAGAGCTTCTGTTGCTAGAGAAGTTTCCAGAACATCAGTCTCAATGGATGATCTGACATCTTCCACAAGGCTGGATTCTACCATCTCTAGCTCTTTTTCAGGAAACTCAATTACAGGCTCCTGCACAATTTGTTCCTCTACAGAGACTAAAGCATCTGGCTGAGCAGCGGTGTCCTCCTCTACTGCTTCCACCTCACAAGACGCTGGTTGCCCTTGTTTTGGTTCAACACGTTCTTCAGCTCCAGTGTCAGGAACAGAGGCTGCTGCTGTTGGGAGAGATGCTTCTTCTGTTACTGAAACAGGATCAACGGACTCCAGGCTTAGTGGAATGAGCTCCTCCTCCTCCACTGCTGCTTCTGACTGTGCAACTTCTGTCACTGCTGATACAATGAGGGTTTCGCTCACACTCTCCACCATTTTCTGAAAAGAAAAACAACAACACAGGCCTTCAGTCCAATCTCTATCAACCACAGCAAAATGTTTCTATTATCTGTTTCTATTTTAGATTCAGTGTTGGCTGATCATGAGAAAGGACTCCTTCACTTGCTTATTTATACGTTAAAGTTTTGATGTCTTGTATGTAAATGCTTGCTATGGCTTTAATACAACATGACAGGGTATTTTACATAAAGAACATGCTTCTGCAATATATAACGCACAGTGCATGTGTTGAATGTGTTCGTTTTTTGAGATAGAAGACAAACTACTTCTCTCCAATTTAGCTGTTTATTTTGTAAATATCAGCGTCTCAAAAGAATCTTGTACGAGGACCTTTTCTGTTTGGAATAGCCTCCCAGAAAAGGATAAAATCAGAAGTGAACACAACATTTTATTCAGTCTAGTATTGTGTGATAGGTCATAGATATAAACATCTAATTCAAATATTGAAATGTGATTGGCTAAAGGTGGGGATAAACCATGGTTTAGACTTAGTTCTTGCATTAGTTGGTGCACAGATATGTCCATATCTCTTTATTCATCCAATCCCCAGGAGCTGCACCCTGTAAGAAGAACCCTCCTGCAAACTTTTTCCCGCTTTCTACCAGTTTGTATTATTTCATTGTTAGTTGGGATGTGATGCAGCCATTACTGGTATCTTGTAGGGGGGATGGAGCTGTCCCTCAGGGAGGATTAGTATGGTTTCTCCCTCAAACAACCTTGGCCTAGCAGTTTCAGTAGAATTAACTGTTACATTATAGGAAAGCAGGAATGTGCTGTGTATCAAGGCCAAAGCTCTGTCTTTGTTAGTGTGTGTGTGCATGTGTAGAAGAAGGAGCATTTTTTTTAAGCAGCTAAAACTTTCCAGCCTGACCTGTCTGTGTCCATCAGAGCTTGCAGTTAGTGCTTAGCTCCATCTCTTTCCTTTTAAAGGTCAAGCATAACTCATGGATTCATTGTACGTTAAATGGTTATTATTATCAATATTATAACATTCATATGTAACATCAATTTCAGTATTCAGTTATTAGTACCTTCGTGAGATAAAAATCCTAACAAATTTCAGTGTTCAGTTAGTAGTGCCTTTGTGAGATAAAAAACACTAACACATGAGAGGGAGAAGGTTCAGTGCAGAGAACAGGGGCGAGTTGGACAGAATTATATTGGACAAGTGTTCTCAGTTCTTGCACAAGCTGAATCAGGGATGGATTTTTAAAAGCTATTTTTCATTCTGAGCACAAAAGACATGGCCCTTGCTTCTCACAGTGAATCCATTACTGCATTTTCTCATCAATTTCATCATTTATTAGCGAATGTTGCTGCCCAATGTCTGGCAGTGCACAGTGAAGACTTGGAGTGGACATTAGGTTAAAAATATAGGGGTGTACAGATAGTGTGATTACAGTTATAATTGTACGACAGTTTCTTCCCCTGTATTCTAAGGGGAGAAATAATGTTAATCTTTCAAAGCAGGATAATACAGAATAGAATATTTCTGTTTGCATGTTTTACACAGCGCTGCTGCAGCATTATGTAATTGTCACAGAATTCCATTCAGTCTCGTGCTGGTGTGCAGTCTTTACATGTAGCTAAAAGTGACTTAGCTGTTTATTTAGGCATGAGAGCAACATGTATGATTGCCATATCTGAAAGAGACTATGTGGACATGCAGGTTGTGGTCCTCACCTCTGGCTCAGTGAAGTCTCCTTTGGGTATAAATCTAGCAGATTCCTCCAGAACATTACGATCCTCGTTTGGCTGAAGAATAGAGAAACGGGCAAAATGTAATTTTAAACACGATATTTGATATTAAATTGATGCTCAAAGGGTGGACAGCTTAAAACTGGGACGATTTTTCCAACTTATGCCATGAGACGACTTCTGTGCCTAATTTAGGATGAAATCCCTTCTCAGTCGATTTAAGTTTTGAATACAGTTCCTCTGACAGTTCCTCTGACTCTTCCACTGACCGTAACAAGTGGGTATTCCGCAGCAGGCCTGACCCTGACATGAGTCTCCTTCAGGTACTGCTCAGCCAGCAGGGCTTGCTGGAGGCCAGGGAACAGGTTGCTGTACTGGGTGGGGTCAGCCAGAGCATCTGCTGCTTTCTGGTTGACCTTGGACAGACTGTCTTTCCACAGCTTCACCACCCTGGAAGAAAAGAAGCATACACAGTGATGCAGAATGGAAAAGAAATATTTCCTTTAATAAAAATTTCCAGTAAAAACATATTTTTTTCCCCACTGATTATGACTTGAATTTTATACAAATTGCAGAACACATAGGGCCATAACACACAGACACAGCCTGTAAATGGGAGTACAGTGCTCAGCTACATGTTATGCACTCATTAGAAACTACTTTACCTTGGGACCTGGCTGGGCATATATGTTCTTGCCAAGAATGCCGCCTCTGGCAATCGATCAGTTTTGATTAGAAGTTCCAAACATTTGTCCAGTCTGGGCAAACACAAAATAAACAGTGATGAATAACATAATTAAAGCCTTTTAGACATAGACATCATTTCAAACAGCTCCCTTCTTATTCCCAGTATCCCAGACACTCACCTCCCCTGCATGAAGAAGGTAATAAAGGCCACGTTGGTCTTCCCATCCCTCTCTGCCCCCTCTGCCAGCTTGCCCACCATGTCTGCGTTGCCCGAGGTGGTGGCCAGCAACAATAATCCCCCGTAATCCTGAGCTTGGTGCAGACACTCTTGAGCCAAGCTAAACTGGCACTTTGTAGTCGCGAGCTCAGCCAGCTGCTTCCATTTCTGTTCTGACTGAAGTCCCCGCATGTTGGGGTGCCAAAGAGACAGGAGGGAGGATTATCACAGGATGAAAAGCATGAATCTCAACAACAACAATACACCAGCAAGCAGGCTAAATTTGGAATGCCACTTAGAGAAGGAAAATATCTGATACTATAAAATACAGCAACATAAATGAATTTCGGATCATTTTATTACATACAAAGATCCTCGAAAGAGACTGTTCAGGTAACAAAGCCTCCATATTATCTTTGGACGACATGGAGATGTAAGGTATAGATATAATACAATAAGTTGCCGAAATCTTGGCAGCATATTGACCTCTTACTCGTGTACTTTTCTGATGCATGGCATTAAGTTCTGCGTCCATGGCTCTCTCTTTTCTGTTTATCTTGTTCATACTATGGATTATGACTAAATACCTTAGCTTTGGATGTACGCTATGTTTAGTCCTTATTAGCAAATATTAGCATTCTGTTACAATAAGCTGAGCTGGTAAGCATACTGAACATTACATATGCTTAACAACATTGAGCATACAGACGTAAAAGCACTTTAGCTCAGTGATTTGTTGTTTCAGAGTGCTTTTTGGTCAAGAAAACAGATAACATTACAGTTAAGACCCTACAATGTTGTATAAAATAAAAAAATATACCACACTACCTCATTTAATAAGGTCAAAACCCTATATTAATAATTATGCCAATTTATCAGTCTAATTTAGATATATAGGTTAAGACCCTGCAATATTTTATGCCATACTAATTGACCTGAGAAGTGATAGGGTTAACAACCTATAATGTTATACACTTTAACAAATGAACTGACTAATCTAAAATCCAATGAATCCACAGATTTCCTATGAGCAGCATGTTGGTGACAGTGGAGCTGCTACCATACAGCAGCTATAGCCGCTGCCTCGGCTCTGACCTCCGCCTCCTGTGCCAGTTGGTAGGCTGTTTTGAGCTCTCCCAGTTGCAGAGCGAGTTCAAACTTGTGTTCTGGGTCAGTGGACACAGCCAGGGCCTGCTGTCTGAAGCCCTGCACAACACAAGGAAACACACAAACAGCTAAAACAACTTTTTGTGCCACATATTGTCCTCTGTTGCCCGTTGAAGTGGAAAACAGCGACATGTGAATCTATGAGTGAAAAAGTGAGGTGGTCAAAGAGGTTGCATGAGAAGCAAAACCTTTCCTGAAATAAGTACATTTTAAAAATACAGAAATACTGCCCAGAGGGATTCCTCCATCTGGTTGCCTGATGTTCTGTAAATTATGCATTCATCCAGACCCTGAATCTGTAGTCAGTTCAAGTAGAAAAAAAAGCAACATGGTAGACTTCCAAGGGCAAATGTCAGAGGGCACGCATACCTGTTTCTCCAAGAAGAGGGCTACCCTGGTCCTCTGCTCCTTAGGGATTGTGGGTAGAACCTTGTCAGCTGTGCTGAAATCCTTCCTCATGACAGCCGTCTGGTACTCCAGCACAGAAAGCAGCAGGGAGTAGCTGATGATGTTCAGCTCCTTGTCCCCCAAGTAGAGACGGTCATCCTTTGGGATGTAGCCCAGCAGATACATGGTCCTACACCAGAGAAAGACCTTTAGTGTCAGTTTTCAAAACATTTTTTTGTTATTACTCCGCCAAGGAACACAGCGGAGTTTTGTGACGATTGGTACACGTTTGTCCGTCTGTCTGTTAGTCTGTCTGTTACTCAAAAATGTATTTTGGCAGTGATGCGGCTTATAGTCTGGATCAATGGATTTCTTAAAGATTTCTGTATCACATGATTGTAATCCTACTGCAAATCGACTGCAGCAAACTTATCAGGACTTATCTGTCGGAAATGATACAAGGAACAATTGATTAAATTGTGGGTGTGTTTCCGAATCCCATCAATTCCCGCCCGCTCCATATTTAGGTCACGTGATTTGATATCTGTACATAACATACACATGTATAACACACGCACGTGCTCAGTGCAAGGTTATTTTTTTTTATTAAATACTTCATCCATCAGAAATGATACAACTACTGAACAGCATTGACAGAGTGCTGCGCTCTCTGAGTGCTTTTCTTGCTTCTAATTTACTGGACAGAAATGGATAGCAGGCCAAAATAAAACAGCACAAGGCACCAAGGAGGTTGAAAAGCAAATATTTTCTCGACATGCCAAAAAAATGTATGAATAAACCGAGACGAGTTCGAGCTGGTATGTCTTTATGACTTTCTTTGTATTGTACCTGTCCATGTGAGCTATGGTGATGATCTCCCCTCCAACATAGTAGTTGAGTCTGTTTACAGAGCTGGTGTAGATGAAGCAGTCTCCAACCCAAACCCCCGTCTTCACCACCTCCTGGACCTCCCCCAGCACCTGGTCAGCAGAAAGGAACAGGACTGACAGTCATGAAGAGGATAACTGACAGCTGACAAGAAGAACTTGAAAAGCACACTTTTTCTTCACAGTACCTACAGCATTCAGAAAGTAACATTTGCACTTAAATAGACCAGCCCACAATCCAGTTACTGCATAGGTGCACAAAAAAAAACAATTACGCGGGTCTCTGACCTCGAAGGCGTCCTCTATTCCATCTTCTGTCATCTCTGCCTTGGACTCCTGGGCTGCTGCCACTTGCTCTGGTAGGTAGCGCAGCACAAAGAAAGACTGGTCTGTAGCGATACACACCAGCTCCCCAGAGTCAGACCAGAAGATCTAAACACATAAACACAAAGAGTTATTGGAAGGAAAAAGCAATAAACTAATTCATGAAACTTAATGGCCATTAGATTGTAACTGACATATTTAGGCTGGATCTCAATTCGGCGGATCAGTTCGGCGTTCTCCCAGTCGTAGAAGGCCAGGCCACTGTTTGATCTCACACCCAGTAAGAAGCCACCAAAGATACCTGTGGAGCAGAAGAACATAATTACACACAGAATTGCTCACAAATACATACTGTAGACGTAAACACACACAGAAAATGTCATGTCAAATGAGAAAACAGAAAGTGAAACTCACCTTCAGCCCCAGAGTCAGGTTTAAAAGTCTTCTTCTCCTTGAAGTTCTTAAATATTTTCACCATACTGCTGCCTTCTCTGGTAGCATACCTACAAATACAATGTGCACCGTTAATGTACCTGGCTCATACTTTTACATTTTTTTCTCATCTAACTGCTGAACTCTTCCTTTAGAGACTTACTGTGACGAGTCATGAGCCCAGATAAACTCCAGAGCGGAGCCGAAACTCTTGTTCCTGAGGGCCATAGCGGTATAGATGATATATTCCCCATCTCCACACACCACCACAAATCTGTCAGGAGGCACAGACACGAATTATATGGATATGCAAATGTCAAATTACACTACCAGTCAAAAGTTTGGACACACCTTCTCATTCAATGCTTTTTATGTATTTGTTTTATTTTCTACATTGTAGATTAATACTGAAGATTTACACTTTTCTGTTTACAACATAATTCCATTTGTATTCTTTTATAGTTTTGATGTCTTCAATATTAATCTACAATGTATCATATAATTAAATAAAAACCATTGAATGAGACGGTGTGTCCAAACTTTTGACTGGTAGTGTATGTTTTGAAACTAAAACTCGAATACACAATACAGCCCAGGCTTATTTTGGAGGAATTTAGCCATTTTATGAATGACATTTAAACATATTGTTACTCCAGATTGGACAGAAATGTTTTCTAACATCCCATTTGGAGTTTTAATTCATTACCTCAAGATTAAGTATATATGAGTAGTGTTATAAACAATAGTGGAAAGTGACATTTATTCAAGCACTGTACAGTACAAACTGGACAGTTTCAATAGACTTGTGCTGTTATATTTTACACTACTTTATACTTCAACTCCACCACAGTTCAGAGGGAAATGTTGCACTTTCTACTCCACTACATTAATCTGACAGCTTTACGCTCTGAACTTCATTTCAATAAGTGTCCAATGATCCAACATCTTAGTGAAAATCAAAGACTAGAACAGACTTCTTTCCTCTCCCATTAATCATGTTTGGAGCCCTCAGATTTATCTTGTGTCCCTGTATATAAAGCTGTGTATAAAGTAGTTCAGACCTACAGCAGCCACAACAGTAACATGCTGCTGATACACTGACGCTTCACTTTATGTCATAATTTATCAGTTAGAGGGACCAAAACAGTACTTTTACTTTAATACTTTAACTACATTTTGCTGCTAATAGGTATACTTACTGGATTTGTTTACACTGCTGTATTAATACACTTTCTTAAAGGATCTGAATGCTAGGTTATAAATGTTTAAACCGAGTCTTGGTAGAATGTAGAAGAAATCTGACTGTGGACACTTCAGGTTAACCCATGACCTCTTATCACCGATACTTCCACCTCCAGTTCCTCACCTCCCGTTGGGGCTGTGTTGAATGGTCTGTGGGTAAATCTCACAGCTGCCCATGTCTTTCACACCCAGTGGGAGCCTCTCTCCGTCCTTTACCTCAGTGTCTCCTAACGCCTTCAGGTTGGCCTGCTGTACCTCTGAATGTCGAGCCCACATCACCTTCCCACTGGAGTCCATGGACATGGCCGGCTCCTCCCGACCCAGCTGAGACAGAGAGGGAAGGATGGATGAGTGAACGCAGTGATGAGTGACTGGTAGTTAAAGGAGGGTTGCAGTTCTATTATAACAGGTCAACAAGATTTCCTTCAGCTTGCACAATGCAGGCTGCTATATCTTTTAACTCCACCTGACAGTGTATTATACAAGCTCCCATAGCTGCTGTGGAGGATAAAGAGGTCACGTCCTCTATTTTCTCTGGGGGATTTGTGGGTTTTTTTTATAATCCATGGTGTTATTTACAGGTTAAAATTGAATCTTTACGTTCAATGCCGTGTTAACAAGAAACATTACTTTATCAGTGCTTCCCAGCTGCAGCCCCACTGACAGGAAAACAAGAGTCAATTCCATTAAGCCCACTACACAAAGTTGGAGACTGGTATGAAGACAAACTGAGCAAGGCGTTGATGGTTTTTCTCAAAACAAAATAAATAATGTCCAACATGACTGGCTCCTATCATCCTCCTCAAGTCATTAGTCAACAAACTACACTGTGAATAAAATGAGGAATTGTGGTTTTCTGAAAATTTTTATGTTCGATTGAATATGAAACTGTAAAACTCTGGAATATGTACACACCTTGATGATGATGCTGCCTTCATCGTAGCCCAGAGCCACGCTGTTGGAGCCAGGCTGGCCGCTGATACACCACACCCGCTCCATGCCATAATTGAGTGTGTTTTCCAATCGGTAGGTGTTGGAGTGCCACACTCGAACAGTGCCTAGAGGGAACGACCAAATGAGAGGTCAAAATGAACCGAGGTGCCGCACTGATTGTAGGCTGGAGAATCGCTGTGTGTGTGTGTGTGTGTGTGTGTATGTGTGTGTAGTTTATAAATATTTTTACCCACCGTCTTCTGAGCCAGTGAGGATGATTGGCAGCTCGGGGTGGAAGCTGACGCAGGTCACATTCTGAGCGTGACCCTCCAGGGTCTGAACACAAGTTTTGTTCTGGTAGATAAACAAACAGCACCGTACAGTATACTGATCAGATAAAGTCACTGCCAATACCGTGCTCAGCTTTTTCTGTCTGAACACGTATACCTGAGTGGCATCAATATCAACACTGAATATCCACATGAAAATAATATGCACCTTCACTAGACTGTATGCATGTTGAGTTTTAGTCCAGGTAATAAATGCACGCTTCATAAAACTATGCTATTTTGTCATCAGCAGACTCATTGATAAACTGCAGACAGTTTTTCTTATTCAAACTGACAGTTATATAGAAGGGCATTATTATTATTTTTGCTTTTGTGCAAGTAGGGTGGAACAGGAGGAGAAAAGTGTCAGGTGTGATGTGTGATAAAAGAGTATCAGTAAGAATGAAAGGAGAGGTGTATAAAACGATGGTGAGACCAGCAATGTTGTTTGGTTTAGAGACAGTAGCAATGTGGAAAAGACCAGAGTGACCAGGATGGATAGGATCAGGAATGAGTACATCAGAGGGACAGCACATGTTAGATGTTTTGGAGGTAAAGCCAGAGAGGCCAGACTCAGGAGGGAGAGTGAATATATCAGTAGAAGAATGCTGAGTTTTGAACTGCCAGGCAGGAGACCTAGAGGAAGACCAAAGAGGAGGCTTTTGGATGTAGTGGAAGAGGATGCAGAGGACAGGGTTAGATGGAAGCAGATGATTCACTGTGGCGACCCCTGAAGGGAAAAGCCAAAAGGAAAAGAAGATTATTTGTTTTGCTTTCCTTACAGATAGAACTACTTTCATTTCTGTCTTCACATGTAATTGGGACAGGACAGTTTAGTTGCCAGACCACTTACTTAACATAGAAGACAGCAGGCTGACAAGAAAGATCTTCATTTGGGTTTAACTAATTGTTTGTTCTCAGGAAAAACTTGTGCATACTAATTGTCTAGTGAGGCTGTTTTTGTTTTTAGCAGGAACAGGTCAATGTTCATCTGTTCATAAAATGTGTTTGGGCTGTTTGACCGGCAGAACTGGTTCAGTTTTCATTTGTGAACAAAGATCCGGGCATTTCTGCCAAAAAACAGGCTGGTTTGGAAAGTAAAATATTGGCTCCCAGTGACACTTAGATGCCAGTTGGATCCCAACAAGCATCGTGACAACATCGGTGTGCTGCTTGGTCTTTAGAAGAAACTCAAACTTTGGGTGTCCATATGGATGTCTGCTGAATTTCAACAGAAAGTCGAAGGCTCTATTCGGAAAAACTTACTGTAAACAGAACCTGCACAAAAGTGTATCCCTGGCTGGAACCTGCAGAACAGGTCGGGGTGCAATGAACGTGATTTGACTGGTTTGATGTCTAATATGGGAGCAGTTATACATGGATTTCATTGTTTTTAACCTGTGTTTGGGCAGGGCTAAACAATCAAAGTTTATAGAATTATAATATATTAAAGTATATGTTACCTAATCAACAATATTGCTTCTTGTTCCTGTGATTTGTACCCTTTTGTTTTCATCCAAAGGTTCACAAAGTAGACCTTTGTTAAGAGATCAACAACAGTGGTCAAATGTTATGAAAATACATCTACTAAAATACTGTACAGTCCTTATGGCTCTCCAGATTCTGAATGTTTCTGATAAAATGCAGGTTAAAGTGTTTCTTTACGTGGTGAGAAAATTCTCCTATGTGCTGTAAATTCAACTACCCCAACTCACCCACATTCCAGTTAAACCAATCAAATCACCAATAGGTGAGATTAAACGTCACTGCAGTTACGTGGGCTGCATTCAGGTCCTCCTCATTTAAACAGCCTCCTATCTGACCTGAGTGTGGATCTGGTCCTGTGGTTGATTAACTACAGAGTCATTTGGTTTTGAGGGTCATGAACACAACTGGTGCACAAATGAAAACGAAATTGAAACTGAAAAGCCCTCTGTGTGAGTGAAGATGACTGGGCCGATGCTACATGGGCTAAACCAAAACATGTAGAATGCATGCCTTGCTATACAGCCGTGTCTGACATGACACAGAAATAAGGACGAAACCTGTCCAGTTGGTGTGTGATCACCTGATAATCCCAGATCTTTACAAGGCGATCATCAGCCCCTGATATCAGGTACGGCTTGTCTCCTCCACTGTAGTAATCGACACAGTTCACTCCCTTCTCATGGCCCTCCAGAGTGAAGTTTGGAGTTTTGGAGCCCAGCTGCCACACCTACAGTACAATTGAATGGTTCGGCATTTAGAAATTGAACAATATGAAAATCTATAGAGTAGAAAACCTCATTTTAATCTGTTTGTGCTCCAAAGCAATTTTCCTTTGTGTTTGTGTGTGTGTGTGTGTGTGTGTGTGTTAGTGTGTGTGTGTGTGTGTACCTTAATAGTTCTGTCCAGAGAGGCACTGGCAAACTGGTTGTTGTCTTTGGGGTTGATGACAATCTGCATGACATAGTGAGTGTGTCCCTCAAACACCTGACTGCAGACCCACTTCCTGTCCCAGTCCCACAGCTTGACCAACATGTCATCTGAAAGCGAACACACACAGCACATGGAACATCATAAGGAGTATGAGCTCACTGTGCTGCACCTCCCTGGTGACAGTTAGGAGAGCTGAACGTTACACTTTAAACATATCTACTCAGGCTTTGCATTTGTGTGAGTGTATGCAGGTGTTTCCTACCACTGCTGGTGAGAATGAAGGGCTGTGTGGGATGGACAGCGATACAGCGGATGTAGTCAGAGTGAGCCTCGAACATGTAGACTCTCTCCAGAGTGTTGTAGTTGAACACACGGATCTGCATGTCATCCTGGGGATAGGCAAAGAGGTTGAAAAGTGCATCATAAATAATCATATATATATATATATATATATATATATATATATATATATATATATATTTTAACATAAACAGAAAACAAAAGCACAGGTTTACCTGGCAATGGTTAGTGAATCTAAAGGGAAGCTTAATGCAATTTAGTGGAAAACACTGGGTTAACTTTGCCTATTACCTACAGAAGGAAAGCCTGAGGGTCACCAATCAAATTCAGCATGAACACAACAAACTTAAATTTGACCTTAAAAGTTTTATTGTCGCTGTGATTTCTCATCAATATCTAATAAATAAATGCTGCATTTCAGACAATGCCATGTGGGGGAATAAGCAGCCTTGGAGGAGTACTGCACTCTGAGTGCTTTTCTAGTTCTACATTTTGACACCAGGATTTTTTATTTTTATAGCATATTTTAGTTCTAAATGATCAGTCTGCTTGATTAGGGTTAGGGAAATATCAGTGAACCTCTTTCCCATACCGTTACTTAGTTTAAGTAGGTAACTTAAACTTGTGTTAGAATACTTACTGCTCCAGCAATGAGCCAGTGCTTCCTGGCTACAAACTTGGCCACTCTGACCGGCAGATCACACAGCTCAAAGGTTTTCACGATCGCCTGCACACAGGATTGAAAGCAGACACACTGTCAGGCTGTGTCTCCACCAAACAACGGAAAGCAGGGATGAAAACACGATTGTGTGTTTTAGGCGATGACCGTGATAAGGCGACTGATTAAACCAGCGTGAATGAGCGACCTGTGTCTCATGGTTCCAGACCACCACAGTGCCGCTGTACAGGCTGACCACCATCCAGGGCTCGGTGGGGTGCAGGTCCACACTCTTCACCCTGTCCGACCGAGCCGTCAGCCTCCGCTTGATGTCCAACCGCAGAGGCTGTGGAGGAAGAGATAATCAGCATTTATTATCTCATCAAACCACTAATCAGCTTCTATCAGCCGCTCTTTTTGGCCAGAAGAAAGTCTGTCCATTTTTTTCCCCAGGTTGTGCAGATAGTTGGGGAGGGGGTGTGTCTGCTGGCTCTCTGCTCATACCACATTTCATATGCATGCCTGCTCCAGAATGACTGGATCCTTTCAGGTCTTTTCATGTCACTGCATGAGTCACTTCGGTTTGTCTGTTTTTAATGTGATAAGTGTCTGTTGAGAATGTTCCTCAAGCAAAACCAAGAAGTTTGTCAACATTTTTCAGTGCAGTATTAGGATCGTGCTGTTGCATATGGTTGCTTCTTTTACTGTATGTTTTTGCGTTTTCAGTTTCCAGCTGGAAAACTTTACGGATCAAACTTAGCGTACTTGCACCGTACTTCACTAGTAAAAGGATTAGTAAACAGGAAACAACAAACTAACTAAGTTGTGATAACGGCAGTGCATTTTAAGTTATGATTAAGTTGTGTTTGTTTTGTTTGTTCCACCTACCATGTTTCCACGTCAGTGAGTCTCCGCGGTGCTGTCCGATACAGAAGCCGGCCTCCCTGTTGCCCTGGTCGGGCTTCTCCTGTGGCGCTCAGCGGAGAAAGTTTTGTAATCAAACGCGCAAAAATAATAACAACATGGCTTCCGGTATTGACTTTCATAATAAAGCTCAAAGTGTGGCATAAAAATTTAAAAAACAACAAAATACATATAAGAATGTGTAAAGACATATATTGCACATAAACAAATCTAAAATTATATGGAATATTATAGAAACACACTCAAAGCTTAAAGATAGTCCATATATGATCTTGCAGTTCTTACAGGTAATGACCAGCTCCAGAGTGTCTGTGGGCAGCATTTAATGACAAAACATAAAACCAGGTATTAGCCAAGTGGGTTTATATAAAAAGGAAATTTGACTTCAGCTTCAAATTCCTCTCAATATATCTATGTACAGTAACAATGTTAGGTAATAGCTGCTTATTAAGCTTTAAAATAACATATGCACAACATAATTCGTCAACATAAAGGTCAAACTATAAATACATAGTACGTAACATCAATACATTAGGAAGACATAATCATTTGCATGCATATATATGATTATTTATAGAGCAGTTTTCAAAATCCAAGTCACAGCAAAAATAAAACAGACAAGTCATAAAGACATCACAATTTAAAATGTTCAAATACAACATGGCATATCAAACCAACACAGCATTAGAAACATTAAAAATATTATACACTAAAGAAAAACTCAAAAGTACGCTACCAGGAAGAGGCTTGAGCAAGATGACAGACTTAGCCAGCTGGATTTTATCAGGCAGATCATTACAGTAGACCGTGGTAATTTAAAATATATATATATATATATATATATATATATATATATATATATATATATATATATATATATATATATATATATATATATATATATATATATATATATATATATATATATATATATATATATAAAAATAAAATTAATGTCAAGATTTTACATTTTCTGATGAACTTCCGTGATTGTAGTTTGATGTGGCAATATAACGCTGTTATTTTGTAGACGGAGTTCCTCCTTTCCGGTGTTTCTCTCTGTGACTCCGTGTAACTTCACGCAGCTCCTTTTGGCTACGTGGATCCTGCAGCTCTTCCTGTCGGAGCAGCTGAAGATCCGGCCAGAAGTAGAACACGTTGTACCTGCGAGCTCCGAGAACACTATAAAAATCCCCCAAAAAACAACGACACAGAGCGCCTAAAAAAACACCACGTTTAGTTTTAGGTCTCCACAATTTAGCCGGCAACTGGTACTTTGGTCTTTTGTTTCAATCAGATCTGATAAATCTGCTCACTAATTTGAATTTTGTTAGAAGTTTCTTTATCCACGTTTAATTTTTTGCAGTGTATCATCAGAGCTTCTCTGACATTTTTTTTTTACATTATTTCAATTACAATTACAGTTTCAAAATGTACATGTAGACTAAATTGAGACATTTGTATTATTGTTTGTATTATATTTTTTGGCGACACAACAATGATTTCATGCTTGAAACATGTTTATTTTTCCCTTTCTAACACATTTTGAACATTTCGATGATCGAAAAAGAAGAATATTACACAGAACAGCAATAGAAGAATGTCAACATCCCTTTTGCTGACATTTTTCCACTCTTTTCCTCTAGTTGTTGCTGCTCTCTGTCCCTCCACGTTTGTGCATCACCTCTTGTATTATATTATAAGTGATAAAGAGCTTGGGGTCAAAAAAGTATTAAAAGGTAACTTAAAAGTATTAAAGGTAACTTAAAAATTTAAATGAAATGGCATTAAAAAATGTTTCTGAGGAACAGCTGGAAAGTGAAATGATAAAAACTTTTCAATACAAAGTCATTGCAAGAAAACAACATCAACGGGTCATTTTTGACCCATGTATGCATCTAAGGGTTAAACGTGCTTTTTGTACACATGATATACTGATATTTTTGGTACATATGAATGAAAATAGACATTGTTCCTAAGGAAGGTACCTTCCTCCAGTTTACCCTGTGTATAAAATACAGTGTATGCCCAAAGCATTATTTACAAAATCAATATATGTACACTTCTCTCTGGGTTTTTGTTCAAAATTAAGGTACTGTGTGTGTGTGCATGTGTGTGTGTTAATAGAAATAGCTAATTATTGGGACATTACTGGATTAAGGGGACAAGAACTGGACTGGTGGCTAGACATTAATATGAAAAAAGCCCTACTTTCTCTAGTCATAGTGCATACTTTATAATCAAAATATTAAAAAAATCCAAAGACAGTTAAACAGAACAGTTGTATTAAATTAATTTATTGCAGCTCTTCGCAATTACACCATAAATAGACAGCAACACTGAACACAACAGGGACTTCTGCGCAGATGAAGTGGGCTCCCATCTTATTTAGCCTTCTTAAACACTTGTTTGCAGACTTTATCGAGGACATGGATTTCCTGAAAGAGAAGCCAAAGACCTTCAGACCTGGACTCCAGCATGGCGCAACAAGTGATTATTACACAATCAGGCAGATTATATCTGTGCGTTTCACCCAGTGATTTACATCAGCATTGTTTTATTGTCAGTGCCTACAGATATGAGGCCAATCAGTGTGTTGTAACTTGGAAAGTTTCCTTTAAGGAAGGTGAATTGCTTTTTAGTGTTGCATTTATTCAGCTAGCTTGAGACTGAATCTGCAGCAGCGATCACACAGGAAAACCTCGGTGCCTGGAAACTATGTCAAAACTTTTACTATCCCCAATGTGCCACCCTCCCTTTCTCACCAGGTGGAGCATGTCTCCCTCGATCCATTGTTTCCAGCCACGGTTTTCTTTCTCCCCCTTCTGCACACACACCAGCTTGTCTCCATCCCAGTTCACCAGTGTCTGTTCCATCACCACACACACACACACACACACACACACACACACACACAGAAATAGTAGTTAATGCATCAGCTGTAATGACTCAGCTGCTGAGCTCTGACAGTAAATAGATTCAGCAACTTATCCCACCTGGACCTTTCGGTTGTCCAGGCCCTTTGTGTGCTCCTCGAACTCCTCCCCGATGGTGAAGTCGACGTTGTAGTTTCTGAAGGTGCTCAGGGTCTGAGTCTCGAACTTGTCTCCGTTCTGCACGATCACTTTGGTCTGATGCAGGTGGGCGGCTATCTTTCTGGTGGCAAAGTCGATGTCTGCAAGCGTGTGCACGTGCAAAGTTGATTAAATGTTGAATTTTGCAGGAGTTTTGCGGAGCTGTGAAGGATTTTCTCATTCTGGTTTGGTGTGTTTTGTGTGCACAGACACACCAAAAGCACACATCCGCAGAAGCACACACACAAGACCACAGGCCGCTTATTATGATTCCTATCCTGCTGGTCCTTTTGACAGTCTCATTTACCCTTTAAAAATGACCTTGCTCCGAGTCAGAATAGGCCTAAATGAGTTTCTCCGCCCCGTTCAGCGTTGGGCTTTGCCAAAGAGAACCAACCATCCTGACCGTTTAGATATTCATATCCCATTTGCCCTAAAGTGAAAATTCAATTTCTTCCCATCACTCTTACAGATGAGGCCCCTATATTTACCCATCTAAATGATATTTTTGACCCATTTCCATAAGGATGTCATTTTCCTATCCGCTCGATGGAAATGAGGTGGAGGCATTGAGGATTTCCCGGATTTTGTGTGAGCTGAGCGCACCGGGGTTGTTTTATGAATTGCAGATGGAGTCGTGAATAATGAAAGTGTTTCTAGGCCTGATCAATGACGCGCCAAAAGCAGGAGAGCCTTTAAAAAAAAAAAATTCTCCCCCCTTTTCTGAGACGACGTGCTGGCCCACTGCCTGATCCGGGGTCGGAATCTGTCTTCCTTTTTCGCGGATCGAGAGGATGAAAATGCAGAAAGGAGTGAATCAATATTTATTTGGCGTGGTAACAGACGGCAGCCGCTCACAGAGTGGAGGTTAACTTGGCCTGACAGCAGCTCAATGAGGAAATGAAGCAGTGCCACAGCACTCCTCTTTTTTTCCCCTCTCTATCTTTCCCTCTCATGCCGCTGCTCTCTCATCCTTTCTGTCACACCCATGCCAGATTTTCTGCTCAAGCCTTCCTCCCTACTTGGCTGTGTCTTTGAATGCAGCACTCTTATTAATCCCTGTTTGTAAAGAGGGTTACGAGTCTCACTTCTTCCTTGTGTGGAATCCTATATACGTTGTAAGAGTGCAACTTACCGATGGCCTTCATGACTTCCTCGAAGTTCTCATTGCTCACCATCTCCCAGCGTCCATTGTAGTCTGCAGGCATTTTGAACTGGTGTCAGTGGAGGCAGGAGGTTGCTGTGAGGTCTGTTTGTCAAACTAGGAGAGACTGTTGAAGGGCCCTACCTTTTATAAGTACTCTCTCTCTCACTCTCTGTGTGTGTGTGGACCAAAGGACAGGGTCCACATGATAGGACAGTGAGTTTATGCTATAAAGTTTAGATTTGCCTTGCTGTGCTGTGAACACGCTCCTCACACACACGTGTCTGTACAGTGCTGCATGTAACAAAGGCGTCACATTACTGACTAAATGCAGCTCATGTGTCTGTGTCTGTGTCTGTGCATTAAGCTGATGCACTTTAAGAGTCTGCTGCAATTTTCTTCAGTCCCCATTTCCTCCTAACAAGCCGGATCCCGCAATTACTCATTCTAATGTGGCGGAATGGAGGGAAGATGGAGAGAAGCGTGGACAGACTTCATTTGTGGGAGTCATTTTTTTTTATGAGCTTGCAGTGGGAAAGATGCTTCTCTGGTTTCATGTCAGAGAAAGTTTTTAAGGTTTGAAGGGAGACGTTTCGTTGACTCATCCAGACTGATATTCAGGTTCCCTTCTGCAGGGATGTTTCCTAAGATTCTTGACTTCAAGCTGTCTTTCATAGTCACTTTGAGATAAGACACCTATGCTTCAATCAGCCTCAACTATCTTATCTACAAGAGTGAGATTATGTGCGCACATATTTATATCAGCGTTTCTGTATGTTATACATCGAAGCTGCATAGTGTAATTTTATGGAAATGTGCTGGTTTGTTTGTATCGAAGTTGCAGTCCAACCACAGTTCATTTATGTTCAGCAAATCTGAAATTGATCTCGACCAGTCATCTAATACCTCTTCTTCCTCCGTTCTTTATCTTAAATGACCCAACAGAGACTATCTCTCAACAGCACCAATAATCAATACAGTTTGCTCGCTGGATCTCTTTCAAAGAAGCAGAAGCACTTTGATATAGCGAAAAAAAAAACTGACGCTCTGATATGGTTTCACAACTGCAGCAGTACAGTGTTCTATCAGACAGCGACATCCAATTGATCTTGTGGTGATGGGGTTGTATGTGGAGGGTCAAAGGTGAGCTACAGGTATGTGTCGTGGTTTATCAGAGCCGATAAGGTTCTTAGATCTACGGTAACACTTACCTTTACCACACAGATAATGACCTTATTGCACTGTGCAAATGTGCTCTTGCACCTCATTTTACCATGTGGCAGAAATTGATGGAAAATGCAGTTTAATATCTGGTTCTTCAGTGTTTTCTCAAGTCATTGAAAGGCTATTACATAATACAAACTGTGCTCCAGTAGTATCAGGTTAGTGATTGTACAAACACAGAATAAAAAATTAAAGCTGCACTGATTTTTTTTTTTTTTAATGTGAACAATTGGAAAAAATAACAACGTGCAACGGAGTTGTCATTGCTCATAGCGATGAATACATGGAGACTTATCAGCAGACTTCCAAAAGCTCTTGGCATTTTAGCATCTCTCAGCTTATTGGTTTTATTTTTGTCGTCCATAAATTTAAAGTATTGGCAAACACTGTCCTCTCTGAACAATTAGATTTTCATCAGCAGCAGGTAAAGCAGTAAAGCCCACATAAATCAACAATATACTACCTGCCCAGCACTATACAGAAGACAGATAAACGTAGCTACTCACTAGTGAGTACAGTAGAATATTTAGCACATAAAGTTATTTCCCTCACGAGAGACTCCAAAACGGAGATAAAAAAAAGGTTGAATAATAGATGTACAGAACAATGACTGCAGGTAAATGCTAATGCTGGGTGGAGGAAACTGAGGACAGCTTCAGGTGATAATCTGTCAGTGCAGTAGGTGGCCATAAAATAAGCTGTATAGTTTTTAAACAGAATTTTTACATGCTTTTACATGGAAATGACACAATAATATCTACTTGCAAATGACACATCAGTGTGTGTCAGTGATGAAAAAGACTCATTTAAAATGCTGGAAAATAAATGTAGCTTATTAGTCAAAGCAACAACTTACAATGCTGCATGTTGTAATGCCATTAAATGCATTTTTAGTTGCATATATTCCACATTTAGCTTAGTGAGGTGATCTTCAGTAACTTTAGTCGATACTGAATTTCACTGCAAGATCTGGGTCAAATTGGCAAGCAGGGCTATTGTGCAATAACAACATTAAAAGGCTCAGAAAATTGACTTACTATAACAATTGGAGTACTTTATAAAAGCTCACTTTTTTGTCCACTGTGGAACTCTTTTGATTTTTTTGTCATGACAGATTTCTGCATTTGTATTTTTCTCTGTTTGCTTTCCACTGCTGTGGGCAGTAGGCGAGGCTCACTTGGAACAGGATGATATGACTTACTGAAGCAAAATGTGATGACAGCTGGTGGGTTGTCTGCTCATGCTGCCAAGCCTTGGCCAATCACATCCAATCCAACCACACCCACATAGTCCCAATGAAGCAAATCAGTTAACTTTGTGAAACGTTTCAGAAATCGAATATTATTCCCCCTGGACTTTATCCGTGCATCCATTAGGTAAACCTGCTTTATCCTGTGGGGCTGGAGCTTATCCCAACGGATACTGGTTGTAGTTTAGCACAAGGCTAACACAAAGACACAAAGGTTTAGCATCATGAGTTAACCTACCATACATGTGTTTGCACTAAACTTATTTTTTTAAGCCACTTTATACTGCATTGTCTTACAGTGTGTCACTACTGCACTATTTCATCCTCATTTCTCATCCCTGTACATATTGTAAATATTATTACTACTGTTCTATTATTATTTTATTTCTATTACTACGTGTATTCCTACATAAGCTGCTGTAACAATGTCAATTTCCCCTGGCATGGGGAGAAATAAAGGACTTATCTTATCTTATCTTATCTTATCTTATCTTATCTTATCTTATCTTATCTTATCTTATCTTATCTTATCTTATCTTATCTTATCTTATCTTATCTTATCTTATCTTATCTTATCTTATCTTATCTTATCTTATCTTATCTTATCTTATCTTATCTTATCTTATCTTATCTTATCTTATCTTATCTAAACCCATACATGCGCGGAGAGAACATCCAGAAGGTGAACAGGTTCAAACCCAGAACCTGCTCACTGTCAGGCGATGGTGCTAAATACTGCATCTCTCATGTATGAATATTTAATGTTTGAGAGAAATACTTAAAGACCACCCAGGGTGAAAATCAAAGAGTCAGTTTTACTTTGATAACATGACCATATGGTGTTTTTTATTTGCTGGAACCCACACCATGATTGAAATAAGCCGTCAACATGATGACTGAGCATTTCTGCCTTGAAACTGCAGTATAGTGACAACAGTCTCAAAAACACAGATTCAGACAGCCGGGATTTCATAGTAAGAAACCTAAAAAATCTAATCTTGCAAGGTGGAAATTTATGTATCATTATTCTTTAGAAATGATTTGGACTCTAATGTGTGACTTACTCCAGTATTACAACTTACCATTGTGTTGCAGTTACAGCGTCTTAGTGAGTGAAGACTTTACAGATCTGCACATTCTACAATAAACAGCGTTGTAGAGTTACATCTAAGACATTTTGAGACATTTTATGGAAAAACAAACTTCAATATTTGTAACCTTGTTGCACAGAGATGAGTTTTTAGTGGTTTAATCAATAGCTGGAGAGACACTTTAAGATCACATGGACTTACTTATTAAATAGAACTACAATGCTGCATCTGCACCACAACAATGCACCTGACACCACCTATTTATCTACACAAAATCCACTGATTGCTCCTCTCCTGCTTCATCTCAAAATGTTTTTTCATTTCACCACACAGGGGCAATGTTGGTACACATGAGTCGAAGCTCCTCGTGAGACTAATGTCCTGCTCTCCGTGCAAAATAACACCACATGTTATACTGGGATCAAAGTTAAGATGACAAAGCGCCATCTGGTAACCGAGAGGCCGACTTGGCGGAAAGCTGCTCTGTGTTTTTTCTTTTGTCAGGTTGAACAGAGGAAGTAACTACAGACACAAGTAACTACACAGAGAAGAAGTAGATGAGAGTTTGAAACAATGTAGAGGACGATATGTAGAAATATGTAGAGGACGATAAGCAGCCCCGTAAGAAAGAATATCTGCGCCTACTGCCTCACATGTGTGCACTGACATGCACAAACATGCTCACACACGTGCACGGCATCTCAGAAACTTATGAAAATGCAATTAGGATAGTTTTAATAATGCACAACAGCAGCTTTATTTGTAATTCTGTCTAATTCAATGCTAATGGCACATCCAGCCCCCCATAACCTTGGAGGCGTACGCGCTGTATTGGCACTTCTCCTGTAAGCTGATCATACATGCCTGTGTGCGAATGTGAGTTTTCACCTTCCGGCATGTCGACTCTGTGTGTACGCCGGTGCGCCTCGGACTCTGGTTGACAGGCTTTGAAATAATCTCACAATTCTATTTCCTCCCTGCCTCCTCTCCCCCTCTGAGAGCCGACTTTCTTATCTCTGTATCACGGCTTAATCTTTTCACCGTAAGATGTGTCGCCCTCTGCAATGCAATTTCAATATCCTGTGTGATTCAATTCAATTTGCTTCATTAGCGTGGCGTTGGAAGCTGTGCATTACTAAGTCTTTACATCCCCATGCAGCTCCCGCAGTGGCCCTCTCATCTCTCCCATCTCTTCCTCCTCCCCGTTGTTTTAAAAACATCAAAGGTCACATTAATCACAATCCTCTGAGGAGGTGAATGATTGAGAGGAGTCTGCTCTTTGTTATGAAACCCTAGTTGTGGATTTCAGCAGAGGGGAGTTATATTTGTAATATATTTTCATCCCACCCGTGGACTCTAATAGTGCAGCATCTTGCTGTGTGCTTTGATGTCCCAGTGAGAATTGAGAGGGCCCCAGTGTTCCCACACAATTGAATGATTTTTGCTTTTATCCTCCTTATGGAAGCCTTTTTCTTTTTTCTTATTTTTTTCAGACGAAAGAAGCTGAGCCGTGGTGTTACATGCGTCAGTACAACCAGAAAAACAGCCACCTAAGAAGAGATTGTTGCACATACAGAGGGAATGCGTGCCTATACATAGAGACAGAAAATGACATTCTCATGCTAAAAAAAAAAAAAACAAAAACCTTTACAATTTCAGACAGAGGACAAAAGCAAAGTGAGTGCCAGCCCATTTTTTATGGTTTCTACACACTCACAAATTGTGCGCAGTCCTTTAGAGAGCAGAAAATAATAGGTCTGCAGGTTGGACAGCCTTGATATCAATAGACGAAGCCCTTTCACGTGTCACAGTCACATTCTCAAAGCAAAGTACCTGTGGAAGTACTCTGTGTCAAGGTCACCCTGTATGTGCTGTAGGTGCTTGCTGTTTCAAACAAATGGCGGCTCTAGAAAGCAGCCTCCGTGCCGTTCGCATTTGTTTGCTGTCATGAATGTATGCATGTACTGTACACACTTGAGCGTGGTTGTTTGCCCATCTGTGCATGCTAAATGCCTCACCTGGCCTGACCATCATCACTCTCCCACTCGCATGCTTTGATCTCGCCTGTACCAGCCCACACCCGGACCCATTTTTCTCACCCTAAATCAAATCCCATGTTCCACCTCTGCATGTGTCATACATTCCCTGAGGGGAAAATCTCACAATCCTGACCTCCAACAAGCCACACGGTGCTTTCTTGCCCACTAACCCCAAAACCTTCCAGATAATCAGCAGAAGAAAACATACTGTAAGCTCACTGCTATGTTTTACTTTTTTTTTTTCTTATTTTTTCCCTCAGGAAGTTTGAGCTGGAAAGTAGAGAGGGGGAGAAGGGGACGACGATGCTAAATATTTCATGTTTTCCTCTTGGTAATTCCGTATGGTCGGAACGAGACCTCGTTTTCCACAGAAACATGAGCAACTGTGGGACTGATTGCGGGAGCCTGGGAAGCTCAATGTTTCTCTTGATTTTTTTCCTTCTCTGCTCCAAAATAGGCCTGGGTGGTGATGCATAATGCATGGGGCTTCCTATGTGGAGCTGGAAAGGGCTGTGGGTCCTGAGGGATCAGCCAGGGAAAGGGTGTCCAGATTCACATTCTGCAGCGCAGGGCTGGGCACGTCAAAAAAAGGAGGAAAAAGATTACTTTTGCTCTGTACTCACTCCTGTGTTTTTGTGTTCAGATTGCTGTAGCAGACATATACGTTGAGTCACTGTTTTTTCTTACAGATCAGGGACCCAAGGCAAACACTGAATAACAATATGCAGAGTTCTTTTGTTGTTTAATTCATTACTAATCAGGAGCTGTCTCCAACGAGCATGCCAGTATTATACAGATATAATTTACAGTTTTATATGATCATGTATGCTTTATGTGATGTGATATGATTTGACACAGTTCCTTCACCTCAGCTAAAACAATAGAAGAGCTGCTGAATGTAAGTGGCATAAGAAATTAATAGCACTGGAAATAACCTAAAATAATGCATTCCTTTACTTAAGATGCCCGAAAACCAGCTAAAAAGGTGGGCTAAATGTGAAATATGTACTAGACACTGAATACTGACAGTGACGCTGCATGTTATCTGTACATCCCAGACACATTTATGCACACAGGATTTTCCATTCCCTGGCTTTTATCAAGAAAATCCAGTATTTTCCTATTTTCTTCAAACAGTGTCTTTGCGTCCTTTTGTGCTGTCAGTTGCTTATTGTGAACATTGATATGCGCAGGCATGTCAGCTGTTGCATGCATGCTTATATCCAGCCTCGCTACCTGACTGCAAATACAGCTTGCAGCTTCTTCTTCTCAGGTTAGTTGTCGACGGTAACCAAGGCACCATAGATGGTAGCCCAGATGGTGATTAGATTATCACTCTGACATTTTTCTCATGTGAAAATGAAATGAAACTATAAGTGAAACCACATAGAAGGTTTCGGTTGAAGCAATTGTTTTCAATGTCATGTGAAAGTTCTGCCAAGTAGTGAAGTAACATGAGCAGATACAGGGTAAGATTTCTTATGTGCTGAGGCTGAAAAGCTTATTGCCTCAGAAATTACAGTTTCAAAGAGGGACAGGTAGATTTATCCTCAAAGTATCAAAAGTATCAATACAAAGCCTTGCTTTAGTATTGATGTCAATTCAAGTGACAACTGGATCACAATGAAAGAAAAGGATTGATCACGTGTCACCTCACAGCCTGAAACTCTGCAGCAGCATCTCTGTTGTTGCACCCATGTGTTCATGTTGACCTCTTTTTGTAGTTCAGAGAATTCATAGAATGAACTTTTATTTTCCATCTGAAACCATCTTGTGTTTAGACTTGCATATGACTAAGTAAGAGAATAGTAAAAAGAAACGGCTAAACTGAGAAATTATTTGATGGCAAATGAAATATATTCAGATGTAATGCATTAATGATGCATTTACTTCATAAATGATGACATTGTTCTCTCCCTTGATTACATCTGCTGCCTTAAACAACTGAAAAAGGACTGACACTGATTAATGTCTTTGATTCTGGTCTCCAGCATTACCTTTCAGAACATTGTTTATAATCCTCTTTAGCAAATTAAGCTACAGATTAAGAATCATCAAAAGACATCAGTGTGGATTTTTGGTAATTGGTTATTTCCATATTGTTTTCAAATGTTGTCCTGTTCAAATTCTCCTGCCATTACATAACTCCTGATTATATACTGACTTTTCTTACACATTTACAATTATCACACATAGTAAATAAAGAAATCAGAGATGGTATTGCCACCGACTCTTGATCAGAACATGACCAAAGCCCTGAAGTCTCCCTCAAAAACTCATCTTTGCACATCAAAGTTACATCTTAGAAGATTTTTTTCCCCTTGAAAGTTAAAATTGCATCTCTCAGTATGTCTTAGATGTAACTCTAGACTGTTGCGTTCATTGGAATGTGCAGATCTATGACGTCCCTGTCTTTCCCTTTGCTGCTTGCTGCAGCTTAACTTCCTGGCATCCACATAGGTGGACAGAATTTTTTTTTCAACAAGAATGTTTATTATTAATAATAAAAATACATTCTTTTTGAAAAAATTATTATTATTATTATTATTATTATTATTATTATTATTATTATTATTATTAATAATAATAATAATAATAATAATAATAATAATAATAATAATAATAATAATAATAATAATAATAATAATAATAATAATAATAATAAAAATAACAACAACAACAATAACAGAAATATAATAAACGGATATGAGATGTTATCCAATTATTATATTTATTGGTACTTCTTATCCCAAATAACTAAAAGAAATCTAAAATGCAAGTCCAACCAAAGCTTGGGTCTTAGGAGGCTACACCCACCTGCTCTCCTACAGCTCTGCTCAAACACTGTAAAACTGTTCTGTGCTACACAATGGCGAGCTGTAACATTGGATTAATTCCATCATACATGTTTGAACTGGAAACCAAGTCTAAAGACTGAGATGCTTGGAACACATCTTTAACAAGAAAAGCACTCAGAGAGCCCAGTACTCCACCAAGGCTGCTCAGTCATTGTATCATTTCTGACGGCTGAAATCTGGAAAAAATCTGTGGCAGAAATCACGGCAGCATAGAATGTGGCCATTTAATATAGATGTACCCATAAACAAAATGACCTTACACTGAGCACAGGCGTGCATTATGCATGTGTACGTTATGTACAGATGCCAAATCGGGCAATCTAAATATGCAGTGGGCGGCGGGAATTGATGGGACTCTGAAACACCCCCACAATTTAATCAGTTGTTCTTGTATCATTTCTGATGGATAAGTCCTGATAAGTCCACAGCAAAGGATTTGCAGTAGGATCACAACCATGTGATTGTCAGCAGGCAGCTGACGTAGTCTTCGCTTGTTGTCATAGTTACAGTGATGCTATCTCGCAATGATACAGAAATCTTTAACGAATCCGTGGATTCAGACTATAAGCAGCATCACTGCCAAAACCTAATCAATTGGTCCTTGTGTTATTTCTGACCTTCAATGAAAATTTCAGCTAAATCAGTCCATTTTTGAGTGATGTTGCTAACAGACAGACAAAGGGACAAATGTACACAGATCATCACATAACTCCGCTGTTCCTTAGCAGAGTAATTAATAATGAGTTTGAAAATACAAAAAGAAAAAAAAATGGCAGTCAAGTCCATTTGAAGTGTAAGATATTAGTGACTAATAGTTCTAAAACTTTGTGAGGAGCCTATATTATTGTCTGGATTTTCCAAAATTGAGAACAATTATCCCGATCAATGTTAGCGTGGTTGATGAAGCAGGGTTTCTTAATAAAGTGCAACTTTGTTGATCTATGTTAGTTTTATTTAGGACTTCTTGAATGTCTCTTTGTTTCTTTGTCAGTCTTTCAGATAAATCAATAGCTAAAAACACTGATGGACTTTTCTTTTGCATCACATTGTGTTATGCCATTTCATTATGGTGTTTGGGAAAAATAAGCTACTTCTCAGCTTTGCTTTGACACAACTAATATATATGAGATATCTTGTGAATTGCTTAAGTGCATTCATATGACTTCTGCCTTTGCTCCTGCCATTAAACCCTCTCAGAGCCACTGGTTGTGCAGATTTAGGAGAGGGGAAGAGAGGAGAGGAACTGTTGGTGGCAATGAAAGCCTGTTCTGCTGAGACAGTCGGTTGCCAATCCATCTGGGTGTGGAAAGTGCTCCAGTTGTCACAAACAGTCTGCATTTCTGTCTGCATGGAGAGGAGAGGGGGAAACCGACTGAGACAGGAATGAAGGAACAGAGAAGAAGTGATGGAAGGCAGTGTGGCGATGAGGGATAGAAGGCACAAAAACAGAAAATGAGGAGGGAAGGAAAACAAAGGATGAGGTTATGTTAGTTATTTCACATTTATTCATCACTGTAGGAACATTGTTGGTGCCTCTGATGTGAGGCGAGGGGGAGGAATGAGAATACTTTGGCCCAGGTTCACGTCTAATTTCTCTTAGTTATTTGGCCTTTCCGCTTGTGAAGCTTTCAATCTCCGAGGCCTTCAGGGGGTCCAGATTATCTCTTTCGTTTGGAGAAAATGAGCTGAGCTGGAAGCTACATTACCTCCCCTGCCTTATGTGAGCTCATTTTTCCCACACCGCCATTAGCTGGCCAAAGCCATTTGGAGATACACAGTGGAGTGTTTCCATGTTCATCAGTAAGTGCCTGGCATTCCTTCAGTCAATTATCACCAGAACTGTCTCTGTGTGATAATTCAGGCCTCGGGCTTGTGTCTTAGTGCCAGGGTGGATATACAAGGGACATTTTGATGGAGGTTTTGAGTAGAAATTCCAAATTTAAAGTAGCATTCAGTCATCATTGCTCATACTCACACTTGAGACTGGATGATATAATACAAGTCACTTTATTTAAAGCTATGAGTTGTGACCAGTGCTGTAACAATGCAGTGCAGAAAGGACAAATGTTAGTTTAATTGCATAGCCTACATTTTCAGTGAAAGAAACTGAAAATAATGGCATACATAAAATGAATTCTTCTGTCGATTGCACATGCTTCTGTGTGTGCAAGATGATTTAAGTTTAGCTTTCTGTGTGAACGTGTACGGGGATGTGTAGCCGTGAAATCCATTATGATGATCAACTGTTGTGGCTGCTGAAGTCACGACACTCAAGGCTGCAGGAGGGGTGAAAAAGATACAGAATGTCATCATTAAAATGTGCATTTATGTAGGTTTTATTATGAATATGGGGTAAAAACTCACCATACATATTAATGTAGTATAACTTCCATAAAAGCAATGGAAAGGAGGACAATGAATTACATTCAAGGGCACTGCATACACTGTACAATAAGCTTCATCAATCAAAACAGAAACAATGTACAATGAATTTTTTTACAAATAAAATGAAAAACAGAGAGAAAGAATAAGACTGTCCTTATTTCTCTGTATAACATGTACTAGAGTCTCCAATGAATGCTTTCTTAGTTTTGCAGCACACTAGAGGTTGGCCTTTTTTTAACCTCTTGTAGCCCTCTTGCTCTCCTGAGTGTTGCTGGAAAGACGACATATTCAAGGCGCCTTCTTTCCTCTCGCAGTGGATTCTTCTGCTGGGCCCGTGGAGGTGATCCGCCTCCCAAGCTTCACATCTGATCATCCAGACATTTCTACTGCCTCAGCTGTGATTGATATTTCAGTCTGAACAACGCTGAAGGATGACATGTTCATGTTGGTTCTTCTGGTGTTGAATATTCTGAACCACAGACGATAAAGACTGTTTGATGGAGGCCTTGGTACCTCCCTGTTTGGGTCCACTACTTCACCACATCTCCTTCCTTGGAAATGGCCAGACAAGGATTCATGATAAGTTCCTTGTGCACATCGCTTTGTGCTCGTACGAAATGTTTCATCACGGCAGCCAGTTTCTTGAGGCAATTACCAGCCAGTGAGGGACCCCTTACAGTGTGATCCAGGCAAGACAGGCAGCTTCCTCTGCAGGTACTTGGCAGGAGTGGCAAATACACTGATCACTATCTCAAGGAAAATCTTCAGCAGCGGTTAAACTACAGTAGTTTTAGACAGTGACATAAGACTGTTTTGGCTTTATACTCTGCTTTGAATATGAAATAGCACAATGACTTGAAAGTGCCAACCCTGGTTTCAGAGCATTGTCAGTCATATCACATTACAATTAAAGTTGAATTAGTTACACATTAAGAATACATGCATGGTGTTGAAATATCAGCGGGTTGCTATCCAAATATTTTTTGAGCTCACTGCACATACTAAAACAAACAATTACCAAATGTATTACTGCATGAATAAACAATCACTACCAAGGCAAACTGTGTCAGATTGCATTTTGCAGATTATTAATTGTGTATTCTTGCTTCTGAATTCATCTGCTTCATCTGCAGGCATCATCTTGTCTGTGAAGTCGAGCTTCACCGCTGCTTTGGGATGCACATTGCCCAAATGTTTAGCTTTGATGAAACATGCCATGAAGTGTGTGAAAACTTCAAGCTGCTAATCATCCAGCTTGTGGATTAATGTTTGGATCCCCTGTGAGCAAAATCATTTTTCTTAATAGTCTTCATTTTTGTCCAATATGCCTCTGATCTTAAGCAGTCAAATTGCATTGGCTAGGCAACATTCGCAATTCTTTACATACTAAAAAACTTGTGTGGAAAACTTTCCCATGAGCCTTCAGGATGGATAGTACATCAATGTATAGACCGGCAAATCTGTTTGTAGTGATTTTCTCAAACCTCACTTTTCTTATTGCTTTCCCAGTCCCTCTCTTTCTGTGACATTTTCTTGTTTCTGGAAAGAAACAAGACAATGCAAGAATTCATTCATAATAATCAACAGAAGGCACAAATGTGGTGTCTGTCTTACCCTTTTTGTTGAGCTCGACATGGGAGGACTCAATCCTGGTCTGTCTTGTCACTCACACTGTGGAGAGAGTACAGCTCGTTCAACACATCTTTGTAAAGCTCCTTGTCATTCAAAAAAGCCCAAACACAGAATGCTGTATGCAGAAAGCAGCCTGTGTGTACTGACAGCCTCATGAGAGCCAGCAGTGAAACACAAATCTCTGTGGAGACAACGAAGTTCATTAAGGTATACATTTCTTTGGGGTACATAATCTGGCAATAAAAATGGCAAAATTAAAATAAAAATATTGCAAAAAGGAAGAGAAAATGTTTCATAAAATACAGCCTAATTATTGGTGCTGATTCATAAATGAATGTATACAGATCAGCCACAACATTAAAACCAACTGGCTGACATTGTGCAGGTCCCCCTTGTGCTGCCCAAACAGCTCTGCACATGGATACAGGACCTTTGGGGTTCTTCTGTGGTGTCTGGAACCAGGACATTGACAGCAGATCTTTTGGATCTTGGGGGTTGGTGGTTCTAGGTTGGGCTTGTTGTGGCAGATGCCTGATCAGAATGGGATCTGAGGAGATTGGAGGCCAGGTCAGCACCTTGGGTTGTGTGTCGTGTTCCTCAAGCCATTCTTAAGTAGATCTTGTGGTTGCATTTGTGCATTCACACAGGAGGAGGCCTCTGCTGGAGCATGGAGTTCCACTGCAATGAACAAAGTCGCTAATAACTGTTAACTGTTTTTATCGATAGTTGGTGTGAAGATCCATGAAGAGCCCTTAGTGCTGCTCCAACACTTGGTCTACATTGTAAGTGTGATGACAGCAATCATCCTCCACACTGATGGAGGCTCCTCTCATGATATTTTTTTAGTCCACATTCATCATGTTTGACCAGGGGATGTTACTGTCTTGGAAAAATTAGCACACCACACCATCCAAGTCGGTAGCGCTGACCTTCATCACCTTGGTAGACTCTAGTTTTTCCAACACAACCTTCTCCAGATCTTTATGGTTTTAGCTCACCAGCATACAAAGAACCTTCTCATTACTGTTACTGGTTGACTCATACATGTTATTAAAAAAAATGGCCCAACCCATAGGCCATCTTGTCATACAGTCAATACAGAGCAGGAACATTTTTATTTTCTTCCAAGGTGCAGGCATTTGCTCCTGGTGTTGTTGTCTCGCTTACTGAAACCTGCAGTACACCATACTGCAAGTTGATAAAATGTAGCAGACTCTTTGCTTCTGGCACTTTCTTTGACCGTGAGCCAAAAGGGCATGTGAGCCCTTGTAGTTGATAGCTTTAACACAAAGAATGCATTAAATATGTCCTGGCATGTCAGCCTTCTTAAAGAAATCTGACAATAGAAATGTGTGTGCCGCCCCATTTGTGTCCATAACTGCCTCAAGCTTCAGCCTGCTCTGAGTCCACTTCAATCTCACACCTGCCTCAGTCTGCTTCACCAGCAGTCCCTTCCTCTCCATGAATGCTGTCACTGCAAAATGGAAACTGATAATGAATATTCAATTAACATGCCGTTGTTCAAGTTAGGTAAATTACCACTAACGTTGCCACCCGTCTTGCATTAGCTCACACACTTTTGCTCTTTAAAACTGTTGTTTGGTAAATGAAAAGGCAGGATTTAGATACGATGTTTCTAAATTGATTTAACAACCACTAAAGCTAAAAGAAATACTGTCACAAGGTCATTTCAATTCAGTGCCTGTCATACTTAGGCTGCTATAACAAGCATTCCAGTCAACTACATCTTAAGTAATGTTGGTCAGTTTAGCTAAATGTCTACACCGTTGGCTCATAAATTAGTCTCCTGTTCAAAAAACAATCTGAATTAAAGCTGCAAGCAGCGTTGGACGGGTCCTCGCATCCGTGCGGCCCGACTGGCCCACACATATCCACCAGGAGGCGCTGCACCTGACAGAGTAAAGTTTCAGGCAGATTGGAGCATGTACAGGCTACTTACAGAGCACTTCCTGTTTCATGGCAAGAAATCCAAAATGGCCACCAAGTGGCACAAAGATGTGATTTGCGCTCTTTGCGCTCTTTGCGCTCTTTGCGCTCTTTGCGCTCTTTGCGCTCTTTGCGCTCTTTGCGCTCTTTGCGCTCTTTGCGCTCTTTGCGCTCTTTGCGCTCTTTGCGCTCTTTGCGCTCTTTGCGCTCTTTGCGCTCTTTGCGCTCTTTGCGCTCTTTGCGCTCTTTGCGCTCTTTGCGCTCTTTGCGCTCTTTGCGCTCTTTGCGCTCTTTGCGCTCTTTGCGCTCTTTGCGCTCTTTGCCTTTTCCAGCAACTTGTTGGTTTTGCAGGAACCACCCTTCAACTCCAATCCACTGACACTCCACACCACAGACCACAACCTTTCCACTCCGCTATCATTCTCCGCAAGGTTCCCAGTGGGGATTCGAACCATGACCCTCCACATGACAGACACACAACCTATGTGTGAGCTATCTTTCACACAAGGTCCTTCGTGGACTTTGTTGTAATGATGGTTGAAAGAGGTTGTCATACAGCCAAAGTATGTATATATTGTAAATAAAGCTGCTGTAACAATGTAAATTTCCCCTGGAGTGGGGAGAAATAAAGAACTTTATCTTATCTTATCTTATCTTAAAAAGTGTCAAAAGAGCCCTGGGCTGGATTCGAACCAAAAACCTCCTGGATGAGAGGCAGATAACTTACCACTGCACTATCCTTCCTACTGGGTGTAATTGTTAGTTTTCGTAAATGATGGTACACAAAACTATTAAGATAATAAAGGTGCTAAGGTGGATTTCAACCGGGGACCTTCAACATGCCAGGCAAAAAACTTACCTCTACACCACCTGTCTTACAAGATGCTGCTCTAACTTTGCTTAAATGATGCTAGCAATTAGTACTGGAGCATCCAAAGGACACATAAAAAGTGTGAGTGGGGATTTGAACCATGGACCTTCAACATGTGAGGCACAGAACTTACCTCTGCACCACATTTCCTACAAGGTGTTGTTGTAAATTGGCTTAAATGATGGCATCAATCAGTACTGGAGCAATCAAAGGACAAATAAAAGGTGTGAGTGGAGATTTGAATCATGTGAGGTACAGAACTTACATTGCAGGTTTGTTTCTGAGACTGAATACACCCAATCTCATCTGATCTGCAAAGCTAAGCAGGGTTGGGCCTGGTTAGTATTTGGATGGGAGACTACCTGGGAATACCAGCTGCTGTAAGCTTTTTACTTCTCCTCACAAAGTGAACAAGACACTGCTGGTCATTCACTAGAGACAGCTATCAACTAAAACCTCTTGGTTTCTTTATTATACACTCTATGAGGTGGATAAGCTGCAGCTCATGCTGATTTATTGCTGGTTCTGGTTGGAGCCAAAGAACAAAGGCGTCACCTGTTGGAGCAGCTGATGTCCTGCAGCCTCTTCACCACAGAAAGCCTCTGACAGCTTCAATTCTTTACACTCTGACTGCAAGACACCAATCACATAGGAACATATACATGTGTGGAACAAAGAGCTGAACTGACACTCAACATGTGTTTGACCATTTATTGATAAAGACATTCAAACATGTCTAGAGATAGAACACCAACGCACGGTGTAAGAAAGGTCAGAACAGACTTCACCTGCTCAGGAAACTGAGGTCCTTCGGGGTGCAGGGAGCAATTCTGAGGACCTTTTATGGTTGTGTGGTGGTATCAGCCATCCTGTATGGAGTGGTCTGCTGGAGCAGCAGCATCACGGCTGCAGACAGGAAGAGACTAAAGAAACTGGTTAAGAAAGCAAGCTCTGTCCTGGGCTGGTGTTAGACAGGAGGATGATGACAAAGCTGTTGTCTATCATGGAGGACATCTCCCACCCCCTGCAGGAAACAGGACCATCACCGGCAGCTCCTTCAGGGACAGACTGCTTCACCCACAATGTTTGAAGGAGGTCCTTCCTTCCTGCAGCAGTCAGACTGTGTTCAATCAAACCTGCTCCCAGTAGTTCAGATCACCCATGAAGTAACTGCAATAAAATGTAAATAAGTCAATATGTGCAATTTCACAAGGTTTTTTTTTTTTTTACAAGCATTTCTATTTCTTCTCTAAGGAGAAAGCATCTATTTATATCTGTGCACTGAGTGCTGCTTTTCTTTTTACTTTTTTCCTATCTGCTACTGCCACACTGAAAATTTCCCCACTGCAGAATCTACCTATCCATCCATCTATCTATGGTCCATCTACCTCCCTACCTATCTATCCATCCATCCATCCATCCATCCATCCATCTCTCTCACAGGTGTGGGGGTTGATTCACCTGTTCTCAATCACCTTAATCCACGAAGGCCCGGTTCTTCATTCTTCCGCTCTCTGCCAGACCAGAGACTTTGAAACCAGAACCTTTCTCCTACAATTAGTCTGGTTTCCCCTTTTTGTTTTCACCTTGGTTTAGTTATCCTTTCTGTGTTGGTTTTAGTTTCATTCGTTAAATAAACTCCTTGTAATCTTTGACCTGTGTCTGCAGATGTCCTGTGACACCAATGATCCCATCTGATATTTAGCATGTTTTCAATTATTGGTCCCATTTCTTAAAAAAAAAAAAAAAAAAAAAAAAGCCCCCTGAAATCTGATCAGATAAATGAATGTGAAACTACTTTGGGTCTGCTGCAGCTGCCTCCCTCTGATCTTGTTCCTGCCCACAGCACAATCTGATCAGTGAAACACTGAAGGACAACTTCAGCATGTAAAACATAAATAAGCAAAGGCTGCAACTCGTGATTATTTTAATTTTAACTTAACTTTATGTGCTGTTCAAAAACTTTATTTTTTCTGCAAATGTGTAGTGATTCCAAATCTTGGTTACTGATCTCCTTGATTACAAAAAAAATCTGTATCGACCCGGAAAAAAAACAAACATGTCAGGCACCCTATGATGTTAACTGTTTGCCTGAATGTTTTTGTTTAAAATCCTCAGTAATAACCTTTGACTGGTTGCTCTTAACCCTGTAAAACTCACTGCTGCAAAAATACAACATCAGCTTATTTTTTAATTACTATTTTCTATTATATATATCTGAAATAAACCCTAATCTGGGGTCTGACAGCAGCGTGAGGTCAAAGAAGCTGCCATCAGCTGCTGCACTTCTGTCCGTCCAGCAGATGGAGCCATGGAGCTGCAGTGAAGTGAAGAGCAGCACAAGGCAACCACCACTTCCATCCACTGACGCATTCAATTTGACTGACGCTAATGTTTTATTGACTTCCAACCACTAAACCAATAAAAGCTGCAAGCAGCGTTGGACGGGTCCTCGCATCCGAGCGGCCCGACTGCCCCACGCATATCCACCAGGAGGCGCTGCAACTGAGAGAGTAAAGTTTCAGGCAGATTGGAGCATGTACAGGCTACTTACACAGCACTTCCTGTTTCATGGCGAGAAATCCAAAATGGCTGCCAAGTGGTGCAAAGATGTGATTAGGGCCGGACTCTGATCATACATGTAAAATTTCAGGCAGATTGGAGCATGTACAGCTGAGTTAGACACCACTTCCTGTTTCATGGCGAGAAATCCAAAATGGCCGCCAAGTGGCACAAAGATGTGATTAGGGCTGGACTCTGATCGTACATGTAAAATTTCAGACAAATTGGAGCATGTACAGGCTAGTAAGACAGCACTTCCTGTTTAATGGCGAGGAATCCAAAATGGCCACCAAGTGCCACAAAGATGTGATTAGGGCCGGACTCTGATCATACATGTAAAATTTCAGACAAATTGGAGCATGTACAGGCTAGTTAGACATGACTTCCTGTTTCATGGCGAAAAATTCAAAATGGCCGCCAGGTGGTGCTATGACAGTGAGTCTATATCGACCTATGGATGTGATTAGGGCTGGACTCTGATCACACATGTAAAGTTTGAGGCAGATTGATGCATGTCCAGGCTAGTTAGACAGCACTTCCTGTTTCATGGCGAGACATCCAAAATGGCCGCATTCTGCTGGTCACCATGGCCACACCGTCAGACTGTTGCAGAGTATTTTGATAACCTTTGATCAACCATGACTGGTGTCCATCCTGACCAAATTTGAGCTCTCTCGTGGTTACGGTGTTTGAGTTAATAGCTTTTTAAAATGTCCAAAAATGACAAAATGTCCAAAATATGAATCATATTTCAAAATGGCCGCATTCCGTGGCTCGCCATTTCCACGCCTTCAGACTTTTGCGGAGCGTTTTGATAACTTTTGATCACCCGTGATTGGAGTACATCCTGGCCAAATTTCAGCTCTCTTGGAGTTACGCTGTTTGAGTTTATAGATTTTAAAAAATGTCCAAAAATGACACAAAATTGTCCAAAACATGACTCATAATTCAAAATAGCCGACTTCCTGTTGCATTATGGGTAATGATGCAAGAGGCTTTTTTGTGCGTCTTGATGAGTTACATATGTGTGCCGAATTTCAGAAGTCTAGGTCGAACGCTGTCCGGGGGCTGAATTTTCGTAATTTTCTAGGGGGCGCTATTGAGCCATTTTGGCACGCACGCGTGCCATTCCCCTAAAATATCAAATTTTTCGCCAGTCCTGATGTGTGTGGCGATTTTCATGCGTTTTCGTGTATGTTTAGGGCGTCAAAAATGCGTTTTCCCCGTCCGTAGAAAAAAGTATAATAATAATAATAATAATAATAATAATAATAATAATAATAATAATAATTCCTAGGGTTTCAATAGGTTCCTCGCACCACTTCGTGGTGCTCGGACCCTAATAATAATTCCTAGGGTTTCAATAGGTTCCTCGCACCACTTCGTGGTGCTCGGACCCTAATAATACAAAAGAAGCTTAAAAAAACCTTTGCACCATGAAGACATTTTTTGAGTGCAAACCATTTTAAACCTTTCTAATAAGATGCAACACTAGCAAAGGGAAAAATAGTTTTTGTTTTGGATGGCTTTAAATCTGGTTTTGCACTTATACAGAGGTTTGTTGCTGATTTCAGTGGTCAGACTAATGAGTCGTGTTGCTTATTGCAGTGGCAACATGTGCAAGACACTGTCGATAGAACATGTGATTTTGGTCATTTTCATCCTTTCGGAAATACTTCCATACAACACTGCATTTCATTTGACAACCAGGTCTTTCTTTCCAGCGTTTCCCTCCTGTTCTTTGCTCAGTTTTTCTGTGCACATGTGGGGCCTGAAAACCCTGCGTATCAAAGAACCCTTAAATTGGAGTAAATCATATCAGACAGACATATCGCAGATTAGTCACAGAAAATGACAGCCATGGGAATATTCTTTTTGTATCACACAAACACACCGAGCATTGGAAAAGAAGCAAATGGGATCAAACAATTTAACTCCAAAACGAAACACCTCAACCTGCTGTTTCCACAGTGACGCATTGCTCCTGAATCAGATGAAGGGTTTAGAGGCCAGACTGAGGTGCTGTTACCTTCGAGCAGCGTTATCCATGCTGAGCTGATTTGATGTTGTTGGGTTCAAGGCTGCATTCTGTTTTCACAGATTATCACGCAGTTGAAGTGGAACATCAAACAAGTGAAAGGGCTTTTAAATGTCACTTCTAGGTCTGAACTATAATTGGTTATTCATCTGTTTTGTCCAGACTTTTTTAACTTGGCCCTCTATAACTGCATCTAACCTCACTTTTCTGTCTCTCCCAGCCCAGGCTGCACTGTCTCAGCTAACATTTATTGCGAGTTATGGACCCCATGAATAATTGATCCCGATTCTATTTAAGATCCTGACGAGGACAAATGGTACGGGGCTACACTGGCCAATATTTCTCCCTCCACTGCCCTAATAGGAGCCCTCTTTACCCGTGCTACTGCAGTCATTTTTCCTCCCTCTCATATTCTCTCTTGTCTTCCCCCTTCGTTTCCTTTTCTTGTAGTGCACCGTATCTTCTTCCAAGTCCCTGACACTATTTTAAGCATTGGAACCACTCCAGACAGTGTGAAGGGTATTATGGAGGCGTAGCTGCAGCTCTATGACTGACGACGCCGGCGTCAGCCAATAGTGGATAGCAGGGTGAGGATTTATCTGTGTGGTTTTGCAGTGAACTGGCCCTTTAGTCTCATAACCAGGGAGATCATTTGGAAACAACGACATGGGACCATAGTACATCTATTAGTGATATGAGGCGAACACCACGATCAATGCTTATCACATTGGGCCTTTGTGTCCGTGGAAGTAGTCCAATTTATTAAGTGTGTCTGTGTGTACTTGTGTGTATCGTGTGGCTTGCAGGGCGAGGGACAGTAGATCATCCATATGAGTGTGTCGGTGTGCTCAAGCCACAGAATGTGCCGGACGCAGCTTCTGAAGAGATGGGAGATCATTAGAGTGTACATGCTGCAGGGAGGATAGAGAATATGGATCTAACAGACTGTAATGGACATACAAACACAACCTCACACACATAGGCAGGTGTGTGATTCACTCCACCACCAACCGTAATGAGCAATTCACCCCATGTTGCAGCGCTTATATTGCTTCTTCCACTGTGAAATCACTGAATGAAACAGAAGAGTTGGAAAAATCTCTCGCTGTTGAGTGTCCCTGCAGAAGTTTGTTCATTCTGTTCCTACACACTGTGGCTCTTCTCACTGCACTAACACTTTGCTCAGCAGCGAGGTGCGAGATGTAAGAGAAATCTGAAAAGAAGACGGCCCACTGACAGAGCTCAGGATGCTTGTTTTTTGTAAAGCAAACTGAGCCGGTATCACTCGCTGACAGCTGGAATGCTGCACTCACAGTGTGTTGTAAATAGAAGGCTACACTGATGACTTACAGACAGAGAGCTGCTCTCATTGTCAGCTCTTCCCCGCCAGCTTTCTACCTTACTTTCCTGCTAGTCCATGTCTGTATCATGTGCGTCATCTACTTTCTTTTGTTGCTAAAACCTCCGCTTTGGCTTTCAAAGCCTAATAATGCTCATCTCCCCATCAAATGATTTCTGTACATTATGATGTAAAATGAGAGTGTCTGTAAGAGTAGGCTGGAGTGGGCAGGCAGATGAAAGGCTGTAAGTTGATGTATGAAGATTGGTCAGAGGCTGTTTGCTCTGCTCTGTTCTACTTTGCTGCAAATCCTAACAAAGGCATTTTGCCAGAAAAGAGCTCCAACAGCTCAGTCACAACCACAGCACTCGGCAGAGATTGCAGACAATTAAAATTCACATTGCAGACTTTTACAATGTGGCACGATTTTATCTTTCTACCCTCAGTTTTGTTGTTCATGATGATCATAGTGCCATATGTTCCCCGTTCCTCGTGTTTCTGCTGTTTCTTCCTCTCCCTTCTGTCCTTTAGCGTTTTTCTTCTAACCTAAAACTTCTCTGTGCTTCAGGTTCCGGTCTCCTCCAGTCCTCTCCTTGCTTGCTTACACTACTGAGCTCCAGCCTGCTACTCACCATCATGTTCATCTCCTCCATCTCTAAAACGGTTGGTCATCCGCCCACCAAGCCATTATCAGTCACCGGTCTTCAGGCACGATGCACTTCAAGATTCCCACACCAGTTGTTCACCTCAACAGCCTTCTCATCTCTGGATTCCCGTCCCTGCTTTCCCTCTCCATTACAAAGACTGTATGCAATAAACCTTTAAAAACTGAGTTACTGACTCTGTGTTCTGTATCTTGGTCTAGAAAAACTGTGAGCAATTCCATTGAGATCTTCATCTGAACCTGCTTTACAGTTCCTTATCATGATTAAAGTGGCTATGCATCATCAGCAGCCTGTTCAAATCATTCTCTGGTTGTTAATAAAGTCCATTTATGACTTAAAATGGTTCCGATGTAGCACACAAGCTCACCTACTCTGCTCAAACACTGCAAAAACTACTCTACACAACACAGCACAGAAAGCTCCAGCCTGCAAGCTGACAGGATTGGTGCCTGTGGTTTGTGACATGAAATACTGCTTGTCTGAATTCATGTTTTTCTGTTATCAGCACACTGCAGTTTCAAGGTGGAAATGCTCAGCCAAGATTTTGACTGCTTATTTTGCTCATGGCATGTCTTCCAGCATTAAAAACAACAACAGCAGCACTATATAGACATGTTAACAAGAGAAAACCCTTGATTTTCTACCAGCAGGGTCTTTAAAGGGCACTCTGCCAATACATAAAGGTCAGTAAACTCATCATGAGGTGTACACTAAACCTGTGAAAACACACATGCAGTACACCGAATGTGTCTATGTACAAGCGTATCCTGGTCATAATCAGGTTCTAAAAATGTGACATTATTGTGTTTGCGAATGTAAGCATCTTATCTTGATTTCAGAACCTGGATAAGCCTTTGTCCTTGTTTTCAGAAAGCTAAATTTGCAGCAGGAGCAAAAAACAAAACAAAAAAAAAAAAAAGAATTCATTTGAATTTGTCCATGTTATCCAGCTGTCTGAATGCTGTCGTCTGCCTGTGAAAAAAAATGGGAACAGTGAAAGTGTCCCAGTTTTAGGCAGATGAAAAACAAAATTTTGTCTCATAATGAAAGATTACAAAAGAGGTCCCAAATGTGTGCACATCCAAGTAAAACATTTTAAGATGTAAGACAAAAACTGCAAGTCAGAAAAATAAATTGTATTTTCCTTTTAAGCTTTGAAAGACAATAAATGGATGGGTTAACTGTCTGAAAGATTTAAATATACTTGATCATTTAAATGGTCTTGACATTCTGACCTGTTTCTGCTTGACAGATTACAAGATGCCGTTTCTCAACTCGCACATGAGATTAAAAAACTTCGCCCATTTTTAATGTTACCGGTTGTAGGAATTTCTGATTAACATTTCATAATTGTGTGTTTGCCTGTCTAAATGTCGCAAGAATGTGCACAAACAGCATGCAGCAATCTGTCATTGGTATTTTTATACTCTATTTAAATATGCATAACCAGATATCTCTGTCTTCCAAGTAAACATCATTACCTGAGTAAGATTGGAATCTGTGGTAACAACCTGAGCACCTGGTAACCAGTGGTACAAAATGACAGAAGTAGAGGTGATAATTTGTGGTTTGTTAACAGCGTTGTGGAACAAATAAGAAAGGAAAGAGTGAGCTGTAACCTGCTGGAAATATACTGCAGCGAGGACACCGTCAGTCGTTATCTTTTCCCAGGGAAACTCTCCTGAGCCCGACTGATGTGTTAGCAGAAGCTCTGACCTCTGCAACATTAGGAAGCCACAGCATCTCAGCTCTACTCCAAGTCTGCACTGCATAGGAATGTTGTGCTGCTGGATGTTTTTTTTGTTGTTTATTTATTGCACTATTTGCTGAGTTTTCCCAGTCACATGATGTGACTGTTTTGTTTGTTTGTTTTCCATCTCAAGTAACTCAAAATTCCTAAATTTCTGGCACATTAGTCAGTTAAGAATGACATATTTTTGTGAAGCAGACATGGAATATGACCATCTGTTACATTAAAGCCATAATCAGAGTCTATCTTTGTGGAATTAGTCCCATAATTGGAGAATTTCACCACACACTGCACAACTTATGTGTATTGTCAGGGTTCACAGACAGTCAGGGTTTGTGTTGACAATGCAGAAGGTTTTTCTATTTGTAAGGATTTCTCAACAGCTAAACTTTTACCCTGTAAAGCAGAAGCTCAAAACACTCTCACAGTTAATTAATCTAATGGAAAATGCTTGATCCTTGCATTGCTGTGGAAATTGAATTCAAAAGTTTTCTCTTTATTGGCTTTACTGAAGATAAACCAGCATAGTTCTGTGTATCCTTGGAAGAAAGACATGTATACAAATGCTTGTTTTCTTTTCATTTCACATTAGCACTTTTGTTCTCATGGGATCCACATAAATGTACACACAATTGTAAGCAAAACTTCATCAGTTTTGTTTTGTTGACTTTTGAAGCGAAAAAAAAATGCAACCCTTGCAGCAGCAACCAAAAATAGCTCTTCGTGTTAATGCATTGCTACTTTTATTTCATTAACTTAGAAATAAAAAAGTCTGTATTGTATGTGCAAAAGTTTTATCTTCTACCTGTAAAGTTGTCCCACTGTGCAACATGGGTACGCAAATAAAGTCGACTTTGAAGACTCAGTAGAAGGAAACCTTGCTCACAACCTCATCACAAAAGTCAGCATCTGAAGTATGCAGTTCAACATCTGGATAAGTCAGAGTTGTTTTGGGAACAAGTGCTGGATGATCTGCTATGAACTGAGCTGTATGGATGCAGTCAGTGAAGATGTGTTGGCAGGGAGCAGAGGCTGCATTTAATCAACACAATGTCTTGCTAACTGTTAAACAGGCAAACTGTGGCACAGGAATCACTGCACAAATAGTGGTAAGGAATGGATTGCAGTAAATAGCAACAAATAATGGAGAGAAATATAATGCAGTCAAGAAAGTCAACCTGGAAGGAGGCTGCCTTCTACAACAGGACAAAGAGACACAAAGCTTTTGGAAAGGCCCAAAGTCATCATTCTGGCGGAGTTTTGTGACGATCGGCATATGTTTTTCTGTTATTCCGTCTGTGTGCAACTTTACTCAGTAATGAACTAACTGATTTGTATGAAAAATTCAGGGAAGGTCAGAAATGACACAATGACCAAGTGATTAGCTTTTGGCAGTGATGCAGTTTATAGTCTGTCAAAGATTTCAGTATCATTGCAAGATAGTGGCACAGCATCACTGTAACTATGACAACAAATGAACGCTACGTTACCTGCTGACGATCACATGATTGTGATCCTACTAAAAATCGACCACTGCAGACTTATTGGGACTTATCTGTCCAACATTATACAAGGAACAATTGATTAAATTGTGGGAGTGTTTCTGAGTCCCATCAGTTCCTTCCACCTGCTGCATTTTTAGGTCATGCTATTCGCTATCTGTACATAACGTACACATGCATAACACACGCCTATGCTCAGTGTAAGGTAATTTTTTTTTGTGGGTACATCTATATTAAACGACCACATTCTATGTTGCCATGATTTCTGATCATCAATAACTAATAAACACATGCTGTATTTCTGACAATGCCATATGGAGGAATGAACAGCCTTAGCGGAGGACTGCACTCTATGAGTGCTTTTCTTGTTTGCAAGGGTAAAAACTCCTAAATCAAGGGTGGCTGGCTTCATTTGCAGTGAGAACTACCAACAGAGTGATACTACTAACCTGGGAGGGTACCTATACTTTTACACAGCTAATGCATATTCCCCCCTTTTTTATGGTAAAGAAAGTAAACACACCCTAACAACTGAAGAAAGGAGGAAGAAAGGATCATTTCTATTGTCTGTTTGTTGCTCTGATTTGATTTAATTCTTTTCAGATCAATAATGAACAAATCATGTAATTTCCCCAAACTTTGGCACAGAACTGTGTCTTCATAATACTTTCCCACAGCTGATGAGTCTACCCTTGTGTGAGAGTCATTATCACATCCTGTGTGGCACACCGTTATGAAACACGCTGAAGTGACTTCTCAGCACTCGCTGCTAATCAGCAGACCTCTCTGACAACTCCTCTGAGAGATAAAGAGGAATGTTGTGTAGCAGCTTCATTTGCATGCAGTGTTTTTGAAGTAAAAAAAACATTATGTAGAGAGAGACAGAGACACCTGCAGAATTCTTGCAGAATGATCACATCTTCACTTCATTAGCGTTGGTCACAGTCATCTCAAATACTGCATTTGTTTGTTTTTGGCTCTCAAAAACCAAATCTTCAAAAATAACTTATCATGAACTCAGACAAATAGAACAGAAATTAAATAGCTAGTCTCTACTTATTTTTTCTTTCATTTTTGCAGACAAATTGTACGCATTTGGTCTGTACTTGAAAGCTACTAATTACAGGCTGTATGTGTCTAATCTATAAACAAATAATTAAATAATAACCATATTCCTGTCAGCATTTAGATTTACAGTAGCTGAGTTGACCTACCTCATAATATGTGTTACATTGTTCCGTATAACCATGTATACTGTGACTTTATCTGCTTGCAAATCATCCAAAACATAAATAAAAAAAAAAACAAATCAACATTCCAATCCCACACAATAATCCAAGCAAAAAACAGACAGACATCTGTGCTGCATTTAAATAAAAAATGTTGACTGTTAATGTTGCATGGAATGATAAAATGACAACAGTGAAATCATAAAATACACTCAGATTGAAAATGAAAGGGAGGCCAAATGAAAATAATGTATCTGTGATACTAATAATAAAAAAATGAAAAAAATAAAATAGCACTGATAAAAACAAGGCATTAAAAAGGGAACATGAAAACGTGCCCTTTACAGACAACTTTTGATTCACCTTTTCTGACGCCTGTGCTTTTTAGAATAGAATAGGATAATACCTTATTGAAAAGAAATGACTTTGTTACAGTAGCATGCTAACACGCAGACAACCCACAAACCCAACAGAACACCAACACTAATAGTCATCAGTATGACCATATACAAAGTATATAAGTTAGAAAAATTCTAAAAGTTAAAACATATGCACAGAATATAACTCACAAGTTAAAATATTAATATGAATTCATGTGAATTGAAAAGCCTGATTGCAGCAGGTAGGAAGGACTTCCTGCTGTGCTCAGATCAGCACTGAGGGGGGATGAGTCTGAGTCTGCACTGAGGCTTTCATTTAATCTTATTTCTTTCTTTATTTGGATGGGACAGTGCATATTAATGAACGTACAATCTCATAAATTTACACAAGGTTGTAGTAAATAAGCCGGATTTAGCACAGATGCTAATTTCCATCTGTTGTCCCAAACATAAAGGAAAAACATACAGGTTTACGTATAAAAAACAACACAGTAAAAACAAAGGCAATGATGATAAATTAATTCTGGCTGGGTTAAGCCTACCCTGAAGTGCTATTATTTTAGTAAAGTGCTTTGTGGGCAGAGCCTGTCATAAAGTCCTTATAGTTAAAATGTCTGATTTTCTCAATGTTCACAAGTTTGATCGTTAATCAGTCTGTGGCTGAAGGTGCTCTGCTTAAACACCTGCAGATTGTGTAGTGGGTGAGAGGCATTGCTCATAACAGAGTTCAGTTTCCTGAGCATTCTCACCCCAGCCACCTGCTGGACTGATTCCAGCTCAACACCAGTAGTGGAGCTCACCTTCTTGATCAACTAATTCAGCCGGTTTCTGTCCTCCCCCGACACACAACCTCACAGAATAAAGCACTGGCCACCACAGTCTGGTTAAATGTACATAAATACATTCATATAAGAAGGGTGCCGTTGAAACCTGATGACAAACTACAAACATGGACGAGTCTTGAGCTGCGTATTTCTCAGAACAACAAGCTTTAACCTGAAACCAATATAAAGAGTTTAAAAATATAATACAGAGAAAAAGCATCACCGCTGTGCAGCCTAAACAGGAGGGAAAGCTGCAAACAAAGCAGACTACATGAATGCATTACTTAGTAGTATTAGCCCCTTCATTAAGACATACATAGATCTGACTATAAATACAATTGCATATTCCAGTAAATGAATGTGCTTCTATTCTTATAGTGTGTAAGAGAGTTTTAACTGTATTCTTTCAGCTGCAACCCTGAAGGTGTTAAACATGGGAGCAAACAAAGGACAAATAGAAAAACATCATTCCAACTGGTAAGTAGTTCTTTTATATCTGATAAGATGAACAAGTGCAAGGTTTCAGTGCTTTAATTAGTCTCTGTTGTAGGATTATTTGTCTTAAGCAAAGCCTACAGAACAATGAAATGGCTGTGAAATTGCTTGCCGCTCTAAAAACTCTAACTTTCCATTCTTGCTATCAAAACACAGAGCTCAATAGGCTCTTCCAGGAATGGTGATGCCAATTTCCAAGATTATTGATTGGTCCGTAGGTGGTATTTCTATGCGTATTGATGTGTTATCCCTAACATACACCTAACACATAGACATGACCTGCTGTGGAGCAGAGCTAAGAAGTGAACCACCGTTGTACCATAGGCAGACCTACAATTCTACAATTTCATTTAACAGACGTTTTTATCCAAACCAACATACATCAAGCAAGAATCTAGTCAGGAGAAAACAACCTGGATAAGTGCCATAAAGCAACCTCTGTAGTATACAGCAGGGTTTGAAGTTATTAATGTAAATTCAAGTTGATAATGGCCACATGTTCCAGATAACAGAACAATGTGTATTAAAAACAGTACTGACCAATCAGTTTTCTTGAAAAATGGCATCACACTTCCTGGAAGATACCTTTGATCTTGGTGTGTGGATAGTAGGATGGTAGGTTTTTTAACGTTAAGGGATTTCAAAAGTGAATCTGCAGGTCTTCATATAGTAAAATAATTCTAAAACAGTGACTGGTTCAAACACTAAAGCCTTATGGCCTTCCTGTTGACACTGTGATCAACTGATGACCTGTCCAGGTGTTTCCTGCCTTCACCCTAAGTCAGCTGGGATGGACTCCAGCCCCCAGCGACCCTAATGAGGATTAGCGGTGTATAGATAATGGATGGAGGGATAAAAGCATATTATTTCTGCATTTACAGTCTGTAGTTGTTTTGCCAGCTTTCCTTCCTGACTTTGGCTACAGCAGCTATGTTGCTAATAGCCTGTATTACATTTCAAACTCCTCATATTGGTTTAGGATTTTGTTCTTCTTCTTAGGAAAAGTATGTGGCTGATCTCCACCTGCCTACACACCTGCCCCCCTTCTCTCCCAATCAGCTGCCTCTCTCTTTATATATGGCCATGCTCCCTCTCTCCCTGTCAGGTTACTGTCATGCTTTTGTCATTTCTTTTTCAGTCTCCCTGTTTGTTGAAATCTCTTCAACTTTTAGCCTCTATCCTTTCCATATTGGTTTCTGCAAAGTTTCTCTTTGCACTATGCAGACAACACCTAGCTAGATTACCTTTGAAGCTGTAGAAAAAGTAATGACTCTGAACTATGAAATATGAAGGAGTACTCTGTTCTTCTATTGCTTCTAAAAGGATTTACAGACACCGATCCTGGATGGACATCAGAGATCCCACCACCACTAGAATAAGTGAGTACTGCTGATTTGAGCTTTTGAACAGTGTGGCTATAATGTGGTGCTGCAATAGTAGCAATACATTTACAAGACGATAGGTTTAGTTTTATGACAAATTGTGTGATAGCTATATAACTTATGTGAGCTACTGAGGCTATCTACTGTTCATTTTTCTCTTAAGGACATGCTTATTTATAAAAACCAATCAAGCCCACTTCTTCAAACTTATCTAAAACTTACTTAGTTGCCTCCTAAGTGGGCTGTGTTAGCTGCTAAGTGGAAGGACGCTGACAACCTGGCAGGGATTTTATAGGAACAGATGTTTACTGCAGGCCTAAAACTTTAATGCAGAGAAAATGTCTTTAACCTTTTTACTTTACTCATGAGAAGCGTGTTTATTGGACACACAAAGTCACTTTTCATCCTGCCAAGTAAGGCATTTTAGTTGCATGGCGGCTTTTTGTTTTGTCGATTAAGCAACCTGTATTTTAAGGTGAGTTATTAGAGCGGCTATGGGCTTCAATGGCACTGTTGATGACTGCACAGATAAACCAAACCAAAGCAGTAAACAGTCTAGATTTTGGAGAAGAAAAAAAATCTCTCCAAACATACTTGGCTTGAAGGGGAATCCTACTGTAGCTGCCTTTTATTAGAAGCAAAGCCATGCTCTTTGCACTAGTTTCATCTTTCTCTGTGGGGCCCTCTGAGGTGGATTATTTATAGATCTGCATGTAGACATGCATGCTTCCATCTTTTACAACGCTACTCTCTATTCCCTCACTGCTCCAACCACACTGGATTCTAACCTATCAGAATATTTTGGGTTCAGTTGTGACAACCGTCTCTCCTCCAGCATCCACGTAGGCTGTTCTCTCCATGAGTGTGTGTGTGCATGTCGCATTGCGATAAAAGACAGATGTCAGAGTTAGGCAGCGATAGCATGGGGAGGAGAAGAGCGGGTCAGCCTCGGCCAAGTCTCTTGGAGTGGGAGGAGAAAGCGAGTCAGAGATAGCAGCAGAGTGGCACATGTATAATTGACAACCTATGCTTCCTCTCCATAGAGTTTATGACATTTTCTCTCTGTAATCTGCTTTTCCTGGCCAGCACATAAAATGGTAGTGGGCCGGGCTGTGAGTTGGCGGCTTGGATGGAAATGGCAGAGCGGAGCATAAGCTTGGCAAGGAGAATATGAAGTGGAGAAAATGCCAAGCCAGCCCTAACATTTTTTTTTCCTTCCGCGTTGCACTTTTACCAAGAAGCAGGTCTGTCAGTGATAAAAGTAGTTAGGATGGGAGGCACTGGGGTGAGGAGACACTGTGCTACAGCTAGAGAACAGGAATGTAATTTCAGTACAGTGGGTGGGATCAAAACAGGTGTTGATGTGAATGATAGGTGAAGTGAATGAGAGGGGGAAAAGTGGCTCATAGGTGTTGCCTGATTCACTGCTGAGTATATTTTCTCTCCTCTGAAGATTATGTCCAACTAAGTTTCACACATGCATGAGTGTGTTGCCCCGTTTAACTTAAACTTAAAGTTAATGACACATGGAAACACAGTTCTTCAAATTTCACTTATTACTCTGATTTTTTTTTTTTTTGTTTTGATTTCTGAGTTTTAATTTAAAGTATAATCCACTGTCCTTTGAATCAACAACAACAAAAAAAAAGAAAAATGGGAAGATTTTTCAATTAAAAAAAAAACTGAATTAAAAATGGAAAGAAAAATACAGGCCCATTTTCCAATGTCCAGTAACACTGAAAATTTAATACAGCAAAGTAGAAAATAAAGCTGGTTTTACAGTTGGGTATAATCCCATTACCAATCCAAAGGCGGAAAACTGGTTATTTTTCTCTCTTTTGTGCCATTTTCAATTTTCAATTTTTCTTTGCATGGTGAAGATCATAAATCATTGGAGTAGATGAACCAGAAGCAAAAACTAAATCATGGAAATAATAGTGAAATTTGTGAGCTGGTTGCCTGTAGCTTCAGATTAAACAAATAAAGCAGAACATATGACGTCAAAATTGTTGTTGTCACAGCTGCTATGTTTGACACTTGAGGCTGGTGCTGGAGAACCCAGCAAAGCTCTATTGTTTTGACAAGGCCTGAATGCCACAATACACAAGTTTATGGACCAAAAACACTTGAGACAGTTTTGAAATACAATAAGTCTCCTCGTATTTATCAGCAGGTTAGAGAGAAATCTGAAAAACTGCCTGACAGAATGATATTTTTCCAACTGTGTAATCAAACTGATGACAATGAATCAGTGACACTGACGTTATGAGACATGCTTTTAAAATTCTCAACTTTCAAGTTTGATGTAACAGAAATAAAGCTCAACAATGCTGCATTTAATTCAGCTATAGTACTGCCAGGCATTTCTTAAGTAAATGTGTCATGCTTGAAAAGCGGTTCCATTTTTTAAATAACATGCATTATAAATGCATGAATCATCCCCATATAAAGTCAGAGGGTCAAGCATGACCAAGTCGACAGGGTCCAGGAGAGCAGCACCAAAGGTGACTTTAGACAGAGAGCAGTTGCTGCTGCATCTGTTGCCCAATCTTGTGTTGAAGTCTGTTCGCCTTTTGCATAGTGTTTCCCTCTAGTTAAAATTTCATTTTCTGTGCTGCCACCCTCCGTGGTTTCAATCAGGGCTTAGGTTTGGTTATGGTCAGGTACAGCAGAGGAAACTGGTTGGGTTAAGTTAAGCATCACAGAGGACAATTAGTTGTCGCTGGGGTTGAGGATTGACTCCGATTTAGAAAGCCAGCGATTAACGGCCACAAAGTCCAGAACTTTGACCCAGGAGACTGAGATTCATGTCCCGTGTAGCACCATTAATCTCAGACTTACATTTACTTTTAACTCAGTGTTTACTTTTGGTTTTTCACTCACTGTTTGATTAGGTTTAGGCACCAAAATTACACAGTTAGGTTTAGAAAAATATCACACTTTAGTTGACACTTTCAAATGATAACTACACATTAAAGCCAATTTATGTCCTCCACAACCTCATGTCTGCAAGGATACATGAGAGAGAAATTTCATCATATATGTCTAAGTAAACTCCTCTGCAGACGTCTGCATACAGCACAAAATTTCCGGCTGTGCAGACTGTCCGCACCGCAACCCTGCTTATCTGTAAGTAGCGGCTGTATCCTGTAAAAAAAAAAAAAAAAAAGGCAAAGTCACAGCTTTTCAGAAACATCCACTGCAGCCCTGTGCATTTGTCTGTGTGATATGAGGCCCAAGGTGACTGTCTACATAAAACGCCTATGTGGAACTGCTGTTGTGTGAATAGGACTACGTGCATGTCTGATTTCAAAGTCTGCATCAGTCTGTGCACCTCTAAACATAATTGGGAATGCAGTTTCATTTTATCCGAACGCAATTATTAGTGAGAAATGGCTGTATTATCTCACAACACAGCTGAATAAAGCAACTTAATGTAATGTGCAATATGATATTATTAATATAGCAGGTTATTTTCATTGCCGTTTCGCTGATGTGTTTGTCGCTAATGGTGAAGAGCTGTATATTTCAGGTAATGGTCTAGATTCCAGTAAAATAAGCCTCTGTAGGCTGTCACCTCCTTGGCCGTATTCCTGCGGTTGCCATGGTCACATAGTGAGCTGTATTTTTAAAGCAAGTTTTTAAAAGTTGAAATGTCATCGACTCAAGAGGACCTCAGCAAAAAGCCATATGTGTTTAAGAATCTGTCAGCCACTGACTGCTCTTGTTTCTGTCACCATCTGACTTTTTTTTTTTTTTTTTAAATATTTCTACTATTCCAGCTTCATAATTAACTTGGAGACTGTAATGTTATTATTCCTGATAGGAATGACAGCAAAAAAATATCTACACAGTATATCATTTAGGTTGTGCTGAACCGCTCTTCCCCTGGAGACTATTTTGCTTTTTCCAGGCTCTTTGCGGTCAGCAGCGATAAGGTCTGGTGTAGGTCACCTTGCCTTATGGTGTTTTCATATGACAATCACAGTTTGCAATCTGCTACCCATCAACAATGTGTCCACTGTTTAAATCAGCTGGTGAGACCTTGTCCTGGGAACCGCAACAGTATGGCCAAACACATCGTGTGTGGAAACCAATAAACACACAAAATGCTGCTCATCATTTACACTGCTAACCCAGAAAAAACTCATCTCCAACATGCATGCACATACACGAGAGGCAAAAAGGACCAAACGCATCAAATACATTAACTAGATTCTTGCTCGCTTTCTACATCTCACTCGTCTTCATCTCCTCTCTCAGCCTCCCCACATTTCTCTCATCCTGTTTTACTCACTTTCCCTCACCTTGTTTTGTTATTTCATGCATTGCGATTTCTCGCCCCTCTCTTCCTTATCCCCCCTTTACTTAGCAGCTCTACCTCTGCTTGCACCTACACCTGTTTCTTTTTTCATACCATTGCTGCCTCATCTCCCAGTTTTCCCTCCTGTTCTCTCTCCCTCCTCCTTCCCTTCCTGCTTTGCCTTTCTTGAATCTAACTCATCACACTTCTAACCATGCAGCTAAGCGTGCATTGTTTTTGCACCACGCTGTTGCACATCAGGGCGTGTAGCTCGTCTTGAACTCCCCCGACTCTCTCGAAGAGTTTTATCTCCAGCACAGTGCTTATTTGTGGTTCCTGGGAATTGTAGGAAGCAAATTGAGCAGGTGGAGATAGGTAAGGATTGCGTATTGCTTCTTCACATTAAAATGCAAACATTTACATTCTTTCAGGTTTACAATTAAGTTATGCTTTGTTCCTAATTATCACAAGTGGCATGGTGTGTAATTAAAACCTCCCTTTGTAACTCCACAGACAAGAACAACAATTATACGCAAGTTACGCATTCCTTCCTCATTCTTGGTGTGTGTTTTCTTTCTAGTTTTGCCCTCATGCGTCTTCTCTTCACGGTCAACTGTCCTGCAGGCATATACTGTATATAAACTACATATGATCTTTAGTGTAGCACTTTCCTTGAGGGTGCAGGTGTACTACGCAAACACACAAATATAAGCCACCCACTGGCAGTAAATCTACCGAAACAGTGTTTTTTAGTGTCCACATGCACAGATGCATACATACCGACTTGAAAGAAATAAAATTTCAAATGAAAGGAGACCTATTAATAAAGTAACAACAATTTTCCAACCAAAGTAAATGAATTTGCCCCCTGGTATTCTAGAGAAGGTTGTTTGATTTTTCTGAATATGAAATAATTTCTCTCACTTGTGTTCTCACAACATGTTATCCTCTGAATGTCTGTGATTGGCTCAGGTTGACTGAGGGAAGTCATTTACAAAGTGCTAAATCACTTTATTTTGTTAACTGAGAATAGAGAATGGGCAGCTCACCTCTTCAAGCCTTTTATTGTGAAAAGGGCAAATAAAATAAATGAACTACATGCACAATGCTTTTTAATGTGAAAGTCATACAAATCGCTCTACCGTATTGCTTGCTCTTCAAAAGCAGTTTGCGGTTCAGGATCTGGAAATGATGAACATCCTGCACCACTGTTGCTCAGGTGACAAGACAAAAACACAAGGTTATGTTAATCCCACAGACATACAGGACATGCAGCATAGACAGCAAACATACACTGTCAGTCAAAAGTTTGGACACGCCTTTTCATTCAGTGCTTTTTATTTTTATTTGTGTTATTTTATATGCACATTCTAGATGAATACCAAAGATGTAACACTTTTTTGTTTACAACATAATTCCATATGTATTCTTTTATAGTTTAGATGTCTTCAGTATCAATCTACAATGTACAAAATAATTAAATAAAAACCACTGAATGAGAAGGTGTGTCCAAACTTTGGACTGGTAACGTATTTGCAATACTTTAGCAGGTCATTTAGGCTACTAGTCAATGTAAATTTGTCTGTTAGTTTACCAGAACACTGAGCTATTGCCATACATTGTCTATGAAAGATGGACATAGCCATGATGCCATTTTACATTTGGCATTTCACTGTGTGATAAGGTTTGGTGTAGGTCACCTTGACTTATGGAGAACACAAGGACACTACACACAGTGATATGGTAGCCCCTCGTCAATCACAAGACAGTCCCGTCCTGAAATCTACCCGGCTGTGTTGTCTATTTTACTCTAAATGCATTTTAATTGACGATACAAACATCAGCAAAATTTTGAGTTGAATATAATTTTTAAATAGGCTGAATAACATCTTAAAACAGCTGATATATTCAAAAAAGAATCATAAATGCAGTTATTAGATTCTGCCTACAGATCTGGCATTGGCACAGAATCAACTCAAAATTAAAAACAGTGATTGCATTTATGAATTACCCAGTTTTACACTGTGATTTACTGATGCATTATTATCATTTTTGGACGACCTCAATGTCACAGAGAAACAAGATGTATCTGGTTGTAGAATTAATAATTCTTGGTTTTTGGCTCTTCACAAGATTTGCTGACAATAAAAAATATATTTCACCAGATGTGTCATTTAAACACATAATATTCTGCTTCAGTGGGTTAGTAATTGCAGTCACATAATTCAAGAGAGTGTAAATTACATGTTCACATTTAAATTAGTAGTAAAAGTCCACATTCTGTGTATAGTGCATAATGACATTTATATTACCAGTATTAAAATACCAGCTGGTTTAAAAAATATGCTGAGTTGTTGATTAGATCCAACTTCAGTATGACATTAACTGTATTTACTGTGTTATTTCCCAGAATTTAATAATAATAATTACTATAATGAGTTATTTTGCATGCATGCATGTAAATATACCATTATAAGCCGGTGTAAATTTGTGACTTTGGGCTATTCTACTAAAACTAAATCCAGCTGACTTCACTCAATGGGACGACTTAATGGTAAGATGAGTCTGTATAAACAGTCCTCATAAAAGCAACCACGGTCTACCTATAGGAACAGACTCAATCACAAAGATCATTAGTTCATTTTATTAATCACATTGTTTAATTAAGACCAAGTATATTATATTAAATGAACAGTATCCCACAGATGAATAGGTTTCACTTGTAAACTCAGAAAGCAGCAGGTGAGAAGTGAGTCTCATCTCCAACTGTCATTTAATTAACACGTAAATGAATGTGTCCAGCAGCGTCAGCCGTAAACTCTGCCACATAAACTGCTGTTCAAAAGTTTGGGGTCACTTAAAAACGTTCTTATTTTTGAAAGAAAAGTCGTTTTTTTTTGAGGGAATATTTTCTTTTGATTAATGGTGACCATTTCTCCAGAGAAGTTCAGAAACTTGAAGAATCAGCATCAAAGAGTAATGATTCTGTTCTGATGGCAAGAAGCAAACGTTTTTTCAATGAAGATAACTTTAATTTAATCACAAATCCAGTCTAGACATTGTTAATGTGGTAAATGACTATTCTAGCTGGAAACGGCTGATTTTTAATGGAATATCTACATAGGGATACAGAGGAACATTTCCAGCAACCATCACTCCTGTGTTCTAATGCTACATTGTGTTAGCTAATGGTGTTGAAAGGCTAATTGATGGTTAGAAAACCCTTGTGCAATTATGCTAGCATATGAATAAAAGTGTGAGTTTTCATGGAAAACATGAAAATGTCTGGGTGACCCCAAACTTTTAAGTGGTATGTACATGAAATGAATTTTGGTTGAGGCTAATTAGTATTTGACAAAACTGTGCAGGCTTTTTTTGTTGTTTTTAATTACAATAAATTAACATGTTTTTAAAACCTTTTTCTAAGGTGTAGCCTTTGCTACCAATTATTGCTATTCTTGTATCGTAATTCTGCAATATTATGGAACTCCATTCACAGCTCTCGTTTACATATGGCAGATTTCAAGATACTTGTGCTTGCTGTACCTCCCTCACGACAGTGTGGATATATACATATTGTTTTACAGACTGGTTAAACCATCAGCCCCTTTAACTTTAGGCAATGTTAACTAGCTAATCAACGTTAGCTAAATTGTTAAGATAAAAGTGGGCAGTGGGACAGCGAAACTCACGAAAACAATGAAACCAGGAGGCCACCACATACTACACTGCAAAATTTAAAAGGGCTGTAGACATGTTGGTCTTCAGCTAATGTTGCACCGATTAGCAAACTTAATGCTTGACCTTCTAGTGAAGAATTGCAGCTATGGTTAGAGTTGTATTTTTACTGTGGATTTATGTTACTGCCCACACTAAACACTAAAATTTCATCCCACTATGTGCATGTAAACTTCTGACCACAAGAGAAGGATCTACAAGGTTTGACAATCGATGAGTAGGAAAGTGAAACAACCAGCAGCTAGGAGTAGCCCACCCAGCTGTATGAACTCTGTGCACCTTGATTCTTATTAACGCTGTGTACATGCGTGAGGCAACCAGAACTACATTTATTCCTATTGGAATCCCTGTGATGTCTGACATACTTAGAAATGGCCGGAGCACCGCAGAAAACCGCATACTAGCTGCGTAACACACTGAGTGGTTTATATGTCTCAGAATGAAATATTTCACTAAACTAACCTGGAAGGACGAGCTCCTCACTTATTTTTCGTCATGCTTTGTTGGTGTTTCTTAATGGATGTTTTCCTTTAAACTGGATTGCAAAAAACTGACATTACCCTTTCTTTCATCGCTGAAGTGAAGTTTCATTCCATCCATAAATCAGTGCTTTTCTTTGCGTTGAACACAATGGAGTGTAATCTCATGTGTTTTGCGTAATTATGGACCCCAGACAAAGCTGTGGAATGAAGGCGTTACAGCCCCTTTGACCCAGCATAATCAATCCAACTGCGTGTTTACGGAAACAACCCAGCATTTTCTTTGAATGTGGGCTCCAAGCTTTCTTAACATTTGGAAGAAGAAACCAGATTACTTTGGGGCGCACTTACTACTCCTAGCCAAAGTTCATTCTATTCACCCAGGTACATTCATAAACACTAGTCAATTTGTCTCGTTTCAACTTTAAGTGTCTCAGGAGTGTTGTCGCTCTTTGTTTAGCCCAGCGGGCACTGCTCAAGATTGCAACACTCTCCTCCGTTAAACCCGTATATTTCTGTTGACAGCTTTATTATAGCTTTCCACTCATTTGCATAGGTAATCAGCCCATAGTTTCGGAACCTGTTACGATTTAAGTTGGCAGCCGCTAATTGGAAAAGGGAAGGCAATAAAGCACTATTTGAGCTCGAGTTTCCAACTTCCTCTCTATGCGTGGGACTAATAAAGTAAGATCCCCGCAGCTTGGGACAGATTAACTTGTTTTGGTTTTTTGGCCTCAGATGAAACATATGAAGCGGGTTAATTGCCTTGGCCCAGCTGGTAATGGCAGAGAAATGGTCTAAAGCATAATCTTTCCAAATCCGGGGCTTCTCCACAATGCTGCTTAGAGTGACAGAGGCAGAAAGCAGGCTCATGCTCCACAGTCGTTTTGACTTGCTGTGTTTACAGTGGTGATATTTACCTGACTCAAGCAGCAGGGTATGAGGAAAAATGAATTTGTCCTTATTCATAACAGTCCCTCAAACACATGCTGTCCCGCTTCATGCACGTTCACAACCCTATGGGTCAGTGTTTAGTCCTTTTCAAACTACCGGCTGCATGCTGATGCTGACACACAGAGACAGGGACATGCGTTTGCTCTGTGGGCCACGAGAGCATGGCTTATTGTGACTCCTGCTGTTGCAGAAATGGAAATTTTAATGAAATGAGTGTAGCAATGGCTGTCTCCTCATCCTTCCTGGTGTGGGAGAATGGCACTTTATCCACGCTGGCCAAAAATGGAGCAGTGATTTCATTAGAGATAGCGGGAAAAACTCCAGTCAACCCCTCCCCTAATCCCAGCACATACATGCCATGTAGAGAAAATGAATTAACACTCATTGACCTCATTCACTTTAACCTGTTATCTTTTACTATTTCTCTACTTCTGTCTCCACTGACTTTTGAGGGATACAACACAAATCAGTAAATACTTCGATAGGGAATAAATGTTGGCACAGCATCTTGACCCAACACAAAAAATAGACCCAAAATAGTTGCTACAGTAAGTGTAGTTGCGCCAAGGCAGGTTTATTTTTATAGTCTTTCATCACAAAAGGTGCATCTCCATGGACCTTTCTACCTACTGAAGATCTGTGCTGACTCATGAGCAATCAATCACAAAACAAAGTGATGCAATGCCAGGTAGAAACAAAATGTAACCCCGTACACTAAAAGACAAAGCATGGTTGCTGCAGATATAAAAGGCCAGAAAAAGTAACCACAAGGGACTATGGGGAGCTTGGAGGCTACTTGAACAATAAGGGGGGAGAGCTCAGGCACCTTACAAATGACATGAAGTGGTAAAGGTAATAAAAAGTGTAAAAATTAGAAGATAGTGATAGGTTTCTGTGTTTTGGACAGGAAATGCCCCAACTGGTGCTGTTTTAGGAGTACCATCTGAAGCTCAGGCATTGGGCCTTTAGCAAGTGACCCAATACCAGTGTTTCTCTCTAGAAACTCTCTGGGTAATACAGAAATTATCTATTATTATGTTAAATACTTAGCATATTTAGAATCCAAGTGCCGGATTTACCATCCCTTTCGCTCCCACAGCTTCCTTTCTTGGTATCCTGTACATGAGCATGAATAGAATAATGTTGTGTGGATTGGTTCAAACCACTCAGACTGTTTTGCATTTACAGAGCCAGAGCCGTGTACAAACACTGGATTTATTTTCAGCACACAGAACAGACAGCTAGTGGTCCGTGTCAAGCCAAGCCAAATCACCAGTTATTTACACAACACATTTAAAACATTCGCCATTGAACCACAGTGCTTTCCAGTACAGAAATCAGATTGGAGTTGCAAATTTATCTAACAAGTTTAAATATTGAGATTGAAACCCTAAAGTGTGATTTATGCTGTGAGTTTGTCTGAGTATATAAAATATTATAGCTGAAATCAAAAATCGGAAAAATTACATGAAATCCAAATCTATCAAGCAAAGTAAAATTGTTATGTTAATACTCAACAGTATTATTACCTACAGGGAATTAGTTTGTAATTTAAACTATGTATGGAAAACCCAATAAATCCTAAGATTCCCAATGGAGAGGAAGAACTCCTTTTAACCCTTTGATGTGCAGTGTGGATCAGGAGAAATCCATTTTCCATTGGATTTGGGTCACTTTTGACCCATGTTGCGAATCAAAGGGTTAAACAGAAAGATTTCCAGCAGAACCAGGCTCAGGTAGGGTAGCCATCTGTCTCGACTGGTTGGGGTGAGGGTGAGGGAGCTGGGAGAAAAGGATATGGAACATGAACTGCATACAAAACTGTCTCCCAGAAGTGTTCCTATGCAACTAAACTGCATTCTCAATTGCGTTTTAAAAAATATTTTCTTGCCCCAAGGTAATACTGTTAGATTTTAGGAAGGCATCTAGTTTGAAGAAGCCACAAAGTCTGCGCAAGGAGCTCGAATGGGATTATAAAGGCAATAAGTCAACAACAGGACTGTCACTAAAGACCCTCGCATTTGTATTCCATGCAAGACCCTTACTCTTAGACTTAAGTTTCTTTCTCACTTGTCAACTTTTAGTTTTCTCTCACTGCTCAGTCAGGTTTGGGAAAATTACACAGTTTTGGTTCAAATACGCCACTTTGACAACACATTTAAAGTGTCTCCCATATTTACCAGGTTACCAGGGGGATGAGTTTTGACACCATCTAATGCATGATTGGTTGGTTAAAAGAGAACCACAATAAAACAATTAAAAAAAAGACAAAGATGTCTTGATTTGAAACATTTTTATGTTATGTTACAAATGTAATCTGGCATAAAATGTGTTTTCTTCAAAGCATAATGTGTGATAGCTGTATAGAAATGTAATTTTGGTATGACAGGCCTGCACTTTCAACATATTTTAGCATTTTAAAGCTCATATGACTAATCTGTTGACAGAAAAGTTGTCTATTTTATACACTGCCCATCCAAAAAAGGCTCACACTTTAATCTTTCATTGGACCACCTTTAGCTCTGAGAACGACGCACTGTGGCACCGTTTCGATAAGCTTCTGCAATGTCACAGCATTTATTTTTGTCCAGAGTTGCATTAATTTTCTACCAAGATCTTAATTTGATGATGGGAGAGTCAGATCGCTGTGCAAAATCTTCTCCAGAACATCCCAAAGATTCACAGTGGGGCTGAGGTCTGGACTCTGTGGAGGTCAATCCATGTGTGAAAATGACGTCTCATGCTCCCTGAACCACTCTTTCACAATGTGAGCCCCATGAATCCTGGCATTGTCATCTTGGAACATGTCCATGTCATCAGAGAAGAAAAACTCCAATGATGGAAAGACCTGGTCATTTAGTATATTCAGGTAGTCAGCTGACCTCATTCTTTGGGAACATAATGTTGCTGAACCTGACCAACCCCAGATCATAACTCTAACCCCCACAAGCTTCTAGGCGCTAGTCATGATGAGTGCATCACTTCATCCACCTCTCTTCTTTCCCTGTTGATTTGGAACAGGGTAAATCTGGACTTATCAGACCACATGACCTTTCATTGCTCTGGAGTCCAATCTTTATGCTAACTAGCAAACTAAAGCCTTTTTTCTGATTAGCCTCACTGAGCAGTGGTTTTCTTAGAGCTACAGCTGTTTAGTCCCAATCCCTTGAGTTTGCTGTTACTTTCACTATTAAACATAGCCTAGAGCTCTACTGTTGATTTCCTACGATCATCCAAGAGTTTGTTGCAACCACATTTCTTCCTCGAACATGATGGTTCTCCACTGTCCTTTAGGTTTTCATAATGTGTTGGATGGTTCTTAACCTGGTTTTAGTAGTTTCAGAAATCTCCTTAGTTGTTTTCTTTGACTGATGCAGGCCAATAATTTGACCTTTCTGAGACAGATTAACATCCTTTCCATGACCACAGGATATGTCTTCTAACATGGTTGTTTAAGAAATGAGAAGCTCCTCACTGCATCAGATAGGGTTAAATAAGTTGTTGCAGCTGAAACATATTCATCACTGCAGTAATTATCCTGACAAAAACAACTTTTTGTTTGGCTTGCTAGGCCTTCACCTTACTTCAGCAGCTGCTTTCACTCTGCAGTGCTACTTGCTGTGCAGTTGATCACAGCATTGTTGGGTTGAGCTTGATACAGGTGCAGGTTTACAGGCTGGAGTTGGTTAAAGCTGACAGACTGCCACACTATTATTTTCCCTATTTCATTCTGCAGTTACTAATTTATTTTTTACAAAATCATAAATGTGAACTGGTAACCCAGCACACCCACAACAAGAAGCATAACGGAATAAACAAGGAATATAGCAGACTATAAAGAATAAGTAGAGACAAAGATTTTTTTTCTTCGTAAAGATACGCTCATTCTCCCAACTCTCCCTGTCCATCTCGCTGTGAAAGTGAGCAGCAGGCCCAGCATTTTAAATCAGTGTTTTTACCTGCAGCACTTAAAACAAAGATTATCTGTCTTGAGAAACACTCAAGTTTCTTGAATATTAGAGCCCAGAGAAAATGGCATCGTTGCTTTTCCAGAGAAATCAATTTAGAATCTCTTGTGCCCTGCATGCATTGATGAGCTTGCCAGCCTGATACTCCCAAAAGGATCTACACATTTTATTTAAGGGTGCTAGTCAGAGAAAATCACATAATTGCTGTCATTACAGCAGCCATTTTGATTTCAATCTTTCTAAAGGTTATGGCTGAGAGAGTCTGAAGGAAAAAGAGCATAAGTGTTAAATTGGAGATTGTGTGATAAGGTGAAAGGTGTGACGTTTGTGTGTGAATGCACAAAGCGTTTCTTTTTTTCAGGTGGTATTTTAGGATATGTCTAGATTATTTAAATGCTTTACTAACACACACAAAAAAGAACAATGATAATGTATGCAGTGTTTTTGGCACAATATATTCTCAACATCTGACTCTTTTGCATTTCAAATCTGCGCTGTGATTGGGAACTGAAATATCACGAATCTACAGAGAACATCTTACAATGACAAGGTGGATAAAGTGGAAAATGTTCATCTCATCACACATGGGATTTCTAGTTTGGTACTATATGGACTTTAAATGACAAAATAGCAAACTGTCCCTTTTACTGTATGTACAGTGTAAATGAATGCATTCCTGTGCAGTTTCAATTCAGTGTCAAATGAATCACCTTACAGTATCTGCAGTACTTCCAAGTTGAACAGTAGGCTATTTGCTCTTATGTCAAGTTGAAGAACTGTTTTTAATTTATGATATTAAATACACAGGCCCCACAGTTGTCAGTCATTTTTAATGACATACAATCCTCCTCAGCATGGAGGATACCACACTTCTGGAGAGATGCCTTGCTTTTCTTCTGTAACTATTTTTTCCAGCTACTCTTTGCTGGAGGGGTATGCTGCTCTATCTTTCTCTTTGTATACTACCCCAGAAGTGTTCTACAAGATTTAAGTCCAGCAGCATACTTCCTGAATGCCTGACGGTATACCAGTATTTGCTATGCTCATTGGAATTCATGGAGTCGCCTATTAATGACTACAAACTTCCCAACACCTTTTATACACACACAATCCCATATCATCACACTCCCACCGTATGCTTCACTCTGGGGACTGTCCATTCATTGTAGTAGTGCTAGCCAGTTTCATCTCAAAGATGCTGGATGCCAATCTAGGACAAACAAATTTATCTTGATTTCATCTGAATAAAGAATGTGTTCCTAATATTTCTATGGCATCTCTGCATGCAGCTTAGTAAAGTTTCATTGCATGTCAGTTTTGTGACAAATGTCAAGGTTTTGTCTGAGAAGCTGTCAATAGAGGTTGATGTTGTGCAATATTCTTCTCACTGTCTGAGTGGGCACAGAAACTTTAATTTCCACTGATAACAAAGGCATGTGTGGCAGACTTAAAATGATTGCTCTACTTGACTAAAGAAACAAAAATAACCCCAAAAATAATAACAGAAATAATATTTTGAGAAGGTTCACCAAAAAGAAATTACATTCAATTATTTAGTCAGCCTCTAAAACGCCTCTAAAAAGTCTAAAACCTCTGACTGTTTTTCAAAGCAAGATTAGGCAGATAGTGTTTGGCTGATTACTGCTGTAGATGTGTTCTGACTGATTTGTACAGTGGTTACTCATAGATCTTCCTGTACCCATGATGCAGACAGAAACAGCCCACAGGCCTAAACCTGAGAAAGTTCTGCCGTTCACAGGTCATTTTGTAACCATGTTCATGTAATTAGACTGACAGTAAATCAAAAGTGTACTAAAGTTTTAACGATCACAGGCTTTCTAACTTGTGTGTCAGTGATAACAGGAGTGTTCACTTCCGTTGCCTGTATTTTCTATATTCTCCAAGAGGAAATACTCTGCTTGTCAACCTATACAATGAGTGATTTGACTTTTAAATGTTATTGAACAGAGGTATACTCACTTCTGTTGTGTTCTCTATATTAAACAAGTGTCAAGAGTGTTCAGTAATGAGTTTCAGAGGTGCTGTTAGGTGCATTTTATTACCTTTATATTGTATAGTTTAACTCTCAACAAGAAGGCAAATAAGTGTATTGTGTCAAAATGCTCAAACTGATTCCTTTAAGAAATCAAATGCAATCATTAGCCTAATAAAAACAATTTAGTAATTTGACAGCACATGAAAGCATTTCCAAAAAACAACCATGTTTCAACATTTTCAGGCATGTTTGCATAATATTGTGGTCCGATTTGTGTGTGCCCTGCCATGATGCATTCAAGGTATACTCAGTTTTTATGTAGATCTATTGCATTTGAGATAATACATGTGCATGTTGTCATAAAAGAAAACAAACTGCACATGTTTCTGGTAGTTGGTGCATACACCCTTTATTCTGCTGAGCAAGATACATTGTTCTTATCAATGTTAGAAAAAGGTCTTTGATCATTCATATATGTGTGTGCAGCCACCATGACAAACACTTCTATTTGTGTTTGGTTGCGTTATCTTACAGTGTCATGCACCTCCAGCCTTGCAGCACTTTGTGCACATGTGTGTGTGTGTGTGTGTGTGTTTTCTCTCATTTACACTGAGATAGCAATAGCACTACATGTTGTTAAAATGCCATTATAAAGGGTGCTGGTTCTGGCCCAGTGGTGTATCAGTCAGTCTGACTGAGTTTCAGGGAAACCTTGTAAATGTGATTCTCAGATGTTTATTATACAGCATGTTCTACAGTTTGTGTTCAGCAGTCGCAACACCACATATTTACTTCCTTTCTTCGTTTACAATTATCTTTAGCGTAACCTTTAGCACCTACTGCTTCCATCATGAGAAAAACATGAATTCTTGTGTTACTTCCTGTGTCACCCTACAAGTCTGTCTTGAGTTCATTTATTTCATGCTGCCTCATTGCAGCCATTTAGCCACTTTAAGATCAGTTGCCATCAAAATGAGTGGAGACATTTATTCCTTCTTAGAGTGACTTATAATAATTTTGATGATCCCTTATTGTTTTCAGTATCCGCATCATCGGGTCAAATGTTTATTATTAATAACTTTTTAAATGTAATTGTACTACTTATTTAGAGCTAACTAATAGCATGGTTAACATGTTAACACTGGTACTATGATACTGATGTTGAATTCTGACTTGAATACTTCTTTCTGAGCACCTCACACACCTACAGATATGGTCGTATTCTTTAGCCTTATTTTCTGTTCCAGGTATGTGTCAATGAAACGCATACAGAGGTCTTGAAAACCTTTAAATTATTTTCAATAACACTTCCTTACGGTTTTGCTTCTGTGTTCATAACTTCTGTTTTGTGAGCGGCGCCATGCAAATGAAGTGCAGGGAAGTGCATTCAGATGAAGTTATTCAGGTATGCACTGAAAGAGAAAATAGTTTTTCTTTTACCTTGGCTCTAAATATTTAGATTTTATCTAATTTCATTTGTGCAGGCCAGCATACCTCAAAGTGTACATAAATTATTGGGTAATGAGGGTAATCTGGTAATTAACACTCTCTGAAAATGCTGTGGTGTGCAATGGATATGTTTAACATAAACATAAAAATACACCAGTGATGCATCACACACTGTGTGCACATAGCTAAATGCCATGTGAAATATATCGATGGCAACATAATCATAGTGATTCTTTCCATCCTGCACACCAAGTAATTGGTGCACATCAACAGTGCTTATTTAGCGTGATTGTCAGTTCAGATACTTTCAACAGCAGATATCTGCCAGCAGTACAGCTGCTGTGTTAATGGATTCTACGTGAATCATGCGACTCACAGAAACTGCAGTACTTGACCATAATATGTCTATGTAACACTTAAATAAGAATTTTAACAAGTTTACATTGTTGTGGTGAACTGATAATGGTGTACCACTTATTCTGTCTCATGTCTGTCATCTGGAAATTGAATTTAATGTTTTCACTGGTAATGTATGTGGTGTTTAAATTTAAAATGAGCAGTTTTAAGCTTTTGTTGATGTTTCAGGTAAACAAAAGTGAGCTGAACTGATATTCTCAATTCTAGAAATCACATTATTTGGAAATTTTCTTAATTAATTGGGGGCTTTTAATTATTATTTAGGTGTATACAACCAGATTATAATGAAATTGTGATAATGGATATGTTATTCTTTCACCTTGTGTGGTTTTGAAGTGAGGGAGTTAAACTGTGAGGGGCTATCCTTCTAGTTTGTTTATGAAAATATCTTTTAAATTCAGAGATCGGAGAATAAGATCTATTCCCCCTCCTGGTGCCCAACTCTGTTTGAATATTAGGAACAAGTCAACAAGTGAGTGACAGGTGTAAGCCATGCTCAGGTGCTTCCTTGTACATACAGCGTTCACACACAAGAGCAAGGCCATCATTTCAGCCTGTCTTTCCATCTGTTGACGTTGCACTTTGAGCCAAAAGGTTTGAAACTCAAAGACTTGACAGAAAAATGGCACATCTGTATCAAGAAAAAGTATGCTGAAAAAAGTCACTGAGAACCGCAGCACAGGAAGTACAGCCACGTGAAAATACTGTGGGTTTTACTGTGGGTCAGGTCGCCCACAGTAAAACCCCTGCAGCTGTGCCATAAAGAACTTCAGAACAATTACAGTCACTGACATCACTCCCAGTGTAGGGAGTTTCGCCATCTACACTTCATGAACGACTTCACCAGCAGAGACCTGCACTGCAACATGAAAACCTCTCACTCACTGGATTTAAACCCGTTTCAGCAGCACTTTACCCTCTGAAAAAGGAGTTTGAAGACATAGATCCCCGTAGCAAAAAGGCCGCTGCGTTAAAAGCTTGGAAAAGCATCTCCAAAAAAGACAGTAAACGTATAGCTGTCACTGGATTAAACAGTCATGGGCACATTGCATTGCATCAAATGGTGATGCAACCAAAATGAACAATTTATCACATATTAAATTTTAAATCGAAATGTCTCTTTGTGTACAATACAAAATACACCACTGGGTCAGGCAGTCTGAGACCACATCGGAAATCTGTCATATTTTTTATCTAAACCTGGAAATACTCATGAATGGCGAGGATAAAGAAATATTTTAAAAGTTTTGTAAAATAAAAAGGAATATTTAGCACCCTGTGTGAAGTAAATGACAATGAATGACAATAATCAAACGCCACCAACACAGCCCTGCACTGTCCTCAGGATACACTGCCACTTTTGCTCCTATATGATTACATGAGAAAACATTGAAATATTTGTATATAGAATTCATTTAACATACACACATCTATTTAGAAATACATATGACCATATGGATAACTGAATGATTATATAGGCAAGTATACCAAAAATAAAGAATAACTTCTGAACACATATGTTTTGGATACAGATGAGTCTGCATAAATGTATACAGGTACATACAAATCAGGAAGCGTACATGTAGATGGCATTTCCCACTACACCTTCCTGCTCTAAAATGGTTTAGATATAGCTTTACGCTGTGGCTTTCTCTGTAATGTGCAGTGAAGTCTGTAAAGTCCCCAGCTCACCCTGGTGCCACTCGTTGCATCACACCAGCTGTCATATGACCCTACACAACGGCAAGTTACCTACTGAAGTAATTCTTCCATGCATGTTTGAGACGAAAATCGATTCTGAAGTAGGATAATGTTACAATAGTCTCACCTTGCAGGTTTACAGGACTAGTTCTTTAGGTATAAAAACTCTGGAAGTCTGAATCTGTAATTTTTTAAAATTTATTTTTAACAGTCATCACTTCAGTTTCAAGGTGAAAATACTCAGCCTTGGCATTAACCTATTTCACTCATTATACATTACCATTCAAAAGTTTGGGGTCCCTTAGAAATGTCTTTATTTCCGAAAGAAAAGCATTTTTTTTCAGTAAAAGTAACATTAAATTAATCAGAAATACAGTCCAGACATTGTTAATGTGGTAAATGACTATTCTAGCTGGAAACAGCTGATTTTTAATGGAATATCTACATAGAGGTACAGAGGAACATTTCCAGCAACCATCACTCCTGTGTTCTAATGCTACATTGTGTTAGCTAATGGTGTTGAAAGGCTAATTGATGATTAGAAAACCCTTGTGCAGTTATGTTAGCACATGAATAAACGTGTGAGTTTTCATGGAAAATCATGAAAATGTCTGGGTGTCCCCAAACTTTTCAACAGTAGTGTATGTCTTCAAGCATAAACACCACATGGACATGTTAACAAGGTAAAAGAAATGTGACTTTCACCAGAGCACAATGACATACAAAACATTTCAAGCCTATATTTAACACAAAATACTGTAGTATAAAGAAAACATATCAAATGTTGGAACTGACATATTTGTATTGTTTTCATTTTATTGAAAAATGTATGCCCATTTTGGATTTGATGCCAGCAACAACGTGTTGTAAAAAAAAGAAGAAGCTAAGACAGGAGCATGTTTACCACTGTGTTGCATCAGCTCTTCTTTTAAAATCACTCTGTAAGTGTTTGTGAAGCCCTGCTGTTGTAATAATGTGCACTGTGTGGTTTGGCATTGTCTTGCTGAAACAGGCAAAGCCTTCCTTAAAAACGACAAAATCTGCATGGCAGCGTATGTTGCTCCAAAACCTGGGTGTATCATTCAGCATTAACGATGCCTTCACAGATGTGCAAGTTTTCATGCTGTGCGCATTAATGCATCCCCTATTACCATCAGGGATGCTGGCTTTTGAACTGTGTGCTGATAACAAGCTCTCGTCTTTAGCCCAAAGGACCCAGTCTCCATGATTTCCAAAAAGAATTTCAAATTTGGATTTGTCAGACACCAAGACAGCTTTCCATTTTGCCTCAGTCCATCTTGACAGAGCTCAGGCCTGAAAAAGGCAGTGAAGTTTCTGGATCTTTTTTCTATGTGGTGTTTTCTTTGCATGGAAAAGCTATGTGGATGCAGCCATGAACGGTGTTTGCTGGCAAAAATTTTCAGAAGTGTTTCTGGGCCCGTGCAGCGATTCCACTATAGAATCAAATCTGTTTTTAATGCAGTGCTCCTGGACAGGCTGAAGACCACAGCCATTCAGTATTAGCTTTTAGCCTTGTCCCTTGCATCCAAAGACATTCTCTGAATCTTTTAGAGATAATAACTGTAGAAAATGAAATCCTGAAATTCTTTGCTGTTTTAGTTTGAGAGACATTATTTCCTTAAACTATTTGCCTACACAATCTTACACAGTGGTGAACCATCCCTCATCTTTCTTGTTGAAGGACTCTCCGGGAGTCTCTTTTTATACTTCAACCTGTTACTGAGCTGTTGCCAGTGAACCTATAGATGCAAGATGTTCCACTGGATCATTATTCTTCTACATCGAACTTATCTAATCTAGTCTTTTGTCGGCCCTGTCCCAACTTATTTGTTACTGGCATCAAATTCAGAACGAGCATATCCCATCTTTAACATCTGACACGTTGTTTTGTACTATTTTTAATTACACATCGGGTTCAAATTATTTTCTGATCCTCTTTTTTTTGTTTGTTGGCCCAACTTTTTTAAGAAACTGAACAAATGTGTGGCACTGATCTATGTCTTCCACTGAAGCCTGCGTTCAGATAACAGCCACTGTTCACATGTTAAAAATATGACTGCTTCAAGTTCCCATCAGAATTTTGCTTCCTAAGTATCACTGTGATAGTGGGAAGCATGGCGTCAGAACAAAGTGAAAGTTTCTGAGGGTAAATTGTTATTCTAAGCTAAATAGAAATTCTTCTTCAAACCATGGCTAGACTGAAGGTTTCTAAGGGGGCCAGTGCTTGACACTCTGCTTTGTGGAAGCTGGATCAGTTGTATCCAAAGCATGATCAGGCAGACCGAAAGTGGGCACACCATCAGAAGATCAATACATCAAGCTTTGCTCACTGAGAGACAGAAAAGCAACCTCATCACAGATGCAGAATTTATTAAACAAAAGAATGCAAGACTCCAATCAGCAGAAGTCCTGTCAAAAGAAGACTGTCTAGCAGCCGACTCTAAAGCTCTTCTCAGGAGGGGAAACAAGGCCAAACGCTTGGGGTGGGCTAAGACATTCCAACATTTCACAGTGGGTTATGGAAAAGAGTCCTATTTACTTGCGAATACAGTTTTGAGTTTTGTGGCATTAACTGCAGTGTATCAAACTCATGTTGAGACACAGTGCTGGAAATATTCAAGTCTGGGGAGCAGTTACATCTGCATCGAATCAGCTCCAGCCTGACCACGGATGAGTAACACTCCACTCTTCAGAGACGTGATACAGGCCTCTGGTTTGAACTTTGTGGAGAAGGATTCATACTGGAGCAGGATAACGAACCCAAACGCACCTCACAGCTTTCAGATGTAGACCAAGAGTGCTGACTGTCATGAACTTTTCTACACAGTCACCTGACTTCCACCTCATTGAACATTTCTGGCACACTTGAAGACTGAGGAAGAAAAAAACACACTCCAGACATGACGGGAAGCTCTTTAAAACACTGTCACATCATGCTTGGATAATGTGATTTAGCAGGTTTGAACAAACCAGTGGAGTCCATGCAGCTTAAGAGTTCTGCTGGGCCCATCAAACACTGATATTCTGAGATTTGTAGACATACGTCAGACACAGCTTTTCACAAATACACAATCAGATTTTATCACTTATGATGAAAAAAATGTATCACATGTGAAAGGATGCAAAGGATCTTCACTAGTTCCACTGCTTATCTGTGGGAAGATCAAAGAAAATGAAACCTTTCTCTGGTGTATTTTGATCTCAAACTCAAATGGCAAAGAAATAAAACTGAATAACTCCATTCTGCTGCTGAGAATGTAAATAAACATGGTTGTAGATTATTAGAGTAACACGCACATGACTGTGGTTTTACAAAGGGTACACAAATCACACTTCTGCTTCCATGACTTCAAACACCCCCTCAATCTCTGTCTTACTCGAACACAGTGTTTCAACTCTTCCAGTCTTGTCGAAGTCGTTTCCTGTTTCAACGTCCTCTGCCGCTTCAGCATGTAGAAACAACCTTTGTTCACAGAAATCTTGATATATGTGCTTGGAAAGGAGGAGGAGTTTTTGTGGTTGCAGTTGCAGTTACATTCACTTGACTGCACTTCTGCATTTCACACAGAAGCCAAACATGCACTGCGCTAACGTGACAGACCTGGAAATGAGGAACTCGGCGTACGTTATAGTCTTTGGGTCTGTTATAGCCCTTGGTCTGCCTCTCAACGCTGTGTCTCTGTGGATTCTGCTTCGCCACCACAGCCTCAAGTCACCCAGCGCCGTCTTCATGGTCAACCTGGCAATCTCAGACCTGCTGCTCGTCATCTCCTTGCCCATGAGGGTGTATTTCTACGCAATCGGCACGTGGCATCTTGGCAGCATGGCATGCATCTGGATCACAATGCTCTTTCGAAACAACATCCGCTCCAGTTCTATCTTCATCACCTTCATCAGCGTGGACCGGCTGCTGGCTGTAGTTTATCCTCTGAGGTCACGGCATCTTCGAACCTCAACCAACGCCTGGAAAGGTGCTGGACTCATTTGGCTGATTTTACTGGTGGTGAACGTCCCAGAGAGTGTGGATTTTTCGAGAGGTGCCAAACAATACAATGTGTCTTCCTGTTTTGAATTTCGTCCGGCAGAGGTTGACGAGAGGATGCACAACACAAAAATTGCATATTTTCAGCTTGTGTTGCTGTTCACCATGCTGGCAGTCAATATTGTGTCCACTGCTCTGGTGTCTTGGACTCTACAGAGACATCTGAATGACTCCGCAAAGGTGAATAACAAAGTGAACGTCATGCTGCTTTTTGCCATGAACTTGATCATGTTTACTGTGTTCTTCTTGCCTGTGTCCTTGGTTGTTTTCTTTCAATGCTGGAGATCTGTTCTGAACTGTCTTGCCAGTGTAAACTGCTGTCTTGATCCGTTGCTGTATTATTTTTCTTTTGATGGTTTCTGGAGAAGAAAAGAGGATGCTGACATGTCTCTTGAACCAAAATAGACTGTGACAGGTGGGGCTGAATAGTATTTAAATTGGCTGGTGAGCTTGTTCTGCATACAGGTCAGGAGGGGGGAAACACTTAAAGTGGAGCTCAAGCAAATCTGCTGGTTGACCTCAAACAAAGGTAGGGTTATTTTGGAAGCTATTAAAAAAAAAAAAAAAAAAAAAAAAAAAAAAAACTGCTTTGAGTAATTATATTTATGGAGATACATGTTGCATCCTAGATACTGTGAAAACATTAAGCTACTTCAACTTAAGAATTGTAAGCTCTCTTCTTGTCTTAACAATAATATCAATCCAAAAATGAATTTTATATGTGAATATCAAGTTATTGAGTTATGTCACATTAAGACCCTTTGTGGTGACAATAAAGTTTTTTTTTTTAACCTTGTTTACTTGTCCATATGGTGTTTTTTATATGCTTGAACACACACAGTGAGCAACATATGCAGTCTCCAAATTTATCTTGCAGAAATTCCATTCCTCCACAAAGAGGAAATAAATGTAACTTTTCACTGAAAGGTGAAACTGATGTAGTGGTAAGTTCGTACTAGTGTTATGCTAGATCGCATGTCAACTAAAGTTTCATTTTCATTCTTTTTTGAACCCAAACTTGCAAAGTTACATTTCGGGAAATCCCTCTAGACAACACGTGTGAAACTTCTCAATTTTCTGGGTTACCAGGGTGACAAGCCCCGCCCCATCTAATGTTTGATTGGTAATTGAAAAGGACTGGCATTAAAGCAAGAAAATAAATGGCAAAGACGTTGTGACTTATGATACATCACAAAAAAAATATGTTTGCCTCAAAACGGAATTGCTGCTGCAGTTTAAGTGATTTAAGAGCCTCAAAACATAGCTCCAGACGGTTTCATACAAAACAAACCTAAGGAACCAATCCTATCAACCTCTCGGCTTACATGGGAATTATGTTCCTACGGCACGACCTAACGCGATTTTCGCCGTAAGTCAGAACTCACATATGTACTTAAGTACCATCTACGCTAACACAGTGGTAAAGTCATCATCTAGGACATAAAAACACTGTACAGTAATAATTTAAAAAGAGAACAAAAAAACAAAAACAGAGAACAATTCCTTACAATCCAATGTAGCGTACCTCTTCCTGGCATAGCGGCACGTGACGACATATTTGTCCCTTCTGCTCGCCACATAGTTCCCGCTCGAAAGTTGTTTAAATGTTGCAAATGGCGTACATTGGAGTGATGGAACAAGATTGTCTTAATAAATTTATAGGAGATGGCAACATAACCACGAAATGCTGTAGTTCGTAAACTGAGGGCCTACTGTGTTGTTTAGAATTGGTTTCCGGTGCCAACATGTATGACTGAATTACTCCAATATTCCAACTTGCCATTGTCCTGTTCAGGTCTGTTTTGCAGTCATAGGTGAGCTGGTGTGCTTGTGTTGCTGCAAGTGGAGAGAGGGTTCATAGATCAGCACATTCTGGTGGAATCAACAATACAGAGTTACATCTAAGCCATTATGAAATACTGAGGGATCGTTTTAATTTTTATTTATTTATATTTATATTTGTTTATTTTATTTTCTTTAAATACAAAGATGAGTTTTAATGTTTTTAATTAATGACCAGTAAGTAAAAGTTGAATACTTAGATTCATTTAATAGTAACAAAATTAGTTATCTGCATCATTTCCTATTTCGCTACGAGGATACGATCTCCAACTATTTGATGCAAGCAGCAACTTGGAGTTAAGGCTGAAAGCAATATCAGGCTATTCTAAATTTCATTTGGTGTTTATGACATACAGTACTTTTCTTATCTCCTGTGCTTTTTTAATTCCTTTTTATACGCAGTAGAAGGTGGCATTAAAAATGCTTATGATAAACTTTCAGTTTAGGGATAATACATAATCCTCCTTCATCCTTGTTAGCTCTTCTTTTGATTGCTTTAAACGTCATTTGGCACTGTCTTGTGCGCGTCTTTGGTTATAAATCTGGCAATGCAGCTGAGGCTGTTGTGCTTTTGTCAGCATCTCAGTTTGGGAGCCAACAGCACTCAAGTCCTGTAAGCTTTGCCAAACGGAGGGACATCTGTATACGCCTGTAGCAAATTGATCCAAAAAAGATCGACATTTGAAACAATCCAGATGTAAGGCCTGGAAGTACACACTGAGGATTTGCTGTTGGCGATTAAGACATTTTACATTTGATATACCACTTCTTGGTCACCAGTAAACACTATTGCATAACCCTCTACTCATTTTTTCCCCTCCTTGTTAACTAGGCCACTGACTGAACAAAACCAAACCACAGACACCACATGGACACCTACCATGCTCATCCTGTGCTATTTTGATATTTACAGACACATTTCACCCACACCCATCTCTAATTGCGGTCTGAGTTTTAACTCTTAACACAGTTGCTCTCTTTGGGAGGAAGTGACACTTTAAAAGACAGTTATATGTATGCATAAAATGTTGCTTGTAAATAAGTCAGGTCATCAGTATAGGGCTGCTGCTGGCTAGATATTGCTTTATCGTGACCTTTCATAAATTGGAGACCTGAATGGAGGCAGCTTCCTCCCTCAAGCCGCTGCATATATGTTTAATGTGACCTATACCTGTGCCCTTTGCGGCGGAAGTTGAATGCCGAGAGGCTGCATAGAAAACACCACCGGCATCATATAGCCTCACTTCTGTGTGCGTTTTTAGCCATAAAACTCCTTTGCACTGCAGCCACTATTTGCTCAGCCTCATCCGTTCTCTGCTGAGACCATAAAGTCAAATTAATCTTACCTGCTATTTCCTCCTTGCACCAAACAGCCAACGTGTATGACAGCTTTTATTTGGCGTGGCGGTTAGGCATGTCGGATTGTTTTCCTATGTGGTGGAAACTGCCCTGATATGTGGTCGTGGAAAAAAGTGAGGCTTTAAACAAAAACGTGTGTGTATGTGTGCACCCTGGTTTCCATTGGTGGGCTTCATTTTTGTGTCTCAGACGTAATTTTTATTTATGTGTGTGCGCTCCTCCCGTACGTGTATATCAAGGTCAAGCTTGTGCTTATATGGAGGTCTCCATCTGTAAGCGACTGATACCCCAGATCTGGAGGGATGGTAGGGTCTGACTGGTGTATGAATATGTTTAGTAAGTCTGGTCACGGTCAGCTGACCCTCTACCCTCAAGGTAAAAGCAAAAAAAATACACACAAATTCTCTCTCCTTGTCTGCCCGTTTCTCTAGCATGTGGTACACACACACACTAACATTCACATAAGTACACTCTTTACAAAAAAAAAAACCCAAGCAGGTACATTCAGGTCTGCAAGCGTTGTTGCCAAAACCCACAAACAAGCCTGTTGTGCTGCAGCCAAGTCTGCCTTGGACCAGAGGAGGACTGCTATTCAAAGACAGCAGCAGCTTTGGTGGCTGTGGAGAGTCGGGCTGCACAAAGAGCCAAAAACAGAGCAAAGAGAAAGAAGAAGGGATGGACTAAAACAAACGGTGAGCTACTGAATGGACAGAGGAGACACCAAGGAGCAGAGGAACAACAATCCTCCAGCATCTGAGGCCTTCAGAGAACCAGGAGATCATTCAAACAGACAGAAATGTGCAGGAAGTGGCTCAGCCCCAGCAAGTGCAACATTTTTTTTTTCAACGTGACACAAGGCAGCAGGGAAAATTCCCATGAAAATAACCTCTATGCATGGTTGGATCCCATTCACTGAAGTGTAGATTTGATTGAAAATGTTTCACTGTATATTATAGCTGAACAATTAATTAAGTTCAAATCAAAAGCACAAGTTGAAGCAGTTGGAAATTCTCAAAGGTTGCTATTTCGGATACCTGTTGTGCAATGTGTATGCAGGGTTTCATCCTGTTTACAGGCTCATGTGAGATGGTATCTTATGTGGTAATGCTCCATTACTTTTAAAATCTATTACACAGTGAAGATTGAATGGAAGCTTGACTTTCAAAAAAATACATCAAATTACAAAAATAGTTACACACCTCCCCCAATACTTTAACCCTGCTATTTATTTACCTTTTCGGATAAACTAAATATTTCCAGTCAAAACTGGAGCACATGATTTGTGGTCAACTTTTTTGCAGACAGGGCACCACCTACGTTAATGAGCAAAACCTTTAGGGATATTAGAACATCTGAATAGAGCTGCTTCAGTGAAGGACAGAGAGTTTTGCTGCCATTACTCTCATGATCCTAAATAAGTCAAGAAGCACAGAGCTGGTTCTTTGGTAAATGTATTAATTTATTGCAATTGGGAGAAAAGCAGAATTTGTTCAGCATCTCAAGAAGACAAAGAGTGTCTGTTTATTTATAGAATGACACGATACTTATTTTCCCCTGGTGAGTTATACATCATTAAACCTATGGAAAGACCTCAATACCATTTAAGAAAACTCTGGATCCTGCTTTCCAAAGACAAAAAAGCCTTCTAGAGATCAAAAGTCACCCCCCTCTACATGGACCTGGAGCCTTTCCCTCTGACCGATTGTTGGATTCTTTGGTGACACACATCACATTACTGAAAACAATATGAGCTTTGACACAAAAAGACACAAGGATTTTGTTTCTCTTAAAAACACAGACACAGACACAGACACACACGCACGCACGCACGCACGCACGCACGCACACACGCACACACACACAAAACATTAGGAATTAATGATTAACATATCAATAAATAATGAGCTAGGAGCACTAGATTTTGGTTTAACTTGAAAAACCTTCATCAGAACCAGGTAGAGGCATTAAAAAAAGAAAAAGCTAAGAAATACCAGACTGTGGTGCAAAATAGCTAAATATATTAACTCAATTATTGCACTTAACTATAGTTTTGAAGTACTTGTACTTTACTTGAGTATTTCTGTTTTCTCCGTAGCTTTATACTTCTATTTCATTACATTTCATTGGCAGACTACATGTATCTGATGAACTGACTCACTCGTTACTTTGCACATTCAGATTAATAATGCAAAATATAATCAACAAATAAACTGTGATTTGTTATTATTAGATTAGTATAGAATGTTATTAATCTCCAAGTGGAAATTTACTTCCAGCAGTAAACAGTCATTAAAATCTGTGTCACCTTCACCAGCTGCAGCATTAAGGTGATGAAATGATGACTTCGTTACTATATATAATCCAGTACTACATTATTTATTATTCTGACATGGACCATTCTGCAGAAGTATTTTCACTTTTGATATTTATGATATACTTTCATGCTAGAGCTTGTGTACATTTAATTAAGTAAATGTTTAAATGCAAGACTTTTATTTGCAAAAGAGTATTTGTACAATGTGTTACTACTCTGCCAAGAAACACGGTGGAGTTCTGTGATGATCGCCGATGGTTTGTCCTTCTGTCTGTATGTCTGTCTGTTAGCATTATTACTCAAAAACAGATTAACAGATTTAGATGATATTTTCAGGGAAGGTCAGAAATGACACAAGGACCACCTGATTAGATTTTGGCAGTGATATGCCTTATAGTCTGGATCCACGGATTTGTTAAAGATTTCTGCATCATTGTGAGATAGCGTCACGGTGTCACTGTAACTATGACAACAAGTGAACACTACGTCTGCTGCCTGCTGATGATCACATGATTGCAGTCCTACTACAAATTGACTGGTGCGGACTTATTGAGACTGATCCATTGGAAATGATACAAGGAACAACTGATGAAATCGTGGGGGTGTTTCAGAGTCCCATCAATTCCCACTGCCTGCTACATATTTACGTCTAGCGATTCGGTATCCATACATAACATACACATACAAAACACACGCCTGTGCTCAGCGCAAGGTCACTTTGTTTGTGGGTACATCTATATTAAGTGGACACATTCAATGTTGCCATGATTTATGATCATCAATAACTAATAAACTAATGCTACATTTATACAAAAAAAAATGCTGCATTTCTGACAATGCCATATGGGAGAATGAATAGCCTTGGCAGAGTACTGATTGTTACTTTTGTCACTGCTCAGTTTCATTAATTATTCTGATAATGTCACAGGCTTAGGATGCATATAAGATCATCAAACTCTACTGGAATCTATTTTGAACTAATATAGTGACACTTGGATCCCACTATGTGCACAGTAGGTACTGACAGCAGCGACGACAGCAAATTGTCATTTGGGAACTGGCAAGTACCTGTATTTGCTTTCTTTTTGATAGCTGAATGAGAACATTGATACCACTCTCACTGTCTATTCAGTATGAATCTGCGGCAAGCTGAAGATTATCTTAGCTTAGCATAATGAAAACACAGAGAAAAGATTTGGTGGAATCTGTCCAAAGATAACAAAATCCACCCACCTGCACGTCTAAAAATTCCTGTTTGGACAAATAAGATATAACGTGTCACTCTGTACAAAAACCTAAATGTGAAATTGACAAGCTGCGATCAGCTGCAGACTGACTGAAACGGTGGCTTCATATCTGCTACACACATATGGGAGTGGTATCAATCTCCTCACCAAACACACATTTCCTCAAATTTTGAACTTTTTAAAGAAAGAAACCAACATGTTAGAGTAAGTTTTACATGCTTAAATACACAGTAAATCCTTAATGCTTCACAGTTCGGTTCATTATTTCACTGTGTGCTATTAAACTTTTGCATTTTTGGTTTTCTTTATCCCACCTTTTCATGCAACCACATGTCGTTCATCTGCATTTAGTATGAAAATCATTAACAACTGCGAAACTGGCTTAAGAGTTGGAAGTTTTAACCACACACTGTGAGTATCAAATCTGCATTACATCAATGTTGTCCTTATGTCTTAATGCAGGAAAGTCTGCACTGCGTAATTTCATAACAGTTGTGTAACTGTGATTGCACAAATCGTGCTCTACAAAAGTAAATGGAAGCCAGCTGATCATCTGAATAGCCGACAAACATCACACGTACCTGTACTATACAGTTAGGGTAAAATATGCAAAATCATTGAGGTGAACTTTTCATTTTTCACTGGAGAAGAGAAGAAGCAAAGAGAAAAATTACCAAAATACAGTATATGCAGAGGTTTTGAAATGTCTATTTTCATTGTCTGTCTGGAGAGGAAATAATATTTACTTTATAGTTTCCATTAATGGGACTGAGAAATGTGCGAGGCTTTGAGCAGATGACAACTCCTGGCCCTGTTCCTGCCAGTGAGGCGAGGCAAAACGGGGCCAGAAGGCATTCTCGCAGTGTCAGACCTCTGCATGATGTAGGCGGCATCAAAGCGGCGCCACCGACACGTCCTCAGAAAGAGCCGGGGGGAAACGCCAGGGGGATGACGGTCTATCGCTTTGCCTTTTTCTACCTCCTCTCATCCTTTCCCCTCCCCGTCCTCGCCGCCTCCTCCTCCTGCCCGAGCCAGCTGTCAGTGGGAGTATGCGGAGGCGCTGCACTCTGTCACACGCACTAACTGGAGAGCGAGGGCGGAGAGGGGTGGATAGAGAGATCTCAATGTGGTGACAGTAGAGTGATTAGGCCATGTATAGAGGCGAGGAGAAGACAGAGGCATCGGGAGAAACAAAGGCAGGCTGCGGGAGGAGATGTGGGATGAAGGATGGAACAAATAGAAACATGGGAGGGTGATCTGTTGAGACAAAATGACCTCTCAGCTGAGGGACAGATAAGAGGAGGAGGGAGGCGCTAGCAGATTGCCCAAAGGCAGGAGATGGAAGATGGAGGTTAGGAGCTGTCTCGTGTCCAGGAGCAGCATCTGACAGGAGCAGCATCACTGAGCTGTCCGACACGGACCTGCTCTGGAATCTCAAACTGAAACGTATTCGGTGGGAAGTGAAAAAATTTCATTTCATTTTAACTATTCGCACATTTCCCACAAGCTGATGTCCAAATTGACTTTAAAAGAAAAAAATACCAGCACATAGAAGACATTCACTTTTACTCTCCGATTATATTCCAAATAGAAGCACAATGGACCATTAGTTTCAGCAATGAAGAAGATGGCGTTTCAACTCTCACCATGTGTTCAGTAAATGATCAAATTAAGATGCATGAGTGTGCTTTTCTATCTGTCACGCTTGCTGTGCACAGAGGGATCTCCAGCCAGACCTGCTTTGCTGGAAAAAAAGCTGTGCAAAAGCGTTCCTGGGTGTGTGATCTGCAGCTGAAAGATAAACCCGACCATAAACTACCTTCTTTGTGTAGCATATTTCTGCATCTCAGCTTCATAATGCAGACAGAGACGTAAACATAGCATGAAATCATGATAGGACTGCGAGGACAACCATGTAGCGTCTGATCATTCTTAAAGGCTAATTGCATTGCCAATTCTACAGTATTCTGGGGTCAATGGTGCTGTTGCTTTATCTATAACACATACATCTTTGCTAAGTGCCTAAAAGACAACATTCATTAGGTTAGTGCTGACTAAGTCTGCTTTAGTGACAAAAGCTTCTATAAGTTCCACTGAGCTGAATGTCATGTGGTTGCAGTCGGTGTGACTCATTAGCACCACAGTGTTCTGCATCATAAATGGATGTAGGATGAGCCCAGAAGGCCCAAAATCAATAGGAAACAAAACTATTACACCTAATTCATTTTTTAATCAAACATTCTTCTCCGAGTTGCTCTGATTTTAAATGCTGCAGCTTGTGACTGCTGACATTTTAGGTTTTAATTTGGACAGCCCTGAAGCGTCCTTGTGATAAGACTTCTCTGCTCTTCAATAAAGGTCCTATTTAAATCATTGTTGGTGCTCTTCTTGCTCTGGGAAGGACCGACTCTGACGGCACATCATTTATTTATCACATACCACCATAATCATCAATTTTAAACTAATGTTCTCATCATCTCCTTGTTGCTTCCATCATCATTTAGCAACCTACACAGCAAACGGTTGCCAGTAATGTATGTCGCTAATATCTCCCAAAAGTAAAATACTTACAGGAGACAAATAGAATTGCACATTAAAGTACTGCGCCAGGTTAAATTGCCAAATGCACCACAGTAGCAGAGAAAGTTTCCTCTGGACTCTGAGCAGACAGACGGACACAGTGTGATATCACATTAGTATTATAGCTTGCAATTCACTATTCCCAGGGTGCTGGATACGGTGGCCTAGTGGGCATAATGTGTGTCAATAATGAAAAACCATCGAAAACCTGGAGAGCAGAAACAGGATTCTAACAAAATTGGCCATTTGCAGCTGGTTGCAATTTTCAAAATAGCCTTGATGAAAAAATGAAATTATTTTGTCTGATGTAGGCCCAGTCAGTGATACAGAAACTCATATGAAATTCAGTAAGTAACCTGCCCCGCCGAAGCCCCAGGTGACTTGCCTCGCTAGATTAAGATTGGTTATTTCGTGCACAGAGTTTTCAGTGATATCATATTTGTTTCTGCAGATTAATGGCTATAATTTGGAGAAGATCTGTGGCTGCGCTGTAGAGCCTTGAGGAATACAATGGCTTGCATTGTGTGTCTTTAAAAGTTTTTAAACTAAGGGAAGGAAACTTTGGAAACAACATATGAAAGGAGACCTATTTTAATTTCTTTACGCAATATTTTACTCAATCTAAATGTTCATTGTGTTCTTGAAGTCCCCCAAGGGTCCTAGTACCCTATTTTGAGAACCACTGCTCTGGTTTCTCTTGTTCACCTGCTTGGGAAATTCTTTTTTGTCAACTATACGCCACTTAGGTCATTTCCCAGTGAAAAGAAGACCAAATTTAATTTCATCTCTGGATGGTGTGGATTCAAATCTGCGCATTGTCATCTGTTTGTGTTATTTTTCTCCTCCTTCCCTCTAGATAACGGAGGCAATATTTTCCTCTGCCTCCCGGAATAATCCTTAACCAGCAGAGATAGTCCAAAAGAAAAGTTCCTTTGAGATAGGCTACTCAGGAAAATTGAAAAAGTTATTATTAATCCCTCTGCCCAGCGCTAACAAATAGGCATGCACACAGTCGCACACATGCAACACACACCCACACACACCTTACAGACAAAGTGGAGGAATGAAATCAAGATATATATATTTTTTTGCCCTGTGAAACATGGAAAACAATAGTGTTCTTTTTGTTAAAAATGAGAATTGTTGCACACGGAGTTTTAGTTTTACTGCCTGTTTTTGGAAGCAGTTAAAAGGCTTTCTCCTAAATACAAGGGTAAATGTCTTAACATCTCAGTCATATTCATAAGTCTAGCTATTTATATTTGCTTCTGCTCCACAGAAAGGCACAGTCAAAGTCTTCAGGCTTAAGGCGACTGGAATTTTTCAATCCACAAATCTTGGTAAGCAGTTACATAAAATTCAGAAATGTTGTGGAGAATATAAATGGCGAACTAGGGAGTGCACACAGACTGGCCTATATTGACTTGATAATATTCTATTACTGCATGATAAATTAAACCTATTTTAAAACTATGAGTTTTTAGCAGGATTAATTGCACCCTCAGGGAAGTGACAAAACACAGGATGATATTTTAGTCACATGGATGTGTGTGGGACTCGCTGTAATCTCCCTGTGACTTAACTGTAAGGCAATTTAACTGCACTATAACCACGGTGTGAATGATTTAAAGTTTAAAAGTCCCCCTGCATACATGTGCTATAATTTGGTTGATTAATTAGTTTAAGGGAGCTGTAAAAGTGGGAAATTTTAGTTAAATGAAGTGGATTTGAGAAAACAAGTTCAATAAACTTAAGTGGAATCGACTGGTCTTACAATCAGTGCTTACAGACTTGATTTCCTTTTTGATTAACACAGTTTTAAAAGTTTCTTCTTCATTTGTTGTTGAGATTACAGCCTCAGCTGCTGAAGAGTCTGTACAAAGACAATCTGTGAGGCTGCTCCCAATTACACTGAGATAATTATAAATCCATGGTTGTCGGCAATGAATTCAATACTAACCTTTGTCATACTTAGAAGTGTTTTATTATGAAAAGAAACAACCATAACTTTGTTAAAATGATTCAGAAACCTTAGTGAGTTTCCAAAATAACAAGTCTATGGGGAGTTTTAACTCTTTAAAAATGCATTATGAGAATTATTGTAGTTTTATTTTTTTTATAAACCTAACTGAATGGCTTGAGTGGACTCTCAGCTGGGGCATTCTGTGCCAGTGTACTTTTTACAGTGTACTTTGACTGATTTTTTAAAAGTGGTGAATACTGACTGGTGTAAAATCTGGGGTTTTGATAAAACGATAACATACCTGAAAAAACAATTCCCAAAAAGACAAAAAGAAGACACAAAATGACCAAAATGAGATACACAAAAACCAAACATGAGACTCAAAACAACAAAAATGAGACAAAACAACACAAGCAAGACACAAATGAGACACAAAGCAATAAAAACAAGGCACAAAATCAGACACAAATTGACAAAAACAATGACAAAAATGAGACAAAACAACAAAAACATTATTTGGATGATGCTCATTTTGTCGCTAACAATCATAGGGAAACGTTATTTCTTTTATACCGACAAATCAAGTAAAGATGGTTTTACCTTAGCTGACATGTTTCAACTGCAGTCTTCTTCAGAGCGTCATCTGACGTGTGCTGACGTGTCCTTTTTATCAGGTGACCGGTCTGACAGATCTGTCAGAATCTGTCAGATAGGCCACGCCCCCCGCCGTCCGGTGCTCGCTGGAGGATGGAATCCCAGGTGTGCGAGAGGGTGTAGGCCCCGCCGTCCCGGTTCATGGAGCAGCTCGCCCGCTTCCTGATCTCGATGGCCTCCTTGATCCATCGTTTGTAAATAAAAAGGACACGTCAGCACACGTCAGATGACGCTCTGAAGAAGACTGCAGTTGAAACATGTCAGCTAAGGTAAAACCATCTTTACTTTGATTTGTCGGTATAAAAGAAATAACGTTACCCAACAAAAACATTAGTTCTAAAGTTAGAAATCCTCAAAGAGGGGAGGGGCCATGTTGATTTCTGCCTCGTTTCATCATGCCAATCTGTGGAGCAATGTTTGAAGTGCCATAACTTGTGCCACGACGAGTCTTGGAAGTCCTGAAATTTGCAGGCTTGTTGATATGTACACGTGGTCACCAGTCTATCACAGGGCTACACACAGAAGCACACAATCACACTCACATTCACACCTACGGACAATTTAGAATCACCAATTAACCTCAGCATGTCTGTGGACTGTGGGAGGAAGCTGGAGAACTTGGAGAAAATCCACACATGCACAGGGAGAACATGCAAACTCCATGCAGAAAGATCCCAGGTCCAGGCTGGGATGCGAACCAGGGATCTTCTAGCTGCAAGGCGATGGTGCTAACCACCGAGCTACTGTGCAGCCCATAACATAGATTTGAACAGGAAAAAAATCTCACAGATGTGAGATGATCAGGTGTGACCCTGGTGATTATTCATTCAGCTCTTTGACGTCAAAGGTTATAAGAACGCTTGTTTTCAGGCTCTAAAGTCGTATGAAAATAATAAAGTTAGTTTATTTCATTCATTGACAAAAGAAAAAAAAACCTTCAGTGCAATACAAAAACAAAAGTTTCCAAATTTCTGAATGAAAGGGAGCAGAAAGAAGAATAAACGTGTGTAATCTGCTCTTTTATAACAATCAGTTTACAATGAGCATTAAAAACAAACAACACACAACAAACAAAATGACAAAGTCTGAGGCCTGCACAGCCACTCTCACTACTATCAGAGTTTTCTCTCATTACAAGCACTATGATTCTCTTAATTCATTTCTTTGTATTTTAATAATTTGCTGGTTTTAATTACATTTCAAATCTTGCTGTGACTAAGAGTCTTTTGATTCCTCATCTAGATTGATCCATAAACTCCTTTTACAGAAATGCAACATTCCATTAATTTGGTCCTAAATGTTGGTTTTATGAAGATCTCTGTTCCTTTTAAGTTCTGCTTACTTTCTCTTTTTGAAAATCTGTTTTGGAATTTGACTAGTAAAGTTTCTTTATGAGCTTTATACATAATTGTCAGAATATTATAATTATGTCATGATATTTCAACAGTTTTAACTGAAGGAATAATGGGTTTGTAAGGTTTGTTATTTACATTAATTGAACGAGAGCGTTGCTTTGATTGAATTCCTTTGTGCTGTTTTACAGTGTATGGCACTATTATACTGTATGTTAATGGGCTTCTAATGGCTCCAGTGGTGTCGTAAACATTCATATGATTACACTGATTGATTGTGACATTAGCAATATTTGTATTTAGTCTTTTAATAGCCCCTAGTCATTTTTTTTCCATCGCGGATTTGTGCATGAAGCCAGTTCAAATAAAGGCGCACGATGCTTTCCAAACTCTTCTTTTGCATTCGGAGTCTCTCCTCGGCGTTTGAGTGGGCTGGGATGCTCCACAGATAAGGGAGGAGGGGAGAGGAGAGGAGAGGAGGGGAGGGAGGGAGGGAGGGAGGCAGAGGTGGGGAAAAGCGCTTGAATCCATCTCTCTCCTCCCCGTGACGTCGCTCGGTCTGGTCCCGGGTGCGCCGCTCTCCGGTCCCGTCTCGGCACAAACCACTCGAGCTGCTGCCTCCAGTGCCGTGCGGCGAAGGTGCTGGTGCGGGTAACCGGTGTCCTTCTCCTCCTCCTTCTTCTCCCTCCTTCTTCTTCCACTCCACGCTCTTGTCCCACATATATCAGTGAACTGTTTCCACACACACACTGCTTCAAGAGAGAAGGGGAAGAGAGAAAACCTGAGGCGGTGAATAAGAGAGAGAGGAGAGAGGACGGCAAGGAGAAGGAGAGAAAAGAAAAAAAAGGAACACAGAGGAAGAAAAGAGGAAAGAAGAGGAGAAAAAAAGAGGTCGTCGTGGTCCTTCTTCTGTTATTTTTTTCTCCCCCCCGGGCTGAAGCTCCACCAAGAAGATGCTGAGAATAGGCGGTGTGCTGGTTCTCGTGGCTGTGGGGTTGAGCGCCGCTCACACCAAAGGTACGGTAGGTGAAGGGCAGCTGCGTGGAGCGCATCTGCGTGCGCTATGGCTTTAATAAAGGTGGATGTGGCCAGAGAGGCTGCATGCAGAGAAATGTCCATCTGATCTGCGCAGATTACTGTGTGGCTGTGTTCTTTCCTGAACGAGAGGACCGTTATTTTCTGCTGGTGGACTTGTGGACACTGAGCACTAAATAACTGTACAACTGCACAACTGTACAGCCCCTTATGGCACTTAAAGGCATTTGTTGTATCTTCTGTAGCATCATTACAGCAGAGTGTTTCTGTGGTGCTTCTAGTGACCTTATTACTGCTTATTTTGAGATCATTCTCATGTGGTATTGATTTAGTTGTTATATATTATCCTCCTTTTTTTGGCAAAAGGCTGCAGGGGATGAAGGAGTAAATTCTGTGAAGCCTGTGGGTCCTTCCTGTGGTTTATGAGGTGTGTGACTAATACATAGGTAGAAGTAGGTAGGAGGAAAGTGGAGCAAGTAAGTTTTAATGTGCTGGGACTAAAAACCTGCAAAGATGTTGCATTTAGGGGTTTCTGGTGTATATATTAGCATATTTTAAATAGATAATAGGCAGAATATTATTAAACCTGTGTTGTTTGTGGCCATGCAATCTTTAATAAAGCTACTGTGAAGACGTGTGTTAGCAGAAGTCACACTTTGCTGGGGGAAGTCTAGCTGTGAAAGTGTATGTAAATCACTCCAAGGTGACAAGATCCCTGACTGTGATTGCAAACATCCTCTACAGGCAACATGACACCGTCCAGGTTAATCTCAGATGTACATATTTATAGATTTATACTTGTTACTGAAAAAAGCACAGCCACAGCAGATTTTTAAGGCAAAATAGCTTTTAAAAATTCATCTAAACTTTCATAAAGCCATTAAAGATCATGTGCCTTCCATGTAAATGAGTCATAGGTGGGATTCATCATCAGCCTGATTTCCCTCACAGCTGAAATTAGCTCATTCAAAACAATCCCCAAAGCCACAGAGATATGATAATGACATCCAGATGTCGGAAACGTGTGCCATACTGTTGGCAGTTTTTGCTACATAGCTGAGCTAATTTTAGGTTTTCCAGTATCCCCCCTCTGCAGCGGGACTGCTTAATTCTCCTGTGAGACTGGCATGTGCCGTAGGTAAGCGGGTGAAGACGGCAACAGGTCTGTGCTAATCAACTCCCCGTAGACTGAGCCTGGCTTTTACCCAGCGAAATAACAAGGTGACACCTGTCAGTTTCGTCTGGCAGCCAGGAGACACCGTAACTGTGATAAGCTGTTCATCCTCCTTGCCTTCTGACACAAAAAAGAGCTTCCCTGCTGGTCGGCTGGCTGGCTACAGCTGCATTCTTTGCTGTGCGTGTGTGTGTGTGTGTGTGTGTGTGTGTGTGTGTGTGTGTGTGGGGAGGGAAATCATATGCTAATGGACCTACTGCAGACTGTGATCCGGCACAGAGGTCAAACTTTTGCCTTATATGCACTTTCATTTACAAGTTGCAAGCAACAGCGGCCTGACCGTCATCCCTCATGTGCTGTGCTCAGGGATCTGTGTGCACTGACTGTGTCACCTGTTTGGGAGTATTGGGTATTAACTGGATAAGTTCATGTATGTAAAAGGCCAGAAATAACAGGGTAGTTGCACTGTAAGGAAGGATCTATTGTTTTTTTTTTCTTTATCCAGAGCTTGACTGTGAAGTAAACAAATTACTGCCAAGTCAATGGGGGTGGAAAAACCAAGCACACCATGGTTCTAATTGAATCCCCTGGGCCACTGTACAGTGCAGTTAAATCCAGGAGAAAATAAGAGTGTATTGTCTCCAGAATCTGCCTATCTGTTGCTACACCACCTTCCCTGTTTCTCGTCACAGCTGGCAGGAAGCAGAGCCCGTAAGAAGTGGCGTTTCCTTTTCCTCGCCCCTGAATCTGTTGCTCCGTTTCAGCTTTTGAAATAACTGAAATAGTGCGTTCGTGTCAAGTGTGGAGAAGGATCTGCCTCTGTGGCGCCAATGTGTGGAGCTGCTTCCCAGATAACTTTGAAGAGCCGCTACTCCTGTCATTTTCTGTTTAGCCACCGTTTCATTCCAGGAGAGCGCAGACGTGCGAGTGCCTTTAATCACCGTCACCCCCGAGTCATCCATTCAGACTCAGCATGCATGCGTATGTGTGTCTGAAAGTGTGTATCTATTTAGTATGTGTTTCAGAGTTGTCAGTAATCAGAGCTTGAAGCGTTAACATCCCTCTGAGTGTGTGTATGCAGATGTGTGTGCGTGGGTTTGCCCGTGCACATGCAGGGAGAGTGATAGAGTGCAGCCAATGTGTTGACAGCCGCCAAGTATGCAAAAAAAAATGGGCAAGAAGGTGATGTCGTTTACAAAGGAATTATTGCATTCGCAGATACATGCTGCGGCACAAACGATTTCCCCAGGACCGACCGTGTCGCCGCTCGACAGGGAGAATCTTCTGGCAGCGAAGCAGAAAGAGCTATGGAGTTTTTGCCAGTGCTGCCCGGAGCTCCGCTTTTGTGTAATTCCAGGCAATATGAACTCTGAATTTAGATAGCTCATTACCAGCACAGTGTATTTTAATTCAGCTACCCACTGTGTGACTCTTTGTTGGTGGAACCTTTTTGCTTCTTTATTATATCCAGATAAACACACTGTACATTTTCCCTTGTCAGTAAGCATGCAAGCAGTCTAAATGCAATATTTGGCCTTTGGAAGAGGTCTCTTGGTAACAAGGTAGGCCGTGGCTACTGACGTCTGCTGTTAAGTTGCAGGATTAATTGACGCAGGTCTTGTAATTTATGCCTTTCTATACAGGGCTTCTGTGTGTGTAGTTGGGTGTGTGTGAGCTTCAGTCTGTGTGTGTGCGTATGAAGGATAAAGAAAGCCAAGGGGATAGTCATTTGAGGATCCCATTAGCAAATAAAAAAGGTGTGGGGGGGTGACAAAAAAGAAAAAAAATAGAGGCAGATTTATGTCCCCCCTTTGGAGAGTGGAAGTGCATTATGGGAGCACTCTATAAATCCTCCAACGAGGCTGTGACACAGGATGCAGAGCAAATCCTGCCCGGCCTGCCGCGGCCAGGGGAGGCAGGGCTCAGCAGCACGGAGGAACATCACGGATTTTTATACAAACACTTCCTCCTCCTGTTTCAAAGCCCTGCACAGCTCCATGCCATTCGAGAAGTAGGGGGGCTTAGTGGCGGTGGTGGAGCGCCAGACCACTGATCCCAGCACAGTTCTACAACCATCAGAGACAAAACAAGGAGTCAGAGTGGATAAGTTTAAGCTATCATCTTCAAACAAGCAGGGAGGGTTCCTGCGATCCCTCAAGGACTGATGGTAGATCTGCAGCTGTACTTTTCCCACTACAGAATAACACAGTTCTATAGAGCTTATTGAACTTGGCTCATTAGTGAACAAATGCGGCTTTTATTGCTCATGAGAAATCAAGCCTGCTTCCATGTAAGGCAGGGGATGAGCGTGGAGTAGTGTTGAGTGGGTGTTTGTTGTCCACCTTCCAACATTCACAGAAAGCTACAAATGAAAGGAAGTTCAATCTATGAAAGCTATTATCAGACCTGAGTGAAGTGTGCTTATTGACGGTATTCCTTGCTGGCCTTTTTCGCTTCCATTGTCCTCCATCTTTACACTATATGCGATTTCTGACTCCCCTTGTTCTGCCTCCTGTATTTTAACTCTACTGTCTTTTCAGATGTAGGATGGAGGGGGTTTAAGGGAGTCACAGTTTGTGTGAGCATGTGGTTCAGTAGCTGACCGAACTGGGTGCACCGTGCAGTGAGTAGGTGTCTCCGCTATCTCTTCCTTCTTCTTCTTCTTCTTCTTTTATTTTCCCCTCTGGTTGCTGTGAGTGATCACAGCTGACCATACTTGGCAGCGAACATTCAGGCAGCCAAGGCCCATTGATTTGCCCTACAGACAGAGAGACAGCGAGATACACAGAGACGATTTGATCAGAGACGAGGCCAGAGTAGTTTTTGCAGAATTAAGTTAGACTCTCCAGTGTCTTCTAGAGCAAAGAAAACAGCTGGAAGGAAGAGAAAAGGAAATAAAGGAAGTAACAGGCAGAAGAGGGAACGGAGACATGAGGTGAGGTTCAAAGGTTGGTCTTGACCTGAACAGTAACTGTTGTGAAAACACTGCTTTGGAGTTTTTAATCATATAACATGATCTTCATCAGCAGAAGTTTGCTTTGTTTGGGAGTTACAGATGTTCACGTGTACTTTTTCCGTGCACTTTAAAGACTTCTGAATAAAAACTGAGTAAAACAATGTTTTAACAAGTTGGCTTTTGCTGAACAATGATAAATGTGGCCACAAGAGACAGTTACTTCAAAGTATTAAATAATTCAATTAACTGCTGAAGTTGAGCTTAATAGTAACTCAAGTAGGAAAAACCCATAAAATCAGCAAACTGCTGCAATATTTGTTAGCCATAATTATCTATTTAAAGCCACTATCACATGTTGGTCATACAAGTCCAAGTAAGGCTGGAACAGTAAAACCAATGGCTATATTAAACTGATCTAGGATGGGTTTCATTTCCAAGAAAATTAATATCCTACACTACACGGTGAAATGTATGTGGACACCTAAACACTGCAATTATATTTATGTGATCATTAGCCAAGTGTCCATAATGTCTTTAAATCTGTATTTTGAAGTATATACATTTGAAAATAAGACAAGCACTCAGAGAGCGCAGTACTCCGCCAAGGCTGCTCAGTCGTTGTATGATTTCCGATGGATAAGTCCCGATAAGTCCGCAGCGGTAGATTTGTAGTAGGATCGCAATCATGTGATCGTCAGCAGGCAGCTGACGTAGTGTTCACTTGTTGCCATAGTTACACTGACGCTGCTATCTCACAATGATACAGAAATCTTTAACAAATCCGTGGATCCAGACTATAAGCCACATCACTGCCAAAAGCTAATCAGGTGGTCCTTGTGTCATTTCTGGCCTTCCCTGAAAGTTTCATTCAAATCCGTTTGTCCATTTTTGAGTAATGTTGCGCACATATAAACAGACAAACGTACTTCCTTAATATTGCAAAAAAAAGTTTTGCTTGTTTAAGGTGGCTTTTAACTTTTTTTGTGGATAAGAGTTAATGTGCATAATGGGAGGTATAAAAAACCTTTTCAAATAGGCTCAGATGTAGTAAACATTACCTCACATAATTGATCAGCTGTTTCTGCTTCTTCCATTGTCATGAAACATGTTTACCAGCTGACATGAAAGAATGATCAGTCAATTTCGGAGAACTTCTATCCATTATCCTCTGTTAGATGGACACAGTTTTATTCATTTTCTTTCAAATAACTTTGTTTCTGGCTTCTTCTACTTTGTTTATTCCAGCTTTGTGTATCAAAGTATGTACCGCCACCTTCTGATGACACCATGCAGCCTAGTTTATTCACTCCATAGCAGTTATAGGACATAATTTATTTTTTTCTTTATTGTGATACTTTAAAAGTTTGCTTCAAATTTGCTTGACAATTACATGGAAACATGGCTATTGCCATGAGAAATAGGAAACTTTATCGACATTGTACTGCTGTACAGGACACCAACACAGCAAAATTACAATGGCATTCCCAGAGTTAACGCTATATTTAAAATGAATAAATCATTGAAAGGACACAAGACCATGGTACTGAATGGGAGTTTAGTGTGTGAATAAAAATGTGAACAATGCATGGTATATGAGCATTTTATTTATTGTTCCAAATCTATGGAAAAACACTACAAATTCCTCAGTATTATTCTACTGTAAAGCCTTCAGTCTTCTGGGCAGGTTTTCCAAAAGATTAGACTGGTGTTGAGCAAGATTGAGGTCAGTTCTTCCATAACACACTGGGGGAAAAAAAACCAAACAAAAAAATTATGTTACTGTTATTATGAAGCTGACAATGCTACAAACATCACTGTAATGCTAATCTTGAAAATCAGCCACTGCTAAAAGTAGGACAGAGTTTTTCATACATGTTTTATCACTTTTACACCTACAGTCATTGCTGTGTGAAAACTGTACACATTACAAAATGTAGAGAAGCCTATTACCCAGGGGTGTCTACGTTCTTTTGGCTTCTTCTTTCTACCTTTAATATGTTAAAATCAAACAAGTATAAAACAGTTAAGTCCACTAGGTAACATTCACTTCACATTACCTTTTAAGTAGTTATTCCCTTATGATTTACCCACAACTGGCTGTCTGTAAGTCTATCTGTGTGTGTGGGTGTGTGTGTGGGTGTGTGTGTGTGTGAGATCACTGCACTGTTAAAGTTAATCCCCCACTTCTTCTGGATAATCAAGTTCGTCGAGTTGTTTCAAGTGTCTTTCCACACTCTTACCATGCTCCCCTGTTGATTCGCTCTCATAGCCTCCTGAGAACGCAACACACACCACTTACAGGGACACACACACACACACACATAAGAGCTCTCCAGGATATTCGAGGGACTCCTTCTTGCACCTTCTTCAGTCCCCCTTTCATCCATTTGGTCCTGTTTTCCAATCACGTACCACGAGTCCAATCTCACCAGTGGACTCTCTTCTATTTTTCAGCGCGAGGTGATGACACATAGTGTGACTCACACATATATATATATATATATATACCAGCACACACTCTCTCTGATGAGTTGCAAAGGGTTACGCAGACAGATAGTGCCTGACCTGTCGCTCTCCACCAGCTGGGCCTGGCTGACCTCCGAGGAAATGATCAGAGGGTAGAAGGCACAGGGAATTACGGGACGAGTGAGGAGAGCGGGTCAGAGAGAAAGTTGCAGATCTTTGTCTCTGTGACTCATAAATCTTCACACTTGACAAGTGGAGCACTCTGAGTTGAGAGCACACTTTCAGAGTGGAAATGCAGACAGTGGAAGAGTGGCTGAGTAACTTAGAGAAAGCTGTTGGCTTTCAGCTTCGGCATTTAGTTTGTGTGACAGTGAGCATGTCTCCCAACAAACATTACTCCAAAAAATCTGTACAGACATGCAGGAGCCTCTACCAGCAACAAACTGGACAGGAGGAGGAAAATGATATTCTTACTGGTCACACAGATGCTTGCAAATATGAATAATGATTTAATTTGCATATGCTGTTTTGAGACACGTTTATCTGTAAGTCATACAGTATGTGCTCATCCAGCTCTGCTTAATGTTAACTTAAATGTGAAACTAAATGAATAGATTAATGCTATATTGCTTTTTTTTTTTTTAGCTTGGAACAGTTGCCAGGCAACGAGCAAAGACTCCAGGAAGTTGCTGATCCTACCCAAGAAAGGCCCAATCATATTGCAGTTCTTTACAGATTGGACAAAGTACATACACTGCCCTCCAGAAGTACTGGAACAGTGAGGCCAGTTCCTTTGTTTTTGCTGTAGACTGAAAACATTTGGGTTTGATCAACATTTCAGCTTTATTTTCAGGTATTTACATCTGGATCTGAAACACATATACCTAGAAGATAGCATTATTTTTAATGGAACACTACAGTTTTAGGTGAGCAAAAGTATTGGAACAGATTGACTTAAAATAGATTTAAGTGAATAAGACTTAGTATTTAGTTTCAATAACTGCATCAAGCCTGTGACCCACTGCCATCTCCAAACTTTTGTGATGCTTTTCCAGGCTTTCACTGCAGCCTCTTTCAGTTGTTGTTTGTTTTGGGGAGTTACTCCCTTCAGTCTCCTCTTAGCAGGTAAAATGCAGCTCTATAGGGTTTAAGTCTGGAGATTGACTTGGCCAGTCTAAAACCTTCCACTTCTCGTCCCTGATGAACTCCTTTGTTATTTTGGCAGTGTGTTTTGGGTCATTATCTTGCTGCACGACAAAGAATCTCCCAATCAGTTTGGTTGCATCTTTCTTTAAATTGGCAGACAAAATGCTTCTGTAGACTTCTGAGTTCATTTTGCTGATGCCATCATGTGTTACATCATCCATGAAGATTAATGAGCTGGTCCCAGAAGAAGCCATGACATTACCTCCACTGTGTTTCACAGATGAGCTTGTATGTTTGGGATCATGAGTAGATGATTTCTTTCTTCAAACTGTAGCCTTTCCCTCCCTCTGGTAAAGGTTCATCTTTGTCTCATTAGTCCATGGTTTGCATTTCTGGTGTAGCCTCTGTACTTTTGTTCATGAAATCTTCTGTGAACAGTAGAGTGTGATACCTTCACTCCTGCCCTCTGAAGGTTGTTGCTGATGCCACTAAAGGTTGTTTTAGGGTCTTTCTTTACAGCTCTCACAATGTTTCTGTCATGAACTGCTGCTGTTTTCCTTGGTCTATCCGTTCGACGTCTGCTACTTAGTACACCAGTGGTTTCTTTCTTCTTCAGGAAATTCCAAATAGTTGTGCTGGCTATGGCCATTGTTTGTGCAATGGCTCTGATTGATTTTCCGTCTTCTCTCAGCTTCACAACTGCTTGTTTTTCACCCATAGGCAGCTCTCTGGTTTTCATGTTGGTTACACCTCTAACTATAGATGCAGTCTACACAGGCAAAACGCAAATTTGAAACAGAACGTAGACACTGAGCGCTATTTATTATTTGTATAATCAGTGTAATAGGACACACCAGGGCAACAAAACACACCTGTCAGTCACATGTTCCAATACTTTTGCTCACATGAAAGATGGGTGGGTTCAAACAAAAGGTGATATCTTCTAAGTTGTGTATCAGAACCACACATAAATGCCTGGAAATAAAAGCTGAGATGTTGATCTCTTGTCTCATATTCATTGTTTGATGTCAAATGTTTTCAGCAAAAGCAAAGGAACTGGACTCACTGTCCCAATACTTTTGGAGAGGAGTGTATAATACGTTCATAAGTAAGCTTTAAAGGTATTTGTATTTATCTGGACTACCTGCGTCCCCCTGTTTCCTAAATTAATACATATACTGTGCTTTTTATTTATTTATTGTGCAGAAATTAGAGCATTATTGACTGATTCTCTGCTAGCTAAGCTAAGAAGCATGTTTCCCAAGATTCATGAACTTTTCCCTTAATGAAGCGTGGGCTAATGTGTATGCAAGCTAAAACCATAAAATGAGACTGAGAGGCACAGTGACACAGTTTTGATTTCTCCTCAGCCACGTATTAGTGCTTCTCTATTGCCTGCTTGTCCACAATGTATCTGTATGTTTGGAGCTGGAGTAGGGCAACCGCAGTTTCACTGCTAAGGGCGGCTCCATATTCAGGTCAGCCCTGCATGAGCATTAGTTGCTTGTTTCAGCACTGCAAGCAGCAACACATGCACCTCATTGTCAGTCTGCACACATAACCCCATTAGAAACCGTCAGCGCCATGTATTTGCTAATGGTTTGCAAGGTTGATGATTATCCACAGGTACTGGGCTGCTGGTACACACATATTAATCAAGCGGTAATTGTTATTTTCTTCATTAGTCGACAATCCCTCAAAGCCTGACACAAACACCAACACACACAAGCACGCAGCCCACAAATACGCAGCCCACAAGCGGTCCCAGTGTGATTTTGCCTTGATGATTGTGTTAAGTGCTCATCACTTGCGTGTCTGTTCTCCTATCTGTGCTCAATTCTAATTAATCCATCCATTTCCCTATGAAGGCAACAGTTGTCATCCCATATGCTAGCCACTTAGAGGCTGAGCAGAAGCTGGCTGAGCTCATACCTATACAACCAAACCTTTATGTACACACACACACACATACACACACACACACACACACACACACACACACACACACACACACACACACACACACACACACACACACACACACACACACACACACACACAAGCAAATAAACACTTGCTGTTGCTTTCCTGTGGGAAAACATATAAAAAACATACCCAAGATTTTCCTCTTTAGTGCACAGACTCAGTGCTCAGGACTTTTTTGGCATTTAAAACTCCATCAGCAGGAGGTCTGCAGATATGTCTGCCCCGATAAAAGGCATGTCATTTAGTGGTGGTTCTTTTGAGTTACAGTACCAGTGTCAGCACCCCTGGAGTTAGTCCAGCCTGCCAGCAGATGCTACAGAGTCTGTCACCCTTCTGCAGTGCTTATGATGGGTAGAGACTGGAGACAAGGGCTGTTGATTTTGTACGTTTACCTACATTACCTCTGTTGTGCTATTATCAAAGTGTAGCTGCTTTCTTCTTATGTTCACTAAAATATGAGCCATTATCTTTTTCTAAAGCAAAAAGAGCAGAATGCCAAACATTTAGTTGTGCTTAACAGTGTATTATCAAACCTATGTATATTTGATATGGGCTGATGCATCCCAAAGTACTATAAATTCTTTCAAAGTGGCGCCACTGCTGTTGTTTTGATGCCAGAGAGTGTTGTTTTTATTCTCCTTTAGAAATATTGCACACTCACAGAGAATTGCATGACAACAGATGAAGACGTGACGCGGATGCCAGCCACTGTCCTTGGTCCTGAAATGAGCCAATGACACTCAGCAAGAAACGGCATCAGTGGAGCTATCCATTGTGCTGAAAGCACACTTAGGAAGATTTTGTCTTTCCATTAGCTAGTGCCACAGCATGAGCAGGAATTTGCATACAACAGAGTGAAGGGATATTGGAGGGGTGGAGAAATGTGAGAACACACCAGGGACCTGACAGCCTGTCACAGCTATGATAAGGCTGAGCAGTGATTGATGAGTGACAGATGGACGGGTGAGAATGGCCAGGAAATGTGCAGCATCTTAATGATAATGCTAAGCAGTACTGTTTTAACATTTAGCTGTTACATAGTGAGACATGATGGTAATGTAAGACTGGATGATGGGCTGTTCTGTCTAATTTAAATTCTCTCTCACTATCTTTTTACTATGAAGGACCCGATCCTACTTCAACACAACTTTCTGCCAGAGTTGGTGCAGCTTTGGTTATTTTATGTGACAATTCGCAATTTGTCACGTATTTAATATTTATTATCATTGCATTCAAGTACAACTAAATTTCCGTTTTTATCCCAAGACTTGTGGCTCAAGTAGGAGGAGAGTGGATTCATGAAGCATTTATAAAAGGTGGATTTAAACTCTGGGCCTGAGAAGTGAAGCCAACACGGTGGTGCCTTTAAGCTGCATTCTTTGAAATTCCCAGCAGGGGATGACGCCTAGCATAGAATTCTATGAGAAGATAACCCTACTTCTCTCATTATCTGTTACCTCAGTAAACCTTTTCTTAATGAGTTTATGGTCTCAATAGCTAGTTTCAAGTCTCCTTCAATGCAGCATGATGTTAATATTTTAAATTATGATTCAGTTTAGCGTGACATAGATGATAAAGCAGGGGATGTTTGGGGCAGGGCTACCTTATGATTGACATCGCGCTTCCATATTACCGTATCTTCCAAGTCATAGTCAGATCCACCACTCGCTCCTCATGTCACAGTGGTGATGACCAGCTTTTCTATATAGTAACTGGGTGAAATCTGATTGATCCTTTATTCTTTGTCTGTTCTCCATTAGGGTCCTCGCCCAACAAAATGCAATATATAAGACAAAACATATAACACACGTAAAAGCATGTTCAAGCCAAGTACAAATCAAGTAAAGAAAGAAACATTAATTGTTTTCCATCATAGTTGTGGGTGAACTAACATTGGAGTTATAGCCATTGTGGTTTTTTTTAGTAGGTTTTTAAGACTTACTTGTTGTACCGGGAGCTGCAGTGATAATAGTTTATAACTTGTTCCACATTATATTGCCTTTATACATTACAAATGTGCACACTGTGTCAGTTCTGGGTTTATGTTTAATGAGATAACCCCTAGTAGCTTCCCTGGTGCTGTGACAGTGCTGGTTCTCCTACATAATTCATTTGTGAGTACAGACATTTCGGTTGTTTACTATAACAAATATTCCTAAAGAAGCTCATTAGATTGCATGCCAACCTAGTCTCTACTCTAAGCCATGAGAGCCTGGCATGCGTTCTCTCTGTAGTCTGCCTCACACTCCTGCGGTGTGGAGTGAGAGAGAAATGAGCTTACAGACTTCTGTAGCATGCTCCCTCTTCTCAGACTGATACCAATGGCTTGAGGCTACATTAACCACTTCTAACATACTGTAATACACACTGCATGACTTGCATTCTGGATTTTGACAAGGAAGAAAGATGCATGGAAAAGAAAATATCTCGAGGTCGCTTGTTTACTCAGGAATATTTTACAATATGGAAAAACATGCAGACTTTTTGAGGTTGAGTTTTTGACTACTAGTAAGACGAGAGAACTATGAGTTCAAGCGGGTGCATATGGTGATGTGGTAATGAGCTGTCGGTTTCATGCAGTTCTGCTGGTTGTCAGCTGGCATTTATAACATGCAGAGAAACACCTCGAGGATAAACACAATGCTGTTTTGTGTGAAATATGGAAGATGAACATAACTAATAAGTTAAAGCCTAATTGTCAGGGGCTTTCAATGTGAGGCAATGATTAAAAATATGCAAATATAGAAGTGTGTGAGTGTGTGTGTGCTCTTCCTGTATGTGTGGATGACTCGCCCTGGCATCAGGACCGCAGAGCCAAGAACCATAAAGCATCTAAAAATAAATAGTGCTCCAACCGTCTGAAGTGCATTGACTTGTGGCCAACAGTTCTCACATACATGCTGCTCGGCCATATTTTTAAGCTGCTATAGAAATCCAGGCACAATATCCATGAATCCTGCAGCTTTGTGATGAGTTTGCAGGGAACTGTGTGCGCTGTGTGTGTGACGTATGAAACACCACAGCTCATAACGCGAAATATGTCTGTCAAATAAAGTCCTTCATTCCAAGACGTCTGTAGCGATTGTTTGCACACACAGAAACACACACACACACACACACACACATACAGGCGGAGTGTCTGAACAGGTGGGACCAGCTTTGTGTAGAAGTCCTGTCACGGATGCAGCGATTTTATCCTTCTGCTGTAACTGGGCCACTGATGCGCACACATTGACACACACACATTTTGAGCTCCTCCTCTCCCCTCTGTGTAGGTGCATCCCAGATCCCTGTGGCTGTTGCACAGGCTCAATAATTGCATGCTCCAGTGTGTGTGCGTGTGTGTGTATACATCTATATATGTGTGTGTGTGTTTACCTGCGTCTAGGTCAAATCCTGAGGGATGTGAACTCTCTGCTGGGATGTTTTATTTTTTTAACAGGATGCTCAGGGCCTCATTTGTCCCTGTGTGTTTTGGGAGAAATCACCAAGGTGCTCCCATCTCCCTCCCCAGGAAAAACAACAAAAAAAAAAAAAACAGGGGAGACAGCGAGGGGAGCAGTGAGAGTACCTGTCAGCTCCTATACAAGCCTCTAGTAGTTAGCAAAAAAAACCTACAATTTGTCACAATTTGATTGTTTTTCAAACCAGCATATCCCCGTATGTTTATTGTGATTTAGACCAGCTGTAACACAGTGGCCGCTGCTTTAGCTCATATTTGAGTCCTGTGTCTCTTCATCCTGTGCTCAGGTCCTGCCGCAGACAGCAGCCTGGCTCTTTCTGCTCCCCCTGTGTTACCGGGAGGAGGATCTGGGTCACTGTGTACCTCCTCCTCCTCCCACTTCTTTGCATCCTCTCACTCCCCCCCCCTTGTTCATCCTCTGGTCTATCTGCCTCCATCTTACCCTCATCCATGTCTTCTCCTTGTATGTCTTTGTCTAATCTGGGAGCCAATAATATCAGAAATTCAATCTCTCCGCTTTTTGTTTTATGTTTCTTTTTTCCTTCAATCTATAGTCCTCATCTTTTCCTATGCTCCCACTGGGTTTTTCCTGGTGTAGCATTAGCGTGGAGGTAATTACTGACGGCAAGGCTTAGCCAGGTCTTATCACACTGTTCTCTCCTTCCCTCAGGAGCTGTCTCTCCCCTTTCACTCCTTCTCATTCGCTTTGTGTCTGTTTCACTGGGACCCCATGGATATTCTCCTTTTGGAAGGGCATTGGGTTAAGGACATTTAAAAGCTAAAATATTAATCCAACTTCTTTTATGGTCCTGCCCTCAGAGTTGTAGTTTTTCTTTTACTTTGCTGGGCTGTGCTCTATCAAGGCCAAATATACCCAGCAGAAACTGAGAATGGAAAAAAAAACATGAACAAAAAACATACATAAACATGCTGGCATGCACATATGTACTGTACATAATATCCATGTCCTTAATGGATTTTTCTATTATATATTAATACATGCACTAACTCATCCTTATTCTCCCTCCACGCTTCCACGCATACCTCAGTGGGTGTGTGGACATGCAGGTTACAAGTTAACAACTGGTCAATAACAAAAGTGTTAGAGGCATTCAATAAACACACAAAAAATGGTTGACAGAAGACACACACACGCATACACACACACACCTACTCTTTAAAGCCCTTTCTGTGTGCCCCCCAACTCTCCTTCGCTCTCTCTGCCCTCTATTTTAATATCTTGTCACTTGGATACACTATGTTAACATGAATGTGTGTGTGTGTGCGTGTGTGAAGGTCAGTCATTTTTCTAACCAGCACGTCATTATTAAATCATGAGTCCACCTCTGGCTCGCTCATTGCTGCTGCCTCTCGCTGTTTGGTTCTCGCGTCGTGTTGGGTATACGTGCGTGTTTTTGTTGCTCATGTGTGCCCGTCAGGTGTTTCGTGGTATGTTCATACATGTGCGTGTGCGTGTGCGTGTGCGCGGGCCCCCTTGAGTTCTCATTATGGTGAGAGTGGATGGCCGAGCCCAGGCCTAACATCTGTCTCTGAGAGTGGAGGGGCCCCACACCGAGCTCTTAGCCAGGAAACATTCGGAGAGGAGAGGCTGCTTCCTGCCTAATAACAAGCCACACCGCTGGACCTCGCTCCGCTGAAAAGTTCACTCCTGTAATCCCGAACAGCTCGGAAATGCAAATCTGTATTACTCATCATGTTTTAACATCACAGTGCAGACAAACAAGTCTATGAAAGAGAACCCTATCATTCACACTGTCGGTGCACTGCAAACAACTTCTGTGGGTAATGTATTAATTTCCACGTGTTTAACTTTCTAAACATTTCATCTATGATTTATATCTCATGTATAATGTAGTTGTTGGCAGACATAAGTGATTATTAATGTATTTGTCAACAACTATAACACACCTCCTGTCAGCTTGGAGGCTTGTGCATAAACAACAATTAATGATGACATAGTAAAACACATTTTTAATAATGCAAGATAGATGCTTCTACTGTACAGTCATATGCACTTAAAACATGTTCGCTTTTGTAACTTAAAATGATGCACTGACTAAATGTCCAAAGTTGTTTAGAAGACACACTAGCTTAGTGACATACACTTCCCAGCATGCACAGAATTTATGATAAATGTTAATTTTTTTCTAAGTTAATGCTTGACATGTTTTCTAACTCTAAACCATAAGTGTTTTTTTTTTTTTGCCCCTTTCACATTTGTCCTCACTGTGGGCTCATTTTCCCCCTGCAACATAAAGTCCTGCACCTCTATGGAAACGTGGCTAGAAGATGAGAGAACTAAATAAATGCATAGTATAGCAAAGTTATAATGCCATAAATTGCCCACAGATGTTACCAATATTGGAAAAATATGGTATAAATATCTAAATATTCTAATAGTTAAATTTTTCCAACCTCACAGTAAGACTTTTTTTCATGCTACGCTGCACCACAACCCTAGAAAGACATTTCACCATGCTGAATATATTTTTCAGTTTGCTTCTTTGTATGCCGTTTCTGACCAATGCTGCATTTATTTATTTATCAAATACATTTAATTGGTTTCCATACTTGTCTCTAATTGCTCTGTATAAACACAGCCGAACAGTCCTTGATTCTCAAATGCACTGGTGAGTGAAGGAATTCTTCTCTCTTACAGGATCTGATGCAAATGCTTTAATTTGGTGAGTTTTTTTTTTAAAAATTAAGACATCTAGAATAAATTGCTTTTGATGTAATATTATGCTACAATTTGGTTAACTATCGCAATAGAACCACATGTCACGTGTGATTAGTTCAAGGACTGTCAGAAAGTTGAAAGTTAAATGATTACTTGTGACTGGCGTAAATGGTATCATTTTTGGAATGTGTTAAAAGACAGTATTCCTTTCAGACCCCATTGGTGAGTTTTGAGGTCCAGCGGGTTAAAAGATGTGTCACAAATGAATCATGTAGTCTTCTCTTTGATTAGAATTAAAGCAACACAAACCAAAGCTTGGTGTTTAAAGTAGAAACAGTGAAAATCATGATGAATTTCAAATCGAAGTCATGCACAGAAGAACCTATTCTAAGTTGGATCAACTCAAAAACATAATTAAATAAAATCAAGAAACAAGAATTTCAAAAACATTGGAATTTGTCTGTCGGGTGATATTTTCTATAAAAGCAGAAACTAGATAGACAGCTTTAATATAGCTTTTGGTTTCAGTTTTACATGTAGTTATATGGCCCATATATTTTACAGCTATTTGTTAGAAACTAAATGTATTATTCCAAATGATCTGCACAAGCTTTCAGCCCTAATCCTTATTCATATGAGGGGAAAAAAAAGGATATTGTCTTTAGATTTTTATCATTATTAGTAAAGCTCTAGCTTTAACAAAAAAAGAAGCTTTTTTTTTAGAACATAACAGAGAGCAACTGTGATCTGTGAATCTCACAACAGATGGTGGGAAGACTGAAAATCCAATGTAAAAAAAACCCCAAACCTTCCAACATGTTTGTCCTCTTGAGTAAAGACGCCGAAAAAATAAACAGAGTGACACCCACCAGAGAGTGGGGACACATTTCAACATTATCATTCAATGAGGAGGATGAGCCGGTCTTAACATAGACGAACACAAATTGCTACACACAGGACCTTTAATAATTAAAGCAGTCACATTAAAATAATATGATAAGGCTGCGCTAGGAAACACTTGGACGTCTACTTGTAAGATCTGAACTTCATTTTCTCTTTTGTTCTCCTGTACATATAATAAAGCAGGTATAAATGTTTCAGTGTTTTTTTTTTTTATCAAGGGAACAGAGATCTATTATTTTCCAGCTCACCCTGGTTAATAATTATAAAGCCGAGCGTAGCTGCTGCTTGCTTCAGAGTCTTCCAGCCTCACCAGTGCTGGGGTGTTACTGAAGAGGAGACTTCCATACAGTGTGATTACTCCGTTATATGTAAGTTACTGAAAAAGTGATGACTGCAGGGTCTTTCTGAGGCTTTCTGTTGTCTTCCGTCTCAACAAACTCCATCAGCATCGGAAATATGTTGTGGAAAACACAGGCAGACAGTCACAGTACTTCCAGTTCCCTGTGGTATCTCCTTTGACGCCAAACCCATGAAGTGTAGTTCCATTTTTGAGGAGCCACATGTCAGTCATGGTGTAGTTCACTGCGTATCCTCAGCATTGCACACGTAGCTGCTGTAGTAGTGACATAGATCTTTAACCCTTAGAGCCCAGTGAATGCACTTTGCATCCAATTTCACACACCTTCTTACTTGAATTGTTCTTGGAGTATTGTACTGAGGAGTGGCACATATCATATGACTGGACCTTTCAAGTAACTGTAATACCTTGTCTGTGTGATGAAGTGTCAGTTAATATATAAATATATATAATTTATATTAATAAATCATTTTGAATTTACGTCTACCTTAGTGATACCTACAACATGCTCTGCTTCCTACTCCTTCTCCACAACCATTACTCTTATTGGAATTACTCATGAACTCATCATTGCATAGATATGTTAAAATCTAGAAAGGTTAATTACTATGCATTGCAATCATTGCATGGATATTACTATATCTACCCAATGATGCGTCCATATAATGCCACAATAAAAGACTGAAACCAGAGTGGCCACATATCCCTACATATTGAAGAAATAACATTATGAAGACAGACCACACTTCTGCAAAGTCATATCTTTACTGATTTCTTTACCCATTTTCACTCTCCTAACCCTGAAGAAGTCACAAAGTCAATAACATAGACCTACCATGTTTCAGTCAAGATAAACAGGACCGTTTCTGAAGTTTTACTCAAAGAGTTTTTAAAGTGATATCAACTGTCTGCATAATTGTCAACATAAGGCTGACAGTACATTCACCTTGCATTTGTGTAAAAAATCTAAATAACTGATTTGCAATTTGTCGCGATAATTAAAAAGTTGTGTTAAAACGATGAATGCAGGTCATCTGTGCAGAACTCAGCAGCTGCAATAAAGGTGGCAAAGTGGCCATTGGGGGCCTTTTGTGTGGAGGTTGGATGCGAGGCAAACTTTTTGTGGTGTGCTGCCTCTGTAAGCAGGCAGCTGTATGTGAACAATTTAGTGAATATAATAGAGATACTTAGTGCCGTTTGGTGTGCTGCACAGTGGCTCGGTGGTTAGCGCCATTGCCTTGCAGCTAGAAGATCCCTGGTTTGCATCCCGGCCTGGGCCTGGGATCTTTCTGCATGGACTTTGCATGTTCTCCCTGTGCATGAGTGGGTTTTCTCCAGGTTCTCCAGCTTCCTCCCAAAAACATACTGAGGTTAATTGGTGATTCTAAATTGTCTGTAGGTGTGAATGTGAGTGTGATTGTTTGTCTCTATATGTAGCCTTGTGATAGACTGGTAACCTGTCCAGGGTGTCCCCTGTCTTCACACTAAGTCAGCTGGGATAGAGTCCAGCCCCCCCAGCGACCCTATTGAGGATTAAGCGGTGTACAGATAATGGATGGATTTCCATTCGGTGCTAAGAAGATATTAAACCAATTTCTAAGTCATCCAGTATCCAGCCCCCATGGTTTTGATGTTGCCAGATTCCAGTCCCACCTACACAATTATGAAAAGAAATCTCTACTGCCAGCAAAAAACAGTAAATGTAGTAAAATCTATAATTATTAGAGTATAACTGCAACTTTAATGTAATTTTATTTCAATAAAGACATTTAAAAAAGCAAGTAACAACCAAATTCCACTACAAACTTCAAAACCCTTCATGTCAAACTTAGCTGCTCCTCTAGTTATCCCTTTACTGTACGTGAATCAGTGATTAATATGAATGTATTAGTTCTATTTTGTGATTTACAGGCATTTCAACACCAGCTGTTGTTTGCTGCATTTTTTAAACAAACACAAAAATAATCAAACCCACCTGCTGGATTCTTCCATCCTGACTACACGTGTAACACTCTGAGAAAAAGCGGAAAGACAATGTTAATAATCGTCTTACAATTCAACTTTTTCGTGTTGAAGTTGCAAATGATCTGCCTGAGCTTTGTACCATCACCGCTGTCCCCCACATTCTCATTGTGGAATATATTGAGAAGGTAATGAAACAATCCATCTCTGCCTCATAAATGCAAAGACGCATCAACTTTCTAATCCTTCACTACGTCTCTAAATCACACTTTTATGTCACTGGAATATACACAGCTGCTGCCTTCCTCTCTCTCTCTCTCACTCACACAAACACACATATGCACCATTTAAATATCAGCCAGTCCTCTCCTTTTATGCTATGCCGTGGGCTCAAAAACAAATAGATTAGATCTGGCTGTGTGGCATTTTCCAGGTGGTATTTTCAAGCACTGCAGCGTTGGCCACCTGATGCTCAAGAACATATGAAATGGCTGTTTGTGTGGTTGTGTGTTTGTGTGTGTTAGAGACAGACCCGGTCCTGCTATCTGTGCCCTCTGAGTCTTTCTCAGTCCTGGTGGGTCTCTCTCCATCTGTTTGAATCGTGACAGTCCTCCCCTGCTGCCTGGAGCCAACAGGGCCGAACACCTGTGGACAGGTCCTCATGCACTTGCATATAGACACATCTCAGCTGCCGATTCTCTTCTCCCCCTCTGCCGTCTCTTTCCCCTGCCTCTCTTTCCACTTATTTTTATTTACCTAAACTCCAGTTTGTACCTTTCTGTGTATTTGCTGATGTTTATTGTGGTGCTCCACTGTGTAGCAAATGACTCGTCCCCGGCTGGACGGGTAATTTTCCAGCGGCACTGGCGCTTTCATCCATGAAGTCGCTCAGTGTGCTTGTGTTTATGAATTGACATCGTAATCACACCTTTTCCACTTTCTCTCCATTTCCAGCACCTCAGGAGGGGGAGAGGCGGGACGGTCTCGGGGTTTATATGCAGATGCTGGAAAAAAATAAACGATGGAAATCTGCGGCAGAGTGCTGCAAGAGGGCAAAAGGGGTAACGGCAGAGAATAGGTGCACGAGTGAGTGACAGGCTGAAATTGAAATTGGGAGAAAAAGGCCAGATAAAGGGAAAGACACAGAGAGAGAAGGCAGGACTTAGAATGAAGCTGAGGAAATTGGACAGAGATTTCACTGAATCACATTTAAAGATGCTATCTGTTCAATTTTTATACGGATAAATGAGTACAATTTAAATTCTGGATTATTTTGAATGCATACAACTTCTTCTAGTTCCTCCTCTATTGACATTTACCACCTGTAGGTAGGTGCCAGTGTTTGACAGTGACAGACTTATCAGTGGCTGATTTGCAGAAAAATACCATAGACTTTGTCATCAAAGGATGAGCTGAGCAAATTTTAAATGTGTGTGTGTAAAAACTGCACATATGAACAACAGAGTCAGTATTTGATATCCACACATTTATGCAATTAATGATAATACATTCCACTCATTCTACGTCCATCTGCTTGTATAAGTGCAGGCTGATTTACATACAGAAACACTAACAGCTTGATGTTCATAGTCAATCACTTAGAGGGCCTTAGTAGCCTTAATGCAGAGTTACTTTATTGTGCACAATCGGGAGAGATTAAAGCGGAAAACATCACAGATGACAAGGTTAAGATTCTGTGCTGATGTGTCCAGAGAGTAGGCGTGTGGGAAAGCTTCCCAGCATGCACTGAGGCAATTGCATTTGATTTAATCTTGTACAATGTTTCCAGTATTTTCACACTTCAACATTTATTGTAAAAAAAAAAAAAAGAAAAAAATTGTAATTACAAATGAATATGGTTAGGCTGCGAGTGATGTGGAAAATAGGTTTGTTAGAAATGATGATGTAAGCCATACTGACATTTTGTATAATGTCAGAGTTCCTTTCAAGGTTTTGTCGCAGAGAACCTCAGACTGCAACTGTTTTGACACTTCCAAAAGTAGCTTTTTAATTATTGCACTTTGAAACAGTTTCCACAGAAAATGGTGTAATTACTGAACAATTCATTGTTAAAGCAGACTGATAACAAACTAAACCTTGCTGAAGTGAGACAAAAGCTGCAGAAAAGGAAATAACTGAAGAAACACATTCTGTCTCTCACAGATTACAAATTGAAATATTTGCATAAATTCACACTGACAGTCTATTTGCCAGCAATGTGAACCCAGGAATGTTGAGTACCCCAGAGTTTTAAGTTAGAAATGTACAGTATGGATGCTTAGCATTTAGAAACTACCAAATGCTGACTTGGAAATGTTGGGCAATTTGCATAATTAGCCTAATTAGCTTTAATTAGCATAATCACCTACAGTAGCTATATGGACAATATTTCAGAAACTGCTTGACTGTTATGGATAATTTTGGATTTTTTTTGAGGGTATTGAAGATACTAAATCTGATTTGACACTCTTTCAGCTCCAAGTAGATGAAGGTTTAATGAAGTTTGAGGCCATTTTGAGGTTGTTTATTAGCCTAATACACTGGCCTTGTATTTTAAAAGAGCTCGGTGTCACTGCTGTGAATGTTGCGGTAGTGTTTCTTCAGATTTCTTCAGCTCTACTGACGTTTTATTTTCTGCACAACATTGTGTCATTTAGCTCTGTCATTGTCTTGTCTGTATCTGTTTCTTCTCAGTAACAAGCATTTTTATTATACTGTTAAGTGTTGTTCTTAACATAACCACCAGGAAATGTTGGCAAAGTGAGTATGCTAATATTAGCTAGCTATAAAGCTGAAATTAGCTAGCTAAGGAACTAGCTAAAGTAAACTAGCTGTGCTAATTGCAATCATACTTTTGCTCATGTAATACTGGAAAACTTGAACCCTTTTCCAGATACATAGCTATCTAGCCAGCTGCATTAATATGTTGTTTTTGATAATAACTTTAAACTTGTAGGCTAATAATGCTGCATGAGAAACTGATGTTAAGATGAAGAATCATGATATAAAGGCAAATATTACCTTATTTTCAAGTCAAAACAGACACTTGTCTTCAGGAAGGATTTTAGTTCATATTCTGTGTGAGTTTGGTTTTGGGGTGTCTGTAATTTCATCTCACAGCAAGAGGATTTGCTGGATCTTTGCTATGTGGAGTCTATAGATCCCCTATGTGGTTTTCAGGGTGTTCTGGCTTCCTCCCTATAGATATGCATGGCAGGTTAAAGTAATGATTCTGGCCTTTATTTTTAACAAAAGCAGTTTTTTTCCCAATGAAGTTAACATTAAATTAATCATAAATCCAGTCTAGACATTGTTAATGTGGTAAATGACTATTCTAGCTGGAAACAGCTGATTTTTAATGGAATATCTACATAGAGGTACAGAGGAACATTTCCAGCAACCATCACTCCTGTGTTCTAATGCTACATTGTGTTAGATAATGGTGTTGAAAGGCTAATTGATTATTAGAAAAGCCTTGTGCAATTATGTTAGCACATGAATAAAAGTGTGAGTTTTAATAGAAAATATTATATTGTCTGGGTGACCCCAAACTTTTGAACGGTAGTGTACACAATCAACATAAGGTGCTGCCAGAACAACTCACAACCTACTGGAGGGATCAAACGCCATTCTTTTGAAAGATATTCCCTTTTTTGACAATAGCAATGGAAAGCATTGTGGGCAATGTTGATTGGAGATCTGGTGAGTGTGAAGGCCATAACATGATTCACATGATTTTCATGAAACCATTCAGTAACCCTTCATGCTCTGTGGATGGAGATACTGTCATCCAGATGAACACTACTCCCATCAGGATAGAAAGGGATCATAGTAGGGAAAAGGTGTTCACTCAGAACAGCTTTGTATTGACTTGCTGTGTCTATTCCCTGGGGAAAGGAGACAAGCTGACTCAAGCAATGCCAGCAAAATGCCCCCTATAGAACCACTGGAACCATTCACCATAAGGATCATGTGTTCAGTTTATTTCTTTAATTTTTCATCCATGTGTAGCTAATAGATGGAGATGTTTGTCCTTCATTACCATAATGCATCACTGTTGATTTGTTGGTATGCATCTTCATGAATGCTTCTAAATGTGCAAATTCAAAGGTAGAAAAAGAGAAAAAATGTGAAAGCAATGAAATGAGCAAATGCGTGGTTAAAGTACAAAACTGCATATGCACAGTTGTTAAGCGGTTACAGAATCATGCAAATCATCTCTTTGAATGAGGATAACTCTGTAAGATCTTATGTTGAAGGTGAAGAAGCGAGATAATATATTAAGAATGTCTTGTTACATAAAATACTGATAGAATCTGAAGTAGGGCATGGTTGTTTTCCTCTGCTTGGTACTATTTTGAAAGCAAGGTTTCCATTCCCAATGGGATGGCAGTTGGATTACCTTTGTTTTCAAGTGCGCCATGCGACTCCTTGCTGCTGCAACTGAGCCCTCAGTAACAACCTCGACTTTGTTAGCTCTTCTTACATTCAAACTTGTTTTTGTCTGTCCTGTATTCTCTCAAGCCTCTGAAGCTGCATGATGAAATACAGAGGTACAGTTAGCAGTGTCGAGATGCAGAAGGCAACGGGAAAGGGATTGAAACCTTCACCCTGTGACACTGTTGAGAGCAGATGCCTTTTGATGTGAAAGCAACTGGCTCATCCAGTGGCGTAGAGCAAAAGGAATGAAGAATTAATCTTACTTATAATGTCTGACACCCCGATATGCAAACACATGCAGTTTAACATGTGTGCATGTGAAAATTTCATTTCCTCTCCTCTGATCTCTCTTATGCTTTCTCTTTGTATCTCTGTCTGCCTCTCCCACTCAGCTGCCTTGTTTCTAACTCACTCCTTATAGGCAAAGTGCTTTTATGTTTACAACAGGATAGGTCTCTTTATTTGGAGGATTAAAGTTATTCCCACTTTCACAACACGGATCATGATTTGATTTTCTTTCTACCTTTTCAACTCCTGTCCCAATGTCACAGGCAGAATGGCAGAGAATTCAAGGTGTTATTGGACAAATGCAGTTAATAAAATACCACCAGGAGGAGAAAGCCTGTATTTAATAGCAGAGAGGATTTGAGCTGGTAGCAAGAGATTAGGGTGCAGTGTTTTACTGGACCAATTCTCTCTGAGTCATTCTCTGTCCTCTCCTTTCCATCTCCTGGGTTTATGGACAGGAAGGTGTCCATAAAGTTACATGGGTGAGTGGCTGCAGGATGGAAGTGAGTGTCTATTTGGTTGCCCTGGGGTTCAGCCCAATGCAGGGTTTTCAAGGCTGACGCTAATGGTGCTTTTTTATGTGAGGTTGCCGAGCTGATATTTCATGCCAATATCCAGTGGCCCTAAAACATATATTTAGAGACTGAAATCAAAACATGTACCGAAAATATATGTAACAATGAAACAAATTCAAAATAGAATGAATACAATTCCTCAGTGAATGTCAAAATAATCAGCTAGCAAGCAAGCTTTATTATAAAGCAGGAATTAAAGAGGATACAGAAGACAAAAATAAAACAAGTAAAACAAATAATTGTACAACCTATAAATGTGAAGTCACTATCAAAACACTACATTTGCACGGATTTGGCTTCTCTGAGACTTTAGTTTTCTGAATTGACCTTGGGAATGTTGCTCTGAAATTCAGAGGAACCCTGTCAGAAGTCAGAAGGCACAACATATTCCCTTTAAACGGAGATATCTGACCATGGACTCTGATCAGCCCCAACATTAAAAAACACTTGCCTAATATTGTGGAAGTCCGTTTGTGCTTGGAAAACAGCTCTGACGCATCTGGACATGTGGTGTCTGGCACTAAGATATTTACAACAGATCATTTAGGTCTAAGGATCAAATGAAGTCATTAGTTTTATGTTGCATTAAAGATTTTGGGCAAGTAAACCAAAATCAGTAGTTGCAGTTTTGTCCTATTTAAACATGCAACAACAAAATTGGCAACCTTGCTAGCAAACAAGTGCCTATTTATGGATATTTATATTGCTCTTAATTTTGTTGTTCTAATCTCAACTTTACCTTATTTTTAGTACTTTTTGTATGATTGCTGTACAATAAGAGATACAATTCATCAGAGTCAAATTCCTTGTTTGTGTACAAACTTGGCCAGTGAAGTAGATTCTAATTTACTCATCTAGAAATTACACAGTAATATAAGTTTTCATTGTTATTGTGTTCACAATGATTGGATGACTGTAAGTCCAACAGTCATCCTCTTTTAGCTGTTTCTGGTCGCTACTACCTCCTTGGAGTGGTTAAATGCGCCACCATGTTCACAAACTAATCGCTATGGCTGCTGTTTGGTGAGCAGGAGGTGACAGTGAATGAAGCCTTTTTGCTTAAAACTGATGCTGCTGCAGAAAACACCACCCTGAGTGTAGTGGTAGTGATTCAAAAAAAGTTGAAATGGCAGACTAACGTCCTAGACAATGAGCTGGAAAGGCTTTTTAAAGATGGTGGAAGCTTTGGTTTGTCACTGCGAGTGACCTGTTTCACATTATCACTTTGCCATTTTAAACAAGGTTATTCTAAAAGTATTTATTATGCCCACTGAAATTTGTAGAGAATTTTAAGACGTAAATATAAATTTTTCATAGCTTGTTAATGCGATTAAAGAAGAGATTCGTGTGAATCAGTAAATGGGCTTACAAGTGATAGAACCACTGAAAAAGGATAACTAATACTGAATGTCATTGACTTTATTGATGTGTTTGCAGAAGGTGCAGCCATGTATTAGTACAAATTGTGGACACATATCATTAGTCAAACTCTATATAATTGCAATGAAAATGTGTCCCGCCCAGTTTGTGCTGTTGTTGTTTGATGTTGGTCTCACAGTTGCGTACTGCTAATTTCTCATCTTTGCAGCCCAGCTCTGCCACATTCAGCTCAACTGTGTGCATGGTTTATCGCTTGGCGCCCACCGCGCTCCTCTCCTTTTGAGCCAGTGCAGCACCATTACCAGCACCGGCTGCCAGGGGCAACGGGCCGGCTCGGCGGGATTGGAATGGAATGTGTGTGTGTGGGTGGATGGCAGGCAATCTGTCGCTTGTTTACACTTTATATATCACTCTCTGGGTGCTGTAAATCTCTATCGGTGTCTGTCCATGACCATCTCCCTCCTGGTTGGATTACATCTGCTTTTCTCTCCCTTTCTGTCCTCTTGTCCCGCCGCATCATACTATAAATCACGACGTGACACACTGTAGCTTCTTTATACGATGCCTGTTTGTGAGCGTTTGCCCGATCACTCCCCCCTCCTTGACATCCGTTAAAGTTTGAAAGCCTGCAAGAATGAAAACACTATTGATCTGCGTAATGGAAAGCGTGATGCTGCTATCAGTGTGGTGATGTCACAGAATGACACCCACAATCTTTTCTGCCTGGAAACATCACCTATATTATCGATCTATCACTTAGGTGTCACTTTTTCCACCATCGATCTGTCCACCTGAAATCTGGCCAGAGACCAGAAAAACGGCGGGAAATGAAGGCAGTGAGGGAGCCTCTTTTGATCCAAGCCGCTAACTATCCCGTGCCTCCTTAACGAGCCCACTTCACAGGTCATTTGGAGGCCAAGGCTGTTATCATGAAAAGCCTGCTTCGCTTACGGATCACCATCTAGACAAACGACAGTGATCGCTCCAGCAGGAAAATCAATGCCTCTCCACCCCCATTGGGGTGAGTACCTCTAAAAGCATTTTCTATCCCGCTTTTCAGCTGCATTTATTAATGTTTCAGCAGCTGACTCTTGTCTCCCTCTCTGTCTTAACATCTGGGATAAGGCTTAAGTGGTTACAAGCTTCCCCCATTCCCCCACCAGCAACAATAGAAAGCTCCCTGAAACCTGATGTTGTGCTTTGCAGCTGTGCGCACAGTTGAGCTTTTGTCATGGATATGGAAATGTAGATTGTTTTTGAATTGATTCTAATTTTAGGACTGCACTTGTTGAGGGTGAGGAGTTGGGAATTGCCGCTTCTGTCTGAAATGTGGCTGCTATGTTGCTGATGGCGCCATGAGGAAAATGTAAAGGCCAATGAATATTAAAAAAAAAAATTTGTTTGTTCTCTTGGATCGTCCACAAACACTTGTAAATTAGAGGATTCTTCAACCGCCTCACTCTGCTCGTCTTGACAATCCACTGATAGAGGCAGTCAAATAGTTCTTGGAAATATTGTGTTCAATTTGTCAAGTCTTTTCAGTTGTGAAGGAAGGCAAAAGAGAGAGCGAAACGTTTAAGAGCGTCTGGCTGGAGGCCCAGGGAACTGGCTATGGGCTGTTTGTCTGAGTTGTCTGATTCAGCCGTTGATGGAGGTATTATTTGCAGTTGGAGTAAGGATGAGTTGCAGCAGATTGTGTGGAATACGAGGGATTTTCTCAGCTCCTGGCTCATGGGTAGGACTAAGAGATAAAATAATCCCTTGACAAGTGCAATATGAACGAAATCCTCGATGGGGAAAATCCCATGTTTACTTGGACATGCAATTCCATCATCCCCATTGCTGCTAAGGATTTTTTTTTTTGGAAGTGGACATGGAGCTTTTTTTTAATGATTCTTTCTCCCCCCATGACCATTGCTGTTTGATATATAAAAACTTGAGAAGGACTGTGGAAATTTATGAGCCAGAAACTGCAGGTCAATTTGAACTTGTGGATAGGAGAAGTCTACACACACACACACACACACACACACACACACACACACACACACACACACACACACACACACACACAACACAAACACACACATTCTTGTACTACTATCCCTCTGAGAATCCTCCACCGAGTGTATTTTTTCCCTTTATTCCCACAGTCTAACTTTAACCACAAACACTGCTTCTGCAATTAGACTGATTGCAACATCATTCTAAACATAGACCCCTCTGTAGTATTTGGAAGATTTTATAATGAAAGCCTAAAATTCTAAAACATGGTTCCCAGCTGCTGCACATTGATTTCTCCTTAGTCTCTGGGCCACAGTTGGGGTGGTACTGAAGATAACGCAACACACATTTAGCTTAAATAAAACAAACACTCACTGAAATAAACAACACTGCAACAACAAAGTACTATTAATAGTAGCAGTGATATTACAAGCATTTCATCAGCTAATGGATCTAATTTAGGCTGATTTAGTGGCTGCTTTGCTGAGAAGAAGGAAAAAAAGAGGAGAAAAGCTCATGGGATTAAAGCTTGTACTTTGCTGCATAAAACAGTAAGGCTGCTTCTAAAAGTAGCCTAAAATGACCAGTTAAAAAATGTAAAAATAGAGATTTAATTTGATCTAAAACCCTTGACAATTGGCCAAACTAACTTTGAGACGTCATTTTATGTTCCTTGAAGAATAAAACAATCACTTTGCTTTGGATTTTTGAAAATTTAATCTTAAATAATAAAGCAATTTAAAATGACATGGACAAAAATGTTGGGACACTTAACATAGCCTCTTTCAGAGCGCTACCATCCAGCACTTCTTGTAGCTCCTAATGAGACCGCTGCACTTTTCGGCTGGTAGTTTAGCCCACTCATTTGAGCAAAGTGTTCTAGTTTTCTCAGGTTTGATAGATACATTTTCACAGTGACACTTTCAGTTCATTGTAAGCTGCTTCAGAAGCATCCAATATTTTCTTCTTGGGTACTTTTGCATGTATATGGTGTGTTGTTGTCCTGTTAGAAGAACCGTGACATGCAAGCAAAGCCAAGTTGTCTGACACGTGGCAGCAGAATGCCTTGACAAACTTCAGATTTCATTGCACCCTGCATAGATTCAAAGCATGCTGTGTCAGACGGAGCGAAGCAACTTCCTTTCCTCTGTCAGCACAGAGCTCAAGCGACTTACCAGAAAGCTCTAATGTTGTCATCTGTTCAAAGGACATTCTCCCAGAAAATACTGTGATTTGTCAACATGCATTTGAGCAAACTCCAGTCAGGCTTCTCTTTCAAAAGCAGGGTATTCGTGGGTCCACTTTCATTCAAAAAGCGGCGTGTGGTGGAACAGACTCTGTTGGAGGTTAGCTTGTATGTGTTATCAAGGATAGTTTGGTTCTTTTTACAACATTCAAATTATCCTTCTCTTCAATCTGTGGTCAGATTTTCTGTTGTGGTCACATCCAGTAGGGTCCAACACAGTCCTGTGGACCTTAAACCTTCCTGTGATTTTAGCAGCTGTGGTCACAGGAACATCAGGCTGCTTGCAAGTTTTACCTTGATCATGCTTGGTAGTTATTTTCTTCCTTATCTACTCACACAACTGGCGATTTCAATTCTGTCTGTGCACTGAAATATACATCTACAGTCCTGATTCCATAAATGCTAAATAAACAACGTGACTCAGACTGATCCGTACACATATAAGCATGGCATGTGCGCATTTGAGCATGTTTGACAGGGGTAAAGAGAGCAACGGGATTAAGGGGGTCTTAATATTGTAACTACTTTAATATCAATGGTTTCTCTCCAGAAAAAAGTCCACATTTCAATAGAATGAATGGCTGACTATAAAACTCACCTGTGATACACACTGAAATCATGAAAACTTCAATGGGGGCTGGAAACTGAAAAAAGAATCAGAATGAATTTTATCATCATTATACAATGTATGATGAAACTGCACTCGATTTCTCTTCTTATATGCAAATAACAGACTGGACATGAATATATACAAAAACAAAGAACACATAGATAAAAAAAGAGAGACATATATGAAGAAAAGGCAACAAGACAAAACAGAACATTACCAGAAAAAGTCAGAGTAGCAGCAGAATGTAACCAGAATTACACCAGATGTGCAACATGTACAAAGTTATCAAGTGATATTAGTGAAGTTTACTGTGCAAATTTGTAGGTGAGGTTGGTGATTATGGTATGTAGATCAGACCTTGAGTCCAAATGCTCTGAGCAGGAGGTGTGTCAGAGCAGGGGGAGGTCTGGGCAGGGGTGAGGGGTGTGATGGAGGCCACAGCTCTGGGGTAAAAGCCGTCCCTCAGCTGATTTGTGCTGGGCCTTGTTGTTGTGAACCAGTTCCCAGATGGTCGCGGTTCAAAGAGGAAGTTGCCCGGGGTGTGTAGTGTCCATTAAAATGTCTCTGGCCTTCTTCCTCAGTCTGCTGGCATAGAGGTTGAGGTGAGGGAGCTCCATCCCGATAATCTCTCAGCAGCTGTGCAGCTCACAAGCCACACGATGAAGCTGTTTGTGAAGAACAGGTGTGGTTCCTGTGTTCAGGTTGAGGACTGAGGAAGTGTGGTGTCCTATTCTCACTTGTTGTGGCTTTTCAGTGAGAAAATCCAAAATCCATGAGCACACTGAGGAGGCCAGGCCCAGAATGTCCAGTTCGTCTACCAGTTTGTTGGGAATGACGGTGTTAAATTAGGAGCTGAAGTCCACAAAGAGCATCCACACGTAACTACTGGGTCTCTCTAGATGTGTCAGGGCTCTGTGGAGCACCATGCTGATGGCATCCTCTGTAGAGCAGTTCCTCTGTAAGCGAACTCGTGATTGTCCAGGTCTGGGGTGGGATGATGGACCTGATGTGTGAGGGCACCATCCTCTCGATGCACTTCATGGCGATGGGTGTCAGTGCTGCGAGGCGACAGTCATTCAGGCCTGTGATGGATGAGTTTTTGGGCACAGGGACGATGGTGGAGGTCTTCAGACGTGGGGACGGTCGCAGATCGCAGCGAGAGGTTGAAGGTGCCGGTGAAGACCTCTGCAAGCTGCTCAGCACATGTCTTCAGAACCTGCCTGCCACTCCATCTGGTCCTGCCGCTTTGCAAGCGTTGACTGTCCTCAGGGCGGCTCTCACCTGGTGTTATGGCAGCACCAGTGGCGTCTCCCCAGCAGGTGGGTTGGTGTGTGGGGCTGACTTCTCCTTTGGGGTGTTGAAGCAGGCAAAAAAGTGGTTCAGGACATTCCATGCAAACTAATTATCAAATGGCTCTTTTCTGATTTCTTTTTAACATCATTATCAGGAACAGGAATGATTGGAACTATGCTGAATCCTCCCTGGAGTCATTTTTATTCATTATGAAATTGTGAGTAAATCTAGCTATTCTGTGACTTCTAGTAACAGTGTACCTCCACATCACAGGCTCATCTATTCCTATTTTTTTTACTTTACTGTGTGACAAATGTGCCATTTCGCTGTGAATGATCAAAGTTGAGCTTGATGTTTCCACACTGAGATTTTTTGCCAAATCTGACAGAAAAATCAGAAGTTCCTCGAGCATGAAGCAGCAGGAATGTTTTTCCTCATTCGCCCAGGCAAAGTTGCGGCTTGTTTTTTTAAACAGCAGGCCCTGCTAGGTCACTGCTGTGCTGTTTATATTGCCCTGGCTACCGAGGCTGTGGCAGCAGTGACGTGATGAGGATTGTGAGGATGTCTGGGGAATGGCAGCCGTACTCTCAGTTTAAATGCTGCAGTGCCCCGGGGATGGATGCTCGCGCTCAAAGTGTCTTTCTTTGTCGGGCAGGACAAGCTGTTTTGTTATTGGACGACTAAAAATAAAAACCTCTGACCTTGACTGGTCGCTGATGACGGAGTGAAGAAGATAGGTGATGAGAGAGATAGTGAGTGTGTGAATGTTTGTGTGTTTGACGGAGAGATAGTTACAGGAAGTGAAGCAGGTTGAGACAAGTTTGTGGCAAGAGGACAACAGATGGAGAATTCATCAGAGGAAATAGACTGTAGAGACAAGGGATAGGAATATGATAGAGCAATATAGACACTGTACATTGCCCTCGAGAAACCTTTTTGATTTGCAGCTCTTGCTTATTTGGATGAATTTGAAAACAGATACTCTCCTCTCCATTTTCACCTCACACAAAGCTGGAATTTTTCTTTCTCAACAGTGCACTTTTCAAAACCGCTCTGCAGAACACCTACATTTAAAGATGCTGATCATATATTGTAGCCTGGGCCGGGAGAGGATAAAGTTGTGACTGGCAGCGTCAAACACTTCATTTCTGGCATTCTTAGGCACCAATTTGTTTCTTTTCCTTATCAATTCATGCTGGAAAAATCTTTATATATGTCAAGAAAATCACAAAATGCAGGCACTAGGTGACGGTTCAACACATATATGGACCTAATTCCGTTTTCCATACTGGATTCAAGGGCTGTATGAGCTTATAATTTATATAACGAGCATAAAAATACCAAGTGCTGCAAAATGAAGGGTCACTTGTGTCTGATACACTGTCTCGTCCATTAGTAACATTAATCTGTACCGTCACACTCACACATATGTAAGGGATGCAGAGATATGATATGTGATATGCCTGTATATCTTCATAACAGGGTTCAAAAAGAAATAAACCACCTCCCCGTAATCTCTGATTATGATTGGAAATATAGCAAATCACACATTACCAGGTTTGTCATTAGTAACATATGCTGAGTTACCTGTCCCTAGCAGGCTGCTACTGCAGCTTCCTGATCCATTGCACATGACTTCAGCATGATGGGTAAGTCCCTCGGTTCTTAAAACGGGTGAAATCACCTGTTTTTCCAAGCAAACAAAGAACATATAGTATGAAAAAGATGCCATCTGAATAATGCAGCATAACAAAATGACAATTCAGCCTAATTATCAGGGTACTGACTCAGTTCAACAGCCCAGGAAAAACATCTTCACACCTTGGTTGACACGTGTGGCAGCATTTTCAAGCTTCAGTCCTATTTATATGTATACAACAACTCTGGAAAACACAAAATCATTGATACCATGTGATTACAGTATTTTCCCCTTCTGTAGCAGAACATGTATGCAGGTTTAATCTTTTAAGAATTAAGTAGGTAGCATCTATCAAGTCAATAAAGTTCTTTAAGAGGATACTGACTTTTCAACACTGTTATGCACCCTCTCTGTGAGTCTGTCTGTTGTGGTCGTTTATTGCACATTTGTAGAGGTGTTTGTATTTCCAGGCAAACGTCCACGTTGGATTTACAGATGTTCACGGCTTTCCTGACACCTGATAGTTTGCTAATATATGTCAACTTTGTAATGCCACAATCACACAGCTGATCAAACTGTGAACAAAATCCAAAGTCATTGTTTTGTAATCACCATATGCTGTCACAGTAGTGTGTCCCATTCTATCTTTGTGCTATGCTTTATCATCCTCTACATACATGGCACAGCACTATCTCCATCGGCACTAAATGTAAATTATGTACCCGTGGAATCGCCAAATATGAATGTAATTCTGTGCTGGTATTTTTATGACTAATACACTTTAATCTACTGTGCATTTAGCTGGTAGCTAGTAGTCCCAGTAGTGTAATGCTACCACATAGAGAGATGACAGAGATAAAGGCAGCTGCTCAACCAGGGAGCCATAGAGCCGCCGAGATCACATTCAAATACACATTCAAACGCTGATGCTTCTGCTCTACAAATTCACTGTGGGGCTGTACAGCCTGTACTTGTCTTCCCCGCACTGTACAGGACAGGGAGCATAGGAGGGAAGGTACAAATGCTATTTAAAGCCTGACTGACAGCGCCGGAGGAAATACACAAAAGACAGCAATGGAATCTAAGTGAAATATGGAGTAATGTAAAAGCAGCGTACGTACCAGAAATTGAGAGCGCTGAAATCTGTACAATACAAGCAGGAACACATCGGCAGTGAATTTGCTCTCCACAGCTTCTTTCATGTTACAAATTGTAGACCACTACATATAGTAACTCTTTCTTGGCTCTCTCGCCCATTTGTGTTTAATGCAGCCTTCAAAGTCAAATGGAACTGGGTTACTGTGAGTTGGAGGGACTGTAATGATGTCATCTGTCTCCTGTCATCAGTGACAGGAAAAGAAATTTGCCGTGGTGCTGTTTACGAAGGCTGTACAGATGTTGGTTAAAGTTTTATGGCTCTTAATTAACATCAGAAAGATTCATTGGAGCCACTGCATCTTTTCCTCCAGCAGTGTTTGTGAGTTTGTGTGCAGACACAGCGCTGATGGAAGCCTGATTGTGTTTGTGAACGCCTCAACAATGATGTGTCATAAATTGAACCAACAAGGCTCTTGTCATTTTTAATAATGTACACCAGGCACCACATGGGAACAATGAAGCAGTACGTGTTTGGGTTTTGGCGACACTCTGACAGCGGTAACACAATTATCGTCCTCCCTGTCCCTCTCCACACACAGCCAATCACGTCATTTCCACTCCGGTAGCACATTATTACAACATGTCGTCAGCGGCGTGGTGATTTTGCCTGCGTTTTGACATCTTTAGAACATTAGAAACAATCTTTCATTAAAGATGAAACAACTGCCAGAGCTGGGAAACGTCTACATTGAGCTGAGCAAAAGGGGAATATATACTCCAAAGGGAGAATATTTAAAACGATTGGAGGCTAAATGAAGAATTTCTCTGTCTGGGCATGTGATGCGCCGAAAGTCGGATTCAAGTTCAGCAGGAAACACACAAGGAAGCAACAGCTTTATCTGCACAACCTGAAACCTGTGTATTATTTTGTGTTTATCTCCATGATGGGAAAATATAATCCTATACATGCTGAACTGTGTTGCTGTCCTTGCACTGTATAGCAGATTTCCCTGCTAAGGGAGTGGACTCATCAAATACACTTAAACGAGGGTCCTGTCCTTGCTCTCAATCATCTCTTGGGAGGGACAAACCAGCAGAATTGTGCTGAAGCTAATGGGCTAGCCTCCACTGCGCAAACGACTGCTAGGCTAATTGGCCGGCTATAAGCGTTAATGTGAAACCGTGCAGTTCTCCTCCTTTTCCTCAACTGAGACAGCAAAGACAGCAGCCCCCCTTTGTAATGGAATTAATGAAAAACTAGAAAATGGCCTGGTTTGAGAATTAAGGAAATGTGATATGTGGTCTACAGTAATTAGGGCCTACAGAGTGAGGAGTGTGAGCACTTTGTGCGAGACTATTCCCATGTCGACCAGCCATAATTACGATGGGATTTCTGCCTCTTCTTCCTCCCCATGATGAAAAGGTTTTATTGTTCCACTGCTTTATAAAAAAAAGTAGGGGAAAGGAGGGATCAGCATTGCTTGATGAAAGGAATCTCTCGGAAAAGTGCTGCCATCGCCAAAAAAGGCCTTCATTTCATCTCAGTGCAGCACCATCACTCTGCCGTTTCTCGTCTTTCCTCTTCCTCCGATCTGCCGGTGCCTTTAACTCCTGGAGACATACAGTAGAGCCTCATCAGAAGCCATACAGAAAATTCGCAGGAAGGTGTATAAAGATTTTTTGTCAGTGCATTGTGATCTCTTGGGATGCGCTTCACAATGGGTGCCAACACTGCTTAGAATGAGGCAGCTGCACGTCGTGTTGTTTTGCTGAGCTTTTAAGAAATGTTTGTGTGAGTGTGACGGTTTGTGTGTGTCTGTGCTTCCCTGCATTGTTGTGTGCCACTTTTGGCCAACAGCCCACCGTTTCCAATGGGATGTGGCAGATTCCACAGTGGTGCCTGTTTCAGAGGGAGCATTGTGATCCGGCCGTCCCAAATGCATAGAAGAGCTAAAGTGAGGGGGAACTTCGACAAAGCTTGATAACGTGATCTCCATTCAAAGCCCAACTCCACACTTACCTACACAAAGAGGAAGCTGAGCTGTAGCAAGAGTTTATAAAATCACAAAAGAATCCATCTTGCCAGGACACAAGCTATGTACTTGTGTCCGAGCTAGAATTTGTCGGACTAATCAGAGTCCTATGTGGGAATGCTTGTTAGCCCATTGACAGACAGATGGTTCACCCAATCACTTGCCAAGTTTTTTTTTTTTAAAGTGCCTGCCCTTTCCCAGTTTCCAAGGACAACTCCTCAGATGGTTCTGTGTAACAAACCATCTGGCACGTCAGGTTAAGTCTACGTAGCAAACTGAACAAACCTCCACTGCTTGACAAACTGCACTAGCAACAACTATTTTCATCAGTGCAGAAGAAAAGGGGACAGCAAAAGTCAGGTTGTTGCAGCAGGATATTCAGTATCTGGACCCAAGCTGTGTTTACAGAGTGTATTATAGTGACACGAATCATCATGCAGAATCCATAATGGAGTCCGTCACCTCGAGTGACAACTCTTTAACACGGGGCCGTGACTGCTCCTGGCTCCACTGACTTCCAGCACTTCTCTCCTCTGTGCATGAATTTCAAAAGTGTTCCTGATGGCATTTTCTTTTGGTTTATGTCTGCTGAGTGCATTGTGTCATTGACCAGATGTATTGACAGAAGGAAAGTTAACAGAACTAGATGCGGTTGTGACAAAGTGCTCATGAAAGGCACAGGGCAAACTCCCTGTGAAACCGCACAGTCGCAGAAGATGGTTAGCATTTCAAACAAAGACCAGAGAGAGGCTATGTGTGTGTGTGTGTGTGTGTGTGTGTGTGTGTGTGTGTGTGTGTGTGTGTGTGTGTGTGTGTGTGTGTGTGTGTGTGTGTGTGTGTGTGTGTGTGTGTGTGTGTGTGTGTGTGTGTGTGTGTGTGTGTGTGTGTGTGTGTGTGTGTGTGTGTGTGTGTGTGTGTTTGAGAGACCAAGGCAGAGGCTTTTTGTAATGGAAAATAGGGAATAAATAATCCAAATATGATGAGGGAGATGGTTAACAGAACAAAACTTAAAGGGTTCACGGGTCCATTTACTCTCCCTGGATGGTAATGAGAGCATGGAATCAATGCTGAAGATTTGCTGTATGTCTATAATCCAGAGTGAAAATATGTCTGTAGGTGTGTATGTGTGCATCGCTTTTCATTTAATTTGTTTGAACCCACATACTCTGGTTTCATAACTGGTATATTTTTGAGTCAAAGGCTGGAAAACAGAGCAGTGTTCTTATGTTCCCCAGTGAAGCACAGTGCAATGCTAGTCTTAGCTGAATATGAGAAAATATTGACAATCTCGTTCTCACACCCCCATCAGACTACGCTGATGCTGTAAAGGTGACCAATACTTAATTACTCCTGATTTCCTTTGCAGCGATGCACTTTGACAAGAAAACTTTGCCAACAGGTCTATATTAAGCTGGTTTCATTTCATGTTTTACATTACAGATGGAGTATGAAGTGCCCTTAGGAACAAGAAAGATGATGAATCTGACACTTGCTAACTATCCAACTTGTCTACTAGCCTAAATATAAATAGTCTTTCTCACAGATCTTTCATTTAAGCGTAGAAAGCTTAAATGAGGCTTTAAGCTTGATGTCCTTGTATTGCCTTGTGACAGCACATGACAGCACTTGACATGTACACTTCTTTATAATTATCTAGATTACACCTTTGTGAGAGGATTGTAGGTGTAAAGTGGGAGAATACTGAAAGACTCATGTACAGGGAGTGAAATTGTCAGCTGCTGATTTGTGAACAAACGTGTTGTGTAGCAGGTGCAAAGGGTTGAAAACTTCGATGGGTTTAGAGTTGGAAATAATGGAGGTTTTAATGAAGTAAATCTTAATAGCAGAAAAGAACATTTTGTAAATGGGCCTTTAATGAGCTAATTTTCCTTTATCCTGTACATCAATAACAAATATGGTAACTATAAAACACGGTGTCCCTGTATTCCCATGTGACTGCACTTCACAAGCAACTCTTCTCAATTACCTAGATTACACCTTTGTGAAGGATTGTTGCTGTGAAGTAGGTGAGGAATGAAAGTATCTGTATGTACAGGAAGTTGTCACCTGCTGATTTGTGAGCAAACAGCAAACCTGTTACTTAGCAGGCGCTAAGTGTTGATGACTTCAGAATTAGAATTAATGGCTGCTTTAATTGAGTGACTAGTCCGCCACTTTATATTCAGGTTTTTTCTTTCTCAGGTGAGAATGGTTTTATTAAAGGGCTTTGCTGTAGGCTGTGGTTGTTCTTTATTGAAGTGGTCCGTGATATAAGTTGACATTTTAAATTGGACATTTAAATCTGGGCTCGGACTGACATCCATTTCCGCCGAATCAGAACAAAGACACAGTACGCTGCGCCCTTAGAACATGCTGTGAGAGGCCTTATCTGTATTAATTAAGTACTTTAAAATATACTACAGAATTGCTCCATGTAGCAGAGCCGGCACCAGCCAGAGCAGTCACGGCACTCGTCCACAGCTTTTTAAATTCTCTTTACCTTTCACCAGCCATTACCTGTGGCTGCAGGAGATCAATCTTAAGAGATCTGAGCCCCGACTGTCACGATAAAACTGTTCTGGGTGTTGGGGCTGTAACTTTGACCCTCCGTTCATAGCAGGTGCCTGTTGTGCGTTGAACGTTCTGTCTCACTTCTCATCTTTTCATCATGGCTGAAAAAAAAACCGAGGATGGGGCGGCATTTATCTCCTCGGGGAAGAGATGATGGCTTTTGTACATGGGTCGGTGACACCCAGCAGGACCGAGGGACCCGCCTGCTCACTGCTTTATCAGATCAAACACGTCCTCCGCATTACCGCTCTGGAAGTAACCAGCGGGCCGTTTTAATTCTCAGCTGCCTGACCGGTACTGGTTTGATTACTGATGGCTGCTGGGTCATTAGAAAGTGGGAGGAGATGGACGAGGCCCGTTAGGCAGGAGAAAGTAGAGAAATGTGCCCAGTTGCTGTTTAATGTAGATGTCACCGCACACTGCCACGAAACAGCGGCGAAAGGTGCTGTGAATGTGACGAGGATCTATGTAATGTTGTAAAAGCACTTCAAAGGACACGATTAGCTTTCTTGAAAGTATCTATGTTTTATTATTATTTGATGGCCTTCTAGTCTTTGTGTGATAGTCAACAAAGAGCTACAGAGAGGGAATGACATGTGCTTCCACCTATATCACTTGGACATTGAGCCGTTTGAGGGAAATTGTTCCCAGAAGAGCAACTAGTTGTGCTCTGCTGCAGCATGGAGGTAAACTTATCTGTTTTTAAGGATGTACATAAAGCCCCCACTGAGCTCTCTGTGTTAACACTTATCTGCTTTCAGTATGATTTGAAAAATTGGGGTTGTAGGGTAAAAACCATGATTTAAACTAGCTCTCCATCCTACATGCCTGCCTAAAGCTACATATTCTGTTTTGACATGTGGCACAGAACTTACCCTCATCAGCAGAGGTAGCCTGAGTGATGCTGAACTTATAGATACTGTTGAGATATCTTCTTCTTTTGAGGAATCTAAAAATCATCTCAATCTGATATCTTCCTTCAGGAAACAAGGATGGAGAATGAAAATCTCTAAAATATTCATGGTCAACCGGTTCCAACTGCTTTACAATTTCTTTTATAATGACAGTCATCAAGGTGCTGTTTGATTATTGATTAAACCTTTGAATACTCCTCTCTGTGAATTAAAGTTTCATATTTAGAAATAGTTTTTTCCCCTGTTAAATTAATCCCCTCTTTCCTTAAAATGGTTTGGATATAACTCTAAATCACTGCCTACCTACCTTAACACTGTCAAACTACTCTAGGCTTCACAATGACAAGTCGTAATACAAAAATAAATAACCTTACAGAAAGCCATGCCTTGCCAGCAGTTTGTTCCTCCCACTGCAGTTTTAAGATTTTCCCTCATGGTATGTCTTCTAGCTTATAAAAACACAATGCGGACACATTATCAAGTTAAAAATCTATATTTCAAATAAAATGTGTTGGATTGGTGATGGAGTCACAGCAAGCAGACATGTTAAATTAAGACTGAAAGCAATAAATCACATGATTTAAGTTGTTGAGCTAACCCCTTATTGAAATGTAGTTAGGGTGTCCTTTACAGCCTTTCAGATGTCAACGTCCAACCCGTTCTCATTTCCTGGATGTCAAATTGTGTTGTTTTGTGAAAGCTGTTAGCATTTGTCAGAGATACAGACAAGGTGTCCTCTGGCGTTGGTGCGTCCTGCATCATGACTGATGTGTAGGAATTGACAGGATTTTTCTAACCAGACAAAAAAAGGTTTGTGTCCTGTGGTGGACTATTATTTCTCCCTTTAGTTTTGTTGTATTTTGTGGGTTTGGCTAGGTTCAAATACAAAAATGAGTTGGCTAAGTGTGGGGTTTTTACGACCCCACAACAAGCTTGCTGTTGCCTGAAAAGCAGCAACATTGACAAAACCAGCAGAGAATAGATTCATGGCATCTTCCTCTGATGGCGACAGATTTTTATAGATCTATTGACCTACCCCGGGTGTTGAACGGTGACACTAAAGGGTACCCATTGTGTTGTCAATGGGTCCTGACAAAGCAACAGTATGTGACGAAGGTGGAATTGAAGCCGGGCTTGTATCTCTCAGCACACAAAAACCATTCCTTGTTAATGCATTCTTGCCTGTTTTTAGTACTATTAAGAGACCTGCAACTTTTCTCATTATTTCATTGCTACTTTTTGTATTTTCCCCAGTTTGCAGTAAGTAATAGAAATCCAAACAGTCGGCCGTGTGTTTGTTTGTGGCCATGCTCTGATGCTCAATTGCAGTATTGCTGACGATTTCATTAGCGAGCTGGTAGCATCAACGTTTCCAGTGTTGTTTCACCTGGGAGGTCGACGAGGTGCCATTACGGCAACAGTCCTCCGCTTGGGTCCATTACACGTACCAAACAATGGACACTCGTTGCAAAACACACAACCCCACACACACTAACCGAGAGGCTTTAAAAGTCCCCGCAGAATTGGCTGTGATTATTGTGGTTACTGTGATTGCTATCATTGTCTCCCATCACGGCCATTATCAGCGGAGCATTTCCCTTTGCGCTCCTTTCAGCTCAGCGCTCTGTTTACCCTAATGTGAGCTGGGGGAAAAATAGCAGAGAGGCGTCTTCCATAAACACCTTGTTATCTCTCACTCCTTCTCTAATTTTCTCTCCATTCTATCACTCTTGCTCATTTCCCCGTCTTTCGATGGGCTGTGTGGGGCTCTCCGGCTGAAATGGAAGAAAGCACAGGTTGCACAGTATATTGCGTGTTTGTTTTGAGGGCTCATCGCTGTTTGTTAGTCAGCACCCAAAGTTGTGCTGATGCTTGCTTTTGCCGGAGTTGTGCAGTTGTTGAGTAGTTTATTTTGCCTCCCACCACCTCCTTAATAAAAAATGACTGCAGCCTATTTATACTTAAAGTGGTGCCAAAAAAAAGTGGTATGTAAAGAATTTCTGCCAGTGATGCCCACACGTTTCTTTTCTTTGGCTCTGATTTCCTTTTATTATAATCATCTTTCTTTACTCTGCCTCTCATCTGTGTGAGGCAGCCTTATCCAAAGCACTCAGTCAATTCTGCACAAATGGGATTCTTACAATCCAAATAGAGAAGATTGAAATCCGGTGGCATGTATTTGAAGGGTGTTAAACGTGTCACCCAGTTAATACCTCATCAAACAGAAAAAAACGGAGAGATTCCAAGTCATATTAAAACTTGATTTCTTGGAGTACAGTCTCTGGCTGCTCTGTCAGGTATAGCCAATAACCTGCTCCGCGCTTTATTGCTGGTTAAATACATGCAACTGTGGCCTGGATCAAAAGTAAGCTTAAGCTCTCTCACTCCCAGATCTGTGATTTTTATGAGCACCAAAGCCCGGAAGCCTCCTGAATGATGCTTGCCAACGGCTCAGAGGGAGAACCAATCACATGTGCATTTGTAACGTGAGGCTGAATCCAATCTTGGTCTACCGCAAAACATGTACAAACCCGCTTGAAGCTCCGTTGAGTAGGTGGACTCGTCTCGCGTGGTCAAGATATCTCGTGTGCGTGTTCGAGTCAGTGACATTTCAGCTGTCATGTTATCCCGCTGTCAGTCCTGGTGACAGGCGTGTCAAGAGGAGCCGGATGCGTGAGAATGTGTGAATATTTCACTGCGAGAGGTGTGAATGTGCCGAGCCACAGATAATGCCCGGCTTCTTGTGTCGCCGTGTCATTGCCTTGTGCTGTCTGAGCTGCTGGTCCCTATGCACGCACACACACACTTCCCTCCAACCTTTCCTGCCCAGGGCTTTTATCAGCAATTCATTCCCCAGTATCTCAGCCATCAATCATTCCAGCTTGTCCTCAAATGCAGCCGTCGCTCCTAAAGACGATGAGAGGGAACGATGTATACACAAGGAGACACAGGCTCAGACAGGCAAAGAGAGGGGGCCTTTTTAATTAAGATTGCAATCGACGGACACTTTTAAGAGATGAAACTCTTCCTCATTTTCGGGAGTGTTTGATCCTGAGTTGACAGGGTTTTGGGTTCCATTTGTCCTGAACTGAAAGTTCAGTTTAGAGGCTAAAATTGGCCAAACACCAATTTATCTCCATTTTACTCCACCAAGGAAGTTATGTGATGATCGGCATACGTTTGTCTGTTAATCTGTTGTCTGTCCATGCGCAACATTACTCAAAAAAGGAAAAACGGATTTGGAAGAAATTTCAAGGACCACCTGATTAGATTCTGGCAGTGATGCAGCTTATAGTCTGGATCCACAGATTTGTTAAATATTTCTGCATCATTGCGAGATAGCGACATGGTGTCACTGTAGCTATGACAACGAGTGAACAGTACGTCAGCTGCCTGCTGACGATCACATAATTGCGATTCTACTACAAATCCACCGCTGTGGACTCATCAGGACTTATCCATCAGAAATCTTACAGGAAACAACGGATTAAATTGTGGGAGTGTTTCCGAGTCCCATCAATTCCTGCTACATATTTAGGTCACGTGATTCGGTATCTGTACATAACGTACACATGCATAACACACGCCTGTGCTCAACGCAAGGTCATTTTGTTTGTGGGTACATCTATATAAAAGGCCACATTCTATGTTGCCATGATTTCTGCCACAAATGTTTTCAAAATTTCACCTGTCAGAAATCATACAATGACTGAGCAGCCTTGGTGGAGTACTGTGCTCTCTGAGTGCTTTTCTTGTTAATACTTTAACTACTTTTTGTCTTTCTTTTCAATCAATCAATCAATCAATCAATCAATCAATCAATCAATCAATCAAACTTTATTTGTATAGCACTTTTCATACAGTAAAATTGCACCACAAAGTGCTTTACAACGTTAAAAACATTGAATTAAAAACAAGAAAACCTTTCCCTCCCACCCTGGATATGTACATATATACACGCAACTGCACATACACACGCATACACACACACGCACACACACACTCTCACCACAGACCATAGGGAGACATGGCACTGACGATTGTGGAAAACGCCTCCACTGGGGTTGTCCACACTGGGAGGAGCCGCAGGCCATGAGGGCCCCTACACCTGGACCCCGTGGACCCTGACAGACAGGGGGACCCTCACACCGAGGTGGGGAGCCCCCAACCAGCCGGGCCGAAGGGACCCTCGGACAGCACCCCCAGCAGTAGACCAAAAAAAACCAAAACAAAAAAAACTTTAAAGTATAAGATAAAAGGGCTGTACGATAAGATAAATAAAATGAACAGTTAAGAGAATATCAATACATAAGATAATAAATAAGTAATGATAAGAACATAAGAAAGAATTAAAAGGTTAATTAAAAGCCTGATTAAAAAGGTGCGTTTTTAACCTTCTTTTAAAGACCTCGACGGTCTCTGCAGTCCTGAGGTTCTCCGGTAGGCTGTTCCACAGGTGGGGATCATAGTGGCTAAATGCTGCCTCGCCGTGGGTTTTAGTTCTGGCTTGTGGGTATAATTAAAAGGCCACTGCCAGAGGACCTCAGGATCCGCAAGGGTCGATATGTTAAAAGAAGTTCAGACAAATAAGAAGGCGCAAGGTCGTTAAGACATTTAAAATCTAGTTAAAGAACCTTAAAATCGATCCTGAAGTGGATGGGGCCAATGCAGCGACTTTAAAACTGGTGTAACGTGTTCCCGCCCTCTGGCTGAGTTTTGTAGTAGTTGTAGATTTAAAATACTCTTTTTGGGAAGACCATAGGGCAGGGCAATACAATAGTCTAAACGACAAGAGATAAAAGCATGCATAAAATCATTTCTATTAGCAAGAGTTTGTGTGGTGGATTCTTTTTGTATTCATTCATGCTAACTGCACACTTCAGCTCTTGTTTATTCCCAGCAAACCATAAAAGAACACCTCCTTACAGTGCATAATCTCAGTGAGTGACCCAGCAGTTTTTCTCATGGAGCAGGTGAACCTCAGCTAAAAGAGCTGCAGAAGTCTTTTTCACAGTAGTTAGTCAGCAAAGTGCAAGTAAAAACAGGGCCATGGAGCACATGGGAGAGATACTGAGCAATCTGAGCATCAACTGGCATTCTGGGAGCCCAGAGCACACTCTAACCCTGAACTGCATTGTTCCCCTTTTCTGCACAATTTCTTATGTGCTTATTCTGAGCATCATCCTTGCAGAGCAGTGAGAGGACCATGGAGGAGGAATGCAGTGTTTACAGTGACAGTGAATGGGTCCCTGTGACCCTGTTCACCTGCCTCTAAACCCATTGCTTGCAGTAGAAAGTAGACTTTCTGTGTCGGATGGAATGTAACTTCAGCTCAAAAGGAACATTGTCCCAGAAAGTATTTGTGTGGGGGTTTGTGTACTTTCTTTGTCGGTCTACATCTTTTGAGGTTTTCTGCTCAGACAATCTGAGGCCTCAACTCTCCTCTGAGCGTGTTAAAATGTTTGCTGCGTTCAAAGGGGGTGAGAAGCATAGTTCTGATTGGCCAGTCTGCCGCTTCCACCTCACTACATCTCCGATACTTATATGGACTCCACTGCCTTTACTACCTCCGCAGCAACAACTACTGTTACTGGCAGCAGGCCTGCCACTGCATAAAATCTGCTGCTTTCGCCTACACACCTTTGAGTGTATTTTCTTTCTCTTGCTCTTTTTTAATGTGTCGCTCTTTGCCCTCCTAATTGCCCCTCAGGGATAAATAATGGTTTTTTTTCTGATTCTGATTCACTAGGTTTAGCAACTAAGCTAACGGACTGACGTGATGGTAAATGAATGGCATCATTTTGTTCTTTCGCATGATGGAACTGATGGCTGTTTGTTGTGGGTTGCAAAGGGCCTAAAGCAGCGAGAATGTAAAATATGACATGTAGTTTTTGGATTAGCTTTATTTTAGTTCGCTTTGGTTTTGAAAGTGTTGAAAGTGTGCTCTGTGCTTTCTAAATAAATGACAAGACAGTGTCCAACCCTTCACAAAAGGCACAGCGTGAGCAGCACATTTGGAATTGCTTAGACAGGATGCATTGTGACTTGCTGTTGATCTTTTGTCAGAGCTCCAGACGAACTTTTTATATTGGTCGTGTGCCTAATTTTTTCTGCATTAAGTGCACCCAAAGCACAAAGCACATTCAGTGAATGAGTGGAAACAGGATTATAGGTACAGATAAACGTCACGACACAGGATAAGTTCCTTGGAGACACTGTGCTTTCTTAACATTTCAGTTTGGAATGTCGATACCCCATCAGTAAAATCAATGCTCCTAGTCATGCTCTGGCTGCTGGTGCTGTGTGACCGATGTGCAAGCAGAGACTCATGCAGTTCAGAGGAAGAGGGACAATTTACAGACGTTCCCAAAACACTTAACACATAGACTATCAGTAGATGCTACAATTTACCGTTATTCTCTAAACACCTCACATGCATTAGTAAAGATTATTATGTGACAGAGAAGCCTCTAGTCTCCACTTAAAACTTGGTGTGAGGCCAAAAATTTGCTTGAGTTAAATAAGGCATTGTAATACAACCCTAAACTAAATAATTTTATCTACCCAGAACCAGACATATTCACAGACTGACCTGCTAAATGTCAGGTGCACTGGTAAAAAGTGTTTGTGTAAAGTGTTATCTGACCTCAACAGAAATTGATTTAACTGGCCACAGTCAAAAAAAAACGCTGCCTGTCATAGATATGGAGTCCTTGGAGGAACGTATAGTGCCATAGTTACTGTCACTGAATAAAGACAAAAGAAATCACAGCAGACGCAACACGCAGCGTTGGAAGTGAATGAAGAATTGACAGAGTTCAGGCAAAGCTTCTTGGCATTCCTCAGAAAGATTGTTGTCAGTGGAAGTGAACCCAAATGAAAAGAGTGAAGTTCCTCTTGAAGCACCGTATAGCTGCAACACTCAGAGTACAGCTTGTGCTTTTGTGTCTTAAAGTGTTCATGGTTATGACTAAACAACTTACAACTTAAACTTTTGGTAAAGGTTAGGGAAAGATCAGAAAGCTCAAAACAGAAGAGTTTTTGCGACATGTCGTCTAAATACCAGCAACAGTGTCTCGTTGTTTCAAACAGCCACACTGGAAGGTGGGGCGAAAAGCCTGCCATTACAGAGAGGACGAGACATGATAAGTGCTCCAATTTGAGCGAGAAGGTTTAAGACACCGACAAGAGCTTCTATTCATTTTAGTTCCATTTTATTTATATTGCACCACTTCACAGCATCAGTCATCTCAGGGCACTTTCACATAGTAAAGTCAAGACCTTACAATATCATAATATGGAGAGAAAGCCAACAAATCCAAAGATTCCCTTTAAGCAAAGCACTTTTGTGACAGCAGAAAGATGAAACTCCCTTTTAACACAAAGTAACCTCTGACAGAACCTGGTTCAGGGAGAGCGGCTATCTGCCTCGACCGGTTGGGGTGAGGGTAAAGGGGAGAGATAAAAGCATAGTGACAACTTAAAAGCCCACTTTGCTACTTAACTGGCTGTCTTTCTGCATGAACCCTGAACTTTGGTCGTCCATCATTTGTCCCGAATGAAATAAGGATAAAGGCAAGAAGATTCCATTGCAGGATTGCAAGTGCCTCCACTCTCTTTCAAGTAGAATTGTTTACACCTTTCAAAGGATCGGAAAATCCCCACTTAAAGACACCAGAAATGACACTCTTGGCTTGGTAATGGGTCAACACGCTGCTAAAAAAAAATAGTGTCATTCTGTCGTCCTCGCCGGCTAGATTAGGCTAATTTGTTCTGACAGCTACAGAGGAGATTATTGTCATCTGCCTCACAGTTTCCAACTGTTTCAATGAGCGTTTTCATCCTGCAGATTTTTTTATGTGTCACCCACACATGGTTTGAGATGGCTTTGACAGCTTTGGAACCCACAGAGTCTGAGTATTTGTGCGTCGTTATCACTTTTATCCCAGTAGGTGTTAAGATGGAGAGAGAGAGGGTCCTTTATCACATCACTGGAGTAAGATTACGTTGAGAGAATGAAATGGTAGAAAATCGGTTCCTCGCTGTGAGCAGAGGTCACATTTCAAAGGGAAGCAGGACATTTGAATACACCTTTGTGCCAGAGCTGTCCTTCAGCTGGTGATGGTGTTAGCCTGCGTAATGACAAAAGGAAGCTCACTTTCATCTGTCCTCATTTGTTCCTGCTCCCTCATTCTTTGCGTTATTACCGCAACGGCCTGTTGTTCCCCTTCATCTCCCTCTATGCTTGATTTGTTTGGTCTTAGAGATCTGTGGATTTCAAGCCTTTGTTCTCACTGTAGGGAGATATTAGGTTTTGATGTCAGTAGATGCTGCATCTGTGTGAGTGCACTTGGCAAAACAAATAATGTTCAGTGGGAGTTTCTCCTGGAGTTAAAGTTAAAAATGGAGCAACAACGGCTGGAACTCTGATAGTTCTTCTGTTTTGTTTTTAAACTTGTCTCAATCTTTGTAATTGTTCTATCATTACTTGTGCACTGCATCACCCAGAGATCACCTGTTTATCTGAAAGACAGCGAGTCACTGCCCTGATTATAGCATTTAGTTTGTTTTATCAATGTAACAGGTAAACGGAATGCAGTTTTTGCTGTTGATGTTACATTACACAGCATGTAGTTTTGTTTAATGGCCCTCTGTCCTTAACTATTTAACCAATCATCCTGCATTATATTTTAATGCTATAAAATGATACAAAAAGTATAAAAATTCATGAAATGTGCCAGAAGTAGCGTGCTATTCATACACAGTTCCATGGTATCATGTCGGTTAAACCTGCTCTCATTCCCAGGGCATCACATCCTGCAGTCTGTTAAGACCTCTAATGGAAATACACAGCCTTTCAAAAGCTTGGGGTCACCCAGACAATTTCATGTTTTCCATGAAAACTCACACTTTTATTCATGTGCTAACATAACTGCACAAGGGTTTTCTAATCATCAGTTAGCCTTTCAACACCATTAGCTAACACAATGTAGCATTAGAACACAGGAGTGATGGTTGCTGGAAATGTTCCTCTGTATCCCTATGTAGATATTCCATTAAAAATCAGCCGTTTCCAGCTAGAATATTCATTTACTACATTAACAATGTCTAGACTGTATTTCTGATTCATTTAATGATATCTTCATTGAAAAAAAAATATTTTCTTTCAAAAATAAGGACATTTCTAAGTGACTCCAAACTTTTGAACGGTAGTGTAAAACACCCTTCTGGTGTAGGTGGCACCTATGTATCTCCAACAGATGTATAAAAGTGTTTCTAAGGTAAAAGAACTTCACCCAGGACAGTTTGTGGCCCCTATCGGACAATTATATTTTAACTTGGATGTGTTTAATTTTGTGTATGAGTCTCATTTTTACTCACTGTGTTGATAAGTTAAAGCACTGAAACTACCTAATTAAGTTAATGAAAAGCTCATGGTTTGGGTTAAAATACACTTTCTCACAATGATCGTGTTACAAGACAAACATCTCGTTCCCTGAAAATAAGCAACAATAACAATACCATCAGAGAACATTTGCCTACAGACTTATGGCATCTATTTCTGACCTTCCATAGATTTTTATTCTTCTGTCAGACTAACCTGATTTGATAAATGATTCTAATGGTACCCAGTGCATTCAAATGTGACGCCAAGGAGTCCTGACAGAGCAGCATTACCGGAATCGTTGGGAGTCTCAACAGCTGTGTTTCAGCATTTGCCAGCCAGCAATTTAATCACATTCATTTCAGTTTCTTGTTTTTGTTTAACTTCACCAGCTGAGGGCAAACATAGCTTCCTATTTGTATTACATGGAAGCAGCGTGAAATTAGAGCCCTATTTATTGACAGCACTGTATGTGTTTTTACTGGGAGTTAATCTTTACAAATAATATCGAACACACAGTGGCAACTATCATAAGCTGATTCCTATATTTTTAAATGAAGGCGGGACACAGAAGGCATAACATTGTGTTTTCATGCAATGATAGGTTTGAGATTTTGGGACAGTTGGGTTCAATAAGCGTGTTCTTTCAGAATTGGGAAAAAATAACAACAACAACAAAAAAGCATCCCAAATACACAGGTAGGTGTTTATTTTTTGACACTTTGTCTATTGGACTGTACCTGACTTCCATATTTAAACATAGAATTTCAAAAACTCGCAAAATAAAAAATAATTATTATAAAGTAGGCAATCAGCTGGGGAGCTTTGTGCTGATCAGTGCTATTGATTAATTCAAATTTAACCCGTGAATGATGGCTATTGAGTTTTATAATACATATTGCAACTCTAAAAGTCATTTTCCAAAATATTTTTTCTCAAACACTGTTATGAAATCTCCACTGCAACAGCACTTCCATACAACAAACTTTCCAATTTTATTCTTATCTATATTCTAACCTTTTTTTTTTTTTTTTTTTTTTTTTAGAGGGATTTGTTCATTTATCATTCATAGAAAGATTTATAGAACATTGTATTCCAAGCAACAGAGTGAAAATGATTTATTTTTTTCTGGCTGTATTTTCTTATTTATGGAGTGATAAAAAGAGCAATCCAAAATTCCCCCATACAAACCTTTGACTCGAATAATTTTTAAAAATTAAACATGAATTTTGAACCTGGCCTCATCCATTGTTCACATTTCTGTTTTGGAAACGTACGCTGATTAGTTCACATTTAGATAGATAATACATCATTTGCATATCTAAAATACAAGTTCAGCAAACTTGCAATAGACAGAATAATTGCCTTAATAATTGGCTATTGTAAGTAATCAACTGGGGAAGTTTCATGGTGATATCTTGTTAAAATTTCAACCTTGTTCACCTGTAGTGTCTCGCCGTCAGCAGGTTTAAATGTCATCACGTTTATGCGAGGAAGATAAACAAGGAAAGGCTTCCGCATTTCTTCCACAACATTTATTCCTTCCAGAGAGTGTGGAGAAAGCTTTGAAACACCATTTTTGCCTTCATGCTGGATGAGTGACACGACCCCAGGAGATTACTGTGACTATTTACCACAGTTTTTGCACTTTTGCACACATTAACAAGATGTCCTATGTTAATTAATGAGCTTTAGACAGGTACAGATAGGTGCATTTTATTTCCTCAGATAAAACATTTTTGCTTTGTGGTCTTTTAAATTGAAGTGTGTGGTTTTATTTCTTGAATCCTGACTTCACCCCTGCTTGAATTGCATGTTTTCTCTCCTGAACGTGACATTCATTTGTTTATTTCTTGACAGTGTAAGTAACAAGGTGCACATTTGCACATCAGCTTGGGTCAGTTAAATCACAGTTGACATGCTCTGTGCAGTTATTCTTTGTTACTCTCTCTTCTGTTTTTGTTCTTCCTAACCTAAACTCTCCAGCTGCAGTGACTCAGGCTCCCTTTAGGGGATCATTCACATTCCATTTAATTATCTAATGTATTTGCACATCCCTCTTACAAATAACTGCAGCCTGTTGGTTTTGCAAAACTGGCATTTTTCACACGTGTGATTTTCCATCATATTTCACTCCTGCTTGGAGTGTTGTGGCCAATTGTGCCACAGATCATTGAAATTCAAACAGCAACACTCTCCTCCATACAGCCAAGCAGTATCAATAAACCAGAAAACAATTGCTTTATTCAAACAGGGGTCGCTCCAATCAGAACATAACAAATAGAACCAATAAACCCCTCTATTAACCACTCCAGGTTCTTGGCTACATCAAAGAGACCTCCCCAGAAATGTGCCCTGTTTTTTTGGGAATCAATCTGGTGAGGGCCAGATAATTACTGTAGTAAGCACAGGAGCCAACTTTTTCCTCCATGGCAATTAACAAGGCTTGTTAACATCAAAGGCAGAAAAAGACCAGAGGCTGACTTTCAAATAGAAAGTGTAGTGAACTCACAGGAGGACTGGCTTTACGTTGACAGTCTGGGTATTTAAACCTAGTCGATTTGAACCAGTGAATGAAGATGAAAATATGAACTAAAATCCTCTTAGGTGTTTGAGAAATTACAGAAAAAAACTGATGTAAATGCATCCATATTACAGTATAAAATTTGCATAGTAATGTAACTGTTTCAACATAATGAATAATTTCTCATTTGAACAGTAATTTAACAGAAAGCAATAGTCTGCCCTTGTCTTTATACCTAATCAGGTTTTCAGTAATTATTCTGTCCATGTTGCGGAAAATGCTGCTTTTTAAAATTTTTTTAAAAGATTTTAAAGTCTCGTCATTGACAAAAAAGAACAACAAATGCATCACGCTGCAGTCCGGGATCGTATTTGTTATCAAGCTCTGGTTGTTTTCATGTTCCCCATGAGCAAATCTGGCTCCTTGCCAAGTAAATTTGACACAGGGACACAGAAAAGCCTCTTTTGCTGGAACCTCAATCACTCATGGATTCGTCAAAAAGTTTTCGCTCCCAGACACATTCTCATCTAGCTTCAACTTTTTCCGACGGAGGAAATGGGGAAATGTAATCCCTTTTCTGATGGGCGAACAAGCTAATCTGCTTACTTCCTCCATTGTGGATTGACTTTGTGATGGCAGAGAGGCAGGTGATAAAAGAAAAGTACAGAAAGAGAGGTTTATTTGACTTTCTCCACTTCACTCTTCCCTGCTCTGCTTCTCTTGGGAGACTGACTACAGCTGTTGCTGGATTATCCTGATGTCTCCCGTTCTCCATCTCTACGCATTCAGTATCTCCCTCCCCCTCTCTTGGCCTCCTCTTGCCAGGGAAGGCATTGATCCCCTGTTTTGGGAAGTTTCGGCGTTTGTTACAATGTAGTCTGTTTTGTTTTGACGCCTTATCTTTCACAAGAGTGCAGCGAAGGGGAACACGACCTTGCCAGTGTGTTGTGAGCTTGCCAGGCTGTGGGTGGTAGATAGAGGTGTTGTGTACACACTCACGTGACTTGCCATTTTCTGCTTGCTGATACAGACTGAAATATGAAGTGGAGAGTGTACAAAGAACACTGAAACCTCTTTTAATATGACAGGAAGGGCTTTAGGTGAGGGTAAGACGTACAGCATAGCAGCAGGTCTGCTAAGGACGATAGTGCACATGTGACCAAAAGGGTATAGATGACATCAGTCCCATCAGTTTTGTAAACCCTGCACACAACATCATTTTGTTCAGGTCCTTGGAGGATGTGACCCTTAATCTCTGCCACTAACATCGCTGACTCCAGCGAAATCTGCACATAAACTCCCCAATCTGTCATTTTATGATGTATAGCATTACGTGCATCATATTCAACACCTGCTGCTGTGCAGCAGATGATGCATTAAGGCAGACAAATGTATGGATGCTGTGGACAAACTCCAACATCCAAGAGAAAAAAGTTGCTCCTGATTATCAGCCATTAGCATTAGTTTATCAAACTGTATTGCAGCATTTTATACTGCGTATAAATCTCATATTTGCTGATGCCTTAAAAATTGACCACAAACACAAATTTTTTTCTGGGTGGGGTCTCAGGGACCACGTCTGTAGAAGCTGTAGTTAAAAAGCTAATGTGCTTTAAATTTGTGAGTGATGTTGACAGTACTTTTTACAGAGCACATATCCATGAATGTTCCAGATAAAGCTGCTAGGAAGTCATTTTTATAACACATTATTCAAATGACACTTGCAGATCACTCCCACACATGCTGCCCAGTGAGGACCTTCTAGTGAAGGAGATCCTCACTGGCCAACTGGAGGCTTCTAGGCTCAGTAGGTAGCGATCACCCATTTTCATAGTTATGTTATCGCATTATGTAATAGTGGTGCAACTGAACTTTAGTGCTTACACAGAAACAGAAGTCTGCATTTGGTGGCAGGAAGGGTTGTTGGTGGTGTAGAGTTTTACCCGGAAGACGACAATTCAAATCCTGTCTCGGACCATATTTATTTAGAATTCTTTCACTGTGTCGTTCTGACTTTTGTTTTTAACTTTAGACACCAAAAACTACTTGGTTAGGTTGAGCAAAAGGTTATTATTTTGGGTTAACAACACCCTTTTTGAACATTTCCAGGGGGATGACTCCACCTGAGATTTTACATGCACTTAGTTCCATGACTGCAAGAAATCTCCTGCATTAACAGGGTTACTTTCTATTTATTCAAAGTCAGAGTAGATGATAATGAACCTGAGCTCATTAGAAGGTGGAGGAGGTTTTTACTGGTTCATATCTATGGGAAAATCTGTGCCAGTATTGGCCATTGAATGAGCTGATAACAAGTGAATAAGGTGCACAAGAGGTCCTTTTGACTCCAGACATACGTAATGTCACTATGTAGGAAAATTGTGCTTGTCGTTGTCTGTTAATGACTTTTTGGCAACCATAAAAAAAGCCACAGTATTGATTTGTTCATGCATATTCACCTTCATGAAATGTGCAGGCCCAGCTTGTAGCAAAGCAAAGGGTTTCCACTTTGTTACTCCTCACTTTTCAAGGTTAGAGGAAAAAAATTGTTTGTTGCATATTTACACATCCATCAGATATGGAGCAACATTAGCATTCATTTGGAGTCATGTTTCCAGCCACCTGATGAATGCAAGTCCAATATTCACTGCCCTTTTATCTCTGTTTTTCATCTCCACGGCTCCTTAGAGAAATATCTGTCTCATTAACTGATAAGTGATCCACTATGTTCAATGGCTAGTTCCTTACTTTGTGTGTTTGCTGCTGGGCAGGTAGCGTGGAATAAGGGTAGGAGCTTCGTCACTAAAATAAATGAAGTCGTGACTCACTGTTATTAGAAAAATATTGACTGTCACTTGGCACACATAAGGGATTTTGATCATTTATTGCAATGACTGAACATTTAACAGACATTTTAATTGGTCCTTGCCAAGTAGAGCGTGTTATTTAATACAGTAATTACAGACACTAACACTGAACAACTGTCAGTTTCAGAGTCAACATGACCCCATCACCAGAGTAGTGACATGAGCACTAGTCATGATAAGAGCCATGCTGTGGACATTTACAATGTCTACAATTTTCCTCTGCATTGCACAAACACTCCTCATTTATCCAGAGGCCCATTCAGCAGTACCAGGTTTGAAGATGAAGAGAAGCTCAATAAACTGCCTATAATTTTGTTCCTGCCTCAAGGACAAGAAACATGCGATCAGAAAGAGACAGGAGGGAGGGATCATTGCAGAGGGCAGACGGATGAACTGTGGGAAACATAATAACAATATGTGAAAAGATAAAGGGAAAAACTGCTGAAGCCCAAAGAAGTCCAACTGAGGGTCTGTGACACTTTATTGTGCAAATCACTCACATTCTTTTTTGGGTTTTCATCGAAATCTAATGAAAACGGGGCTGTAATTTTGAGGAATGGCGAGGACCCTGACAGTCGAGATAAATGAGCTGTGGTGTAGCTTATCAGATTTAACAAACCATCAATCTACAGCAGGGCTTAAAATGAGAAAATTGAACTGTTTTTAGATATACTTTATGATGCTGAACGTCAGGTGGCTGTAATTCTCTTTGTGTGTGTGTGGGTCTGTTTAGTGAAAAGAGCTGCCATTTGCGAAAGAGCACATTTCGTGCCCGAATGTATCTACGTACACCGTGGGGTTTAGCAGCTTTCAGCACACAATTATCCGATTGACGACAGGCTTCAAACAATCCATAACATTTCACATCATGTTGCCTGCACTTATGAATACTAAATGCTGTTATAGGTGATTGTAAAGTGCCCCAGTCCTACTTTAGTAAATATGATTCCCTACAGCGCAAATGGGAGCTGAAATAGACTCTACTTCATCTAATGCTGATGCCAGTGCTACTCCCAGGGTGCCTTATTTATGTATGTATTTTATTATGTAGTGTTAAAAGGCGATACACTGTATGAATATTCCTCATATGGGAGCTAATCACACTGCCATCAGAAGAGAGAGCTGGCACCTAGTTTGCTGTGGAACTCATCATTTAGATAATTGCTCTACAAAGGCTGATGGAGGGAAACTGCAAAGAAAAAGAAAGGAAAAAAGATAAACAAGATTAAGGAAGGACACTCTTGTGCATGTATCTGCTAGAGTCAGATAAGTAAGGTGAAGCTTACCTCCACTGAAGAGAAAACAACGAGGCTGTATCTTGCTTTGAGGGCACTAAGTTCAATAACACTGCTGAAAATTTGGCAGTGACAATCCACCATCCAATTTACATCTGTGGAGTGCAGATTTATGGATTGTGGGTGCTTCACCACTCCATAAAGACAAGAAATTACTTTGTCAATTGTTATATAGAAGCATTTTGGCTGTAGCAAAGGTAAACATTAGAATCCAATCAAGACTTTTTGTAAAGTGGCAATTTTCACTAAGTAAGTTCCTGAAGTTCTGTTTGTGTTAAGTTAAAGCTAGAGAAGGATTTGGGTGTGGGTCTGAGATATAACAGCAAATCATCGGGATACAGAGATAGCTTTGATTACATTTCAAAAGAAAAAAGGATAGGACCTCAACGTACAGGGGCTCTGTTACCATGACAAACAACAAAGGAGATAAAAAGAATTTTGATGATTTAGATTAGGTTACATCAGCTATATTTGCTCAGAAATTTTTGTCAAAACATCCCTCTCAAGTTCTTAGTAACTACATGGTACTTTAAAACTACCATATATATATACATATTATTATGCATACATATATGTAAAAACTTGTGTTTCAGAGCTAGCAGTGTTCATACAGTTTGAAGTCACTGTGAACATTCCACCTAATGAGCACAAACACTTAGAAACACTGTTCAAAGTTAGAATTTTTGCAGACTGTGTGCAGCTGACTGAGATGGAGTCTGCATTCTGTGATTAACTTAGACAGCTGGCTTTTTTGAAGGACATATGTTTCAGACTTGACTCTTCATGGCTGCCTTCACACTGTATTCCTGCATATTGGGGAGACTTAAAATATTATTCAAATGAAGAGTGTAATTATCAGATTATCAGCCTAATAAAGCCAGAGAGAACAAAGAGGTGTTTTTGATGATGGGTCAACTTCATTTTGGGAGAGGAGGTGCTCATAAACCCCTTATCCATCAATCGTGGTTCCAGGCATGAAGCTAACAAAGTACCTTCCCGTCATTCAACTCTTATCAGGATGAGCAGTGACAAAGTAACACACGAAGACGCTCGCAGACTCATATAGCTGGAGGCTCTGGTTGAGTATCAATCTAAATGTGGATTATGTCGGGGCGAGAATGCACCGGCTGTAAACAAGCAAGCTAAAAATACCAGCAGACTTAAACGACCATGAGGGAGGAAAAGTGAGAGGAAAGGACGTCTGCTTTTCAACACCGCTCTCTGTCATGTTTTCTCTTCATCTCTAAACATTATGCAGTTGTCTGGCGCTCTGCCAGCTCAAACAGATATTCACTTCAAAATATGAGAGCGTCTTGTGGGATGCCGGTGCAGCAGCTAAAGCATGTGTGAATACATCTCCGGCTTTAAGCGTGTGAGCCCTTGTTTTTATGTATGTGCATCGGAGCTCTGCATGTGTGAGCACGTGTGCGTGTGAATGAATATATGAATAATATCCACTGGGGAAGGGTGTCTGAATATACTTACTGTATGTCCTCAAGGTCAGTGAGAGACCAGAGTGGGTCTTCCATAACCACACGCACGCACACGCACACACACACACACACACACACATAGATGGAGATATATAAAGAAATAGCTTGTGGGACACATGTGAGTCTCTCCTCTCCTACTAACCATCTCGAAAACCTTAAGGGCCTTCGTTGTTAATGCTGCCCATTACTTTCCCTCGGCTGTGATGGATGGAATTTCTGTCAGCATCACACTCTCCCGTGTGGAGCATTTTGGGCTAAGTAGTCCAAATAACATGGCTCTAAAAGCCTTGAGAACAGCTTTTACAGCTTGCCTTTTACCTTTAGAAGCCTCTCCTCTCCTGGCCACTTTAGTCTCTATTTCCTCCCCACTTTCCGCCTTTTAACCATGTTAGAGGGCCCTCTCTCCCATCATGCATTGCAGCGTTATCAAAGTCGACCACCCGCAGTTTGTTAATCACGCTGATGGAGGTGTGAAATGGAGTGTTCACACTTGGCAATGTGGCACACTGGCTGCTGCAGCCTTTTTAGTTTGGTTATGGTCAGCCATTTTGGGAAAGTACAGCCTACTGTTACGTATCTCAGAGGAATAAATAATCTTATCTGGTCCAATTACAGTCCATTAGCCTATCTGTTTGGATGCTATCGCTTCCACTTTGAGTATTGGAAAACAAACTTTTCAACAAATTCATTTGTCACGTTACCACCAGAGCAAACTTTGGCAGCTTTTGGCATGTAGTAGCCATAATTTAGCTGTATTCAGTGAGCAATGGTGCCACGAGCCTTAGAAAGAGAAGACAAAGGAGCATTGCATCGAATTTTAATTGAGACAGAAGCAACAACAAGCACCAGTGGTGGTGCTGCAGTCATGTTAAAGGATTGTCGCTGTGTGCCCCCCGAGTCCTGCTTTCTTTACTTTTATTAACACAACATGTAATCACAACTACAAGCCTGAGCTCCAAAGTTGAGCCTGCGGTGATTGGAATGAGAGGGGTAAACACGCTGTCAATAGGACTAATTTAACACACGCCAAGATGACTGGCCTCAGAAAGCACTGCCAAATGCGCCCAGTTAGGAAAACAACAAGATGGTCGATTTGTTTTTAACCCCCAGCTGGCACTGCTGTTTATGGCCAGGAGGCCGACACCAAGCTTTAGCTTATTATTTAGTCAGGTCATCGGTTTGAAAGCTAATTAGAATTGTCTCCCCACTGACAATAGTGTGTGTCTGTGTGTGTGTCTGTGTGTGTGTGTGTGTGTGTTCTTTTTGTTGGAAACCAGAAAGAGGTTGAAAATCGTAGAGAAACTCTTCACTGTACATATTTGGACGTTAAGATAAATTGCCCTTTTATTGGATAGCAGAAAAGTGACGACAGCTGCAGCTGACCAGGAGTGATAACACTTCATTTACCACATGGGAGGCAATACAGGCACCTGAAGTGTCTCTACAAACCATTTCCAGGGTGAATTCAATTACCCACCATTTTAAGATCTTTGTTAGCACCGTGTTGCTCAGGGTGAAGCTGATTTAAGTTACAGAAAGTTACCAGAGCACAATCCTGAATAGCTAGTGCCGTATGTTAAATCGCTCGATTGCAACCATCATAAGGATTATTTGAAGCTCTCATCTGAACACAACCTCCATTCTCATTCGGCCCCTGAGCCAGGAGGTTATAAACTCCAGTCCAAAGTGAATTTTAATTAGAAATTACGATCCTATCATCGTATTAGCCGCTCTTTAAGGTGACGGTTCCCTCTCCCCTCAGCTGTCTGCTGCTGGCACACAGCCATCAGGAATGTACTAGGTGGGATGTGCTGGGTTATATAGATCAGAGGCAAACACAGCCCACATGACAACTGGGAGATTCCAGAGTGGCTGTGAGAGCAGATGTGTGGTACAGTATTAATTTACATTAACTTTGCGGTGTATGCTCTGCAGCGAGTGCAAAATGTCACACTTTATGATTCAGAGGCTTGTTTTTTGACAGCTTTGAGCAGCCTGTCTTGAAGAAAAATTATTAGAAGGTGTTTTATGAATGTATGCAGGCCTGTAGCCAGGATTCTAAAAAAAAATACTGAGGTCATGGCTCCTAGCAACCACCCGACCAACACCTCCACTGGCTGCAAAACCGAAATTTAAATTCAGTGAAAGAACTTAAATTCAAAGTTTACTTAAATGTGTATATTTGACCCAAAACATGTCACAGAATTTCCAAACATTATGGGTATATCCTAAGAGCTTTCTGCACTCTACCACCACTTACTGAATTATCGTGGCAGTTATTTTGGTTGGGTAAAAATTCTGAAATATAATGATGTTAGGAAGAGCAATCCTAATTAATGACCAGAATGTCTTTAAACTGTAAATTGTGAAGTACTTTTCAATTTTAAGGTCACGAATTAAGTGTAGACAATTGAAGGATACGGTAGCTGTGGATGTTGGTATATTAGTGTGTTTGCTGTTTTTAGTTCATAAGGGCACTTGTACAAGTATGTACAGTAAGTAAGTACATGTGTTTGCCAGTTGTGCACAGAGAATACATTTGGCTGTAGATTAGATGAGTCCCTGCTACAAAGTCTGATATTTAGCTTTACCATTTTATATGTACAGTATGCTTTGCTGCTGAGGTGTTGAGTTTTGGAAAAATTGTTTGTGTCCGTCATTGCCCACCAATATGTCTTTTAAGATTGGTGTCACGGTGTGTGCGTGTGTGTACGTTGGAAGTGTCAAACGTTTGTAGTCATAAGGAGTCGGCGCGTCTTGCAGCAGCGGCTGTGTGTTGATATTGGGCGTGATTGGGATTTCTCCACACGGCTGCAAGAGTGTCAACACATTCGCATGCTGCACTCTATCAAGGCTCTGCGAGGTTAAGAGAGCAGCAGCCGAGTTCAGAATAATTTCAGATGAGGGACACAAGCTTGCACACTAGTTCCCTTAGCGTGAATATAAAACTGTATCTCTGAGCTGAATTTTAAAGTTGACTGAACGTGCATTTACCCTTAAAATATATGCAGACCTTAATGCACAAGTGCTGTAATGTGGTAGCTCCATATTTTGTCTTTGTCTTTCGTTTCTTAGTTGAATTACACAAAGCAATTCTGCGTTTTCTGTCTTCTAGTCATCACTGTTGAGGATATCTAGTTTAAGTAAACCTTACTGGACCAGTCCATCCATGTCATAAAAATGGCAGATTCTTGCTGTGCACAAAGCAGTTCAAAACGTGCAGCGCATGCTAACACAAAGTACAACATTAATAAAAATGCATAGTGTTTGGCCAGCTTAAAAGGTGGCAAGCATGTGGACTCTCTCTGAAGTACTGCTTTGGGAAATGCAGGTAAAGATGAGAGCCTCTTTAGAAACACTTTTAACTTCAATCAGACAATATTGGGAATTGGTGTTCAGGTCAAGAACAGCATCACAGGTTAAAAGATAAAGTTTCAATTAAGATAAAATCAAACATTGTACACTTAACATACACTGGTTTTAAAACAGTTAACAGATTTCTGCTGTGCGCATGAGAGCGTCAGTCTTTCCCAAGTATGAAGATGTGGCTGGATGCCATGGATGCTAATAAAGTTACCTTGTAGGAAAAAGGTCAAATGGTTGATCCCATTACCCTTGATAAGGCAAATGACAGTGATGGCTGGCCCCAATGGCCTGATGAGAATCAAAGCAGCGAGGTAGCAGTGTGAACTGCTGTGCCTCCGCCTGTTAATAGGACCTTAAATCGCTTTACGATCTACATTATTTAACAAGCATTCATCTTTTGATGCAGTTATCTATCAGCTGATATTAATTTACATCACAGGCCTCAAATTTGATGTCCTTGACATTGAACAGCTAAGACTAGTCTGCTCCCTGCTGCAGAGTTCCGCGTGTAAATGACATTCTCTGCAGCTGATAGGACAGTCAGTCAGTATTATCATCATTTCACTGTTGTAGTGATGAATTACAGCTACCTTATCAACAGTTCACCCAGGTGAATGTAAATGTCAGCAGGTTTTGCGATGCCTTCTTAGCTCTGCACTCTTGAGAACAGTTATCTGTGCTCATCCTCCCATCAGGTACCATAATTCCTTCTACAAACAGTTCTAATTATCAGCCCAGTTTTCCCATCAAACCTGGAAAACATGCACACTCGCATTTTATTCATTATTCGGCGCAAAGGGACGGGTGGATGACAACACACTCCTGACGCACCTATTTATCTGGCATCTCATCACCGAGTTGCAATATTCCTCTGACAAGAAGTCCACGATTGCTTGAGCATGAAGGGGAGAGAGGGAGGAAGCAGGGGGGAGAACGAGAGGAACACAGCAGCTTTAATATGGCAACTGATAAGGAAAGTGAGTGAATGCAACCTACGTGAAGCCCTCAACCTCGATCTCCCTATCTTCCATTTCCTTTTTTCCACCCCCAACACCCCCCACCCCCCTCCATTTGGAATTGCAAATCAGCCCATGTGTTTCTTTACAGGAGAGGTAGGAGATAAGAAGCGAGGAGTTGGACATATCAGCAATCTGAGCATGTTGTTCATTTCAATTTATTTATTTTATTCTTGGCATTTATTTATCTCTCTGTCGTTGGCCAAATGTATGTTTTCTTATTTATGTACATATGAATGCGAGGGGATTTTTTCCTAAAAGTGATAAAGATGGATGGCTTGGTTTGCGTGTGATCTGGCTCAGACTGCATTGTATTCAAGCGTGCACTCAAGGGATACACAAGATTTTGTTTCTCCCATAAACGCTTGTGTGTTTCTGAGAGGATTTCTTCACGTTTTGTTGCCGCGCGACTGCGAATTCAAGATAGGAAGGGTTGAGACGAGCAGATGAAACTTGTTGAAAAAGAAGATACTGTTTGGGTTTGGCTTGAGTCAGCATCCAATGATAGATGAGCCCAGTGTGCCGCCTGCAAGATGGAGTCCAGGAGATCACAGAGTCATTCACCCTAAGCAGATAGACATGGAGACAGCTCCTGGCTGCTGAGCACGGAGATGCTGGAGAAAACAAGATAAGCTGTACAGTATACGCACACTTAAATGCACACATGTCCGCTACAGCTGTCAGTCAGTTGAGGTGGAGCTGGAAAAACTCCAAACTGACTTTCATTATGGACAGTAGAGAAAAGAATCTGAAAAGTGCCTATGGGCTCGATGTGTAACGACATGTTATTTCAATGGTCCGCCACAAAGAAACTCATACTGGAAATCAGATTGAGTAGGCAGAATATGAAATTGATCTTTTACTGCTGTCAAATGTTGTCTCGCAGCATTCTGAGAACCCGAAACTGTGCAGAACAGGCCATCAGTTGTTTGAGATTTTCATATCCTTGAATTGCCCAGTGTATTTATCACATATGCGCACACACAAGCCTTTTCTTGATCTCTTCTGGGTGCACAAACTGCAAGTGTTCGCTGCTTCCAAGCATTAAACACACACACGCCGCTTAAGCTTCTTTGGCAGCGCCCAGCATGCCGTGTCCACTCGACTGCTCCAGTGCCAGGTCTGATACAAGGCCGAGCCATGCCAAACCACTTGCCCCTTAGCAGGTGGCGCCAATCTGGGCCTCCATAGATAGCTGTGACCGGCACATCATCACCATGGCAACTGCCAAATGACACCGCCCTCCCCGGTCCCTGTCCTGACTCACACACCAATAGTGAAAGGTCATGTATCCTGTCCTTGTTCTGTCAGTAACATTTAAAACCCGCAGGAAACACAACTGCCAACATACACGGGATTTTGTACTTAGCCTTCTACACACAATTCATGCAGGACACACATTTTTATAAACTGATAGGCTTTCCTTTGCTCAATTTGCATTTCACAAACACCGGCACACGAAGCGACTTCACGAAGTAAGGGACTCGGCCTTTGCGGAGATAAGTGGTGGGTAAAATCAGTGGCTATTGTTAGCGGAATTACGTTGTCGAAAAAGAGATTGTTCTCCTTCACAATAACTAGAGTCTAAATCCACATTTTCAACCCATCAGTATAATAAGGTTGCATGCACACTGATCCTTTTGGCAATATCCTCACACCCACCCACAGACACACGCAAATACTGCAGTTGCGGAGCTACATCCAGGGAAATGTAAATGATCTTCTGGGTAATTGTCTTGATTTTACTCTGTGTATTCTCTAGTAAAGCTTTATTCAAGTTTGATGTCTCTCTCATATAATGTGACAGTTCATTCTGAGAAAAAGCATTTCTTTTATTTATAAAATGTGTGGCGTATGTAGTAGCAGTTATTTCACTGCCACTTTAGCTGCCGATTATTTCCTTATTTCATTTTCACCAATTCTAGCAGCTTGGCTCTTCGAATGGAAGCATGGAGCTGTTAGTCGCTTGGTATGTTTGTCCATCTCTTTGATCCAAACTGAAATAGCTTGATAGTTATCAATGGTTCTCAGAGGAATCTACCAATAAATCGACATTAATGGTTCGAAGTAAAAAAAATTTGACAAGTTGGCATTTAGATGAATTTAATGGTTCTGGCCATTGTCTTGCTTCTCCTTATCAAGTCAGAGTTTGAAGTTATTCAGTGAAATATCTCAACGTTTACTGATGGATTAGCACAACATTTTGCACAGACATTCATTGTTCCTAGATGATTTAACCTGATGACTTTTCCTCTACTGCTTCTAGCAGTTTACACTTTTGGTAACTATTAGATGGACTGCCATAATATTTTGTGCATACTTTAACCTCTTCCTCAAGATGAATTTTAAATAACTTTGATCAACAGATCTTCCATTTGGTGTCATAATCGGATAAATATGTGACCGTGTCTGAAACAAATGACATTCCTCTCCATCAGTACCCCTATGTAACAAATGATAGCATGCTAGCATGCTAAAAGGAAATGGTAAACAAATGGAGAACAAGACATATCTGCTACATGCACTATCATTGTGAGTATGCTGGTATCAAGTGGCAAACTTGTGGGGCTGAAAAATGATGCCAATATGGAGGAGTCAAAAACTGCAGTTCCTTGAATGGCCACTTGAGGTTGGCCTGAAAAGTGAGTCGATCTTCATAGTCCCCATGTTGACATGTTGATGTGCTCAACTTTACCACAGAAATTAACATATTTACAGCCTAATTCATCACCACAGGATGGGTGATGCATTTTAAAATAACTCACCACTTTGAATTGCATTAAGATTTAGAATTATGCATTTACTGTATGTTATGCATATTTGCTTTGATCAACACTTAGGTACCGGGATCACTACTAGCTACAGGTGAACACTGGGTTGGAGGTGGAACTTATAAAGTTACTAAATGAGCAAAATGTCATGAGCGAGCAGCCTCACAGCTTGAGCTGTTTGCCTGAAGTGGCTTCCAGGCTCAGCTCCGGTTAGGCATCCATCTCTAGCCCTATCAGTTTTCCCCTCCTTCTCTCCAAACTGCTTGACAATTCCCCCACCCACCCCCAAATCAATTTCTAAATCCAATTAGTCATTGCATTAGACTGTGAGGAAAAACACCACTGTGCACTGTAGCCTGACAAATGTTTGGCTGCTGCTGTTGTTTGTTTGCCATGTGAGAGCTATTGATCAGATGGTTTGAGGGTGATGGGGGAGGAAGTGGGAAGGGTGGAGGGGGAGGAGATAAGTGTTATTGTAAACTAAACGTGAAGCACTTGTCTGTTTCTGTGGTGGAAAGAAGGGAGATTAAAGTACTGATCGGGAGAAAGTTCTGCAGAGGGTGAGAGGAGGGGAAGATCAGACAACGGTGCAGAGGAGGCCAACATCTGGCAGCATCTGGAGGAAAAAGCAGGTGAGGAGGAGAGATAAAGGGAGGTGGGGGGGTGAAAGACCGGGATTTTTGTAGGCTCGGAGACAGAGATAGATTAATCGGAGGAGAGTGGCACAGACTGAGTGTTATTGCCTGAGGTTGAACGCGTCAAAAGCAAAAATGATGACGCCAGGCGAGGCCGGGGGGCCAACTGGCTATCTGGCAGCTTCCACAGCCAGGGGTGCCCACTCCAAGGTGCCAGCTGAAAAGGAGAGCAGGAGATGGATGGAGGGTGGAAGACGAGAGGCAGGCAGAGACTGATTTAGAGGGGGACAAACAAAGAGGCTGATGAGGACAGAATGAGGGAAGATCAAAGGGCCGAGCAGCTCCTCAGTCTCACCCAAATCATCCTGAAATCCCCCATGACGCTTTGTAGACTCTCATAGCTGAGCAAAGCCAAAACAGGAGTTTTGACAAGTATTACACCAAAAAACACTTCCAGTGTGCAGCTTTGGGCAACAGCCTAGAAGGGATAATGAAACGGTAACACACAATATGATGGCATTTATTATTCCAAGGGAAATTAAATTCCAAACCCAGTACAATGCTGGAGCGCACATCTAGAGCAGTTTACTTTGGATTACATAATAACCAATTAACAGCATTAACAGCTACAACTGAATTATCAGAGCACAACATACATCATCTCATATTCACAGGGTCCCCAACATGAGGCCACATAGTAAACACCATCCACATGTCTGCATATTAGACATTCAGATGAATGCTTAAACAAACGAGCAATAAAATAAGCAAAAGCAATAAGCTACTGCTTTAGCTTTGACTATTTGATCTTTTTTTTTCTTGAGAGGTGAAGATATGAGATTTGAGAGAGTAGATATTGTTAAAATTATCATCTTTTCTCATCTCTTCTCTTATCTTCTCTTGTTTGTACGATGATTTCACTTGCAATTTCAATATTTCATCTAATATTTCCAGAGCAGAGAGCCGCGTTGCTGAATTATTTAGCAGCACCAGAAATCAGGGTGAGGAAAGTCTGACATGCCAACACGCATAAAAACACACCAGGACTAATAAGCATGCACATACACACCGCAGATTTATGACCCTGTGTGTGGATTTATTTATTTATTTTTTGCCACTGAAAAGTGTAAAATGGTCATTGTTGAACTGTGACCCAGGAAGGAGAGAGGTAGATCAATCAGGAGAGCTGATCCCCCCCCACCCCTTCCTGCTATAATCACCATCCACAGTCCTGTCCTGGGGCTGATCGATGACTACTCTCTAACCCACCTTTCCTCTGTCATCTACTGATAGACACACACACTCACACATGCATACTGTACACACACATATCCACTCACACACGTGTGGTTACCTATAAATCAGGCCGACACAGACAGGGCTGTTGGTCACTTCCTAAGGCAAGCATTGTCATGGATATGTGACATTTTCTATGGCTACATTTTCTATGAGGAGTCCTGCAGGGATATAATTTGTAGCTTCTCAATACGCCGTCAGCAGCTTGTGCGTGCATTGTGCAGCGTGAGCCTTTGTGTACTGGCTTTTTTTTTTTTTTTTTTTTTTTACACATTATGCGTCAGTTATATGAATATTCTCTTTCCTCATGTGTTATACTCGTCTCGGTTCTGAGTCCATTCTGCTCTGCTCGTCATCTATCGGTCGTCAACATCAGAAGGGTGGCTGCTATTGGGATTGCTGTACGTTAAGCACCATTTCACACTGCACTGTGGAATCTTCCTCAATTACAGTATTTGCATCTATAATGCTGGAAGGCAAAGAAAGAGTTCAGTCAGCATGCTTTGGCTTGATTACATCCCTCCAATCAACCGGTATTCACTGAGATCCCCATGAGCTGCCGTTTTAAAGGGTCACATGAGAAGGCAACAGACTTCACACTAAAGATATGGCATGATTGGAAGGACAAAAGAGCTGTGGAGGCGTGTATTTATACGTTATGTACACTATGCAACTCAGAGACATGTAAAATGGGAGAGGTTAAGTGTGTGTATTGCAAGCAAGACATGCTTAGAATGTGTTCCGCCTCTCTGTCTTGGTAAACCAAACTTAACTCTTCATCAGGATTTACATCACATTAAACCACCAAATAATGCCTATTCAGGGGACCTTTCAATAATTGACTGTCCTTCACACCAGTTTGACCCCTAAGTCCTGTTTTTAGGCCTGTCAGAAATTTTTTTCCAGATATCTTTAACATCATACTGACCTTTAATATCTGTAATGCAGTTCTGACCTGTCAACATAATAATTGAAGCTTTTTCAAACGGCATTATAACTCATCCAAATTGTTGTGCATGATGCTGCTCATATTAGTGTTAGCACAAGTAATGGAGGCTGCTGTGGTTGATAAGAGACATGCAATATAATAGGAAGAGCTCATCGAGAAAGAGTTTGTGCAGAATGAGAGCTTCGTTCGTTAGAGATTTGTGGTCGAAGTCACTAGAAATTTGGCCTCAGGCTCCTCTGAGATGGATTTCCATGAGCAATTGCAGTATCATGCTGTGTTGAATAACAGGATGCCTCTGGCTCCCAGTTGCTGCAGCTTGTGACGTAACTACAAATATCTGCAGCGTCATTTCACTTTTTCCAACCAAAACACAGCCAGTCTGGTAAATCAGGTTTTCCTAAACTATAACATTCATTGTTATAAGTTAATAGTTGATTGTATCTACTCTCAGATGTACACTACTGTTCAAAAATTTGAGGTCACTTAAAAATATCCTTATTTTTGAAATTTAAAAAAAGCATTTTTTTCAATGAACATACATTAAATGAATCAGAAATTCAGCCTAGACATTGTTAATGTGGAAAATGACTATTCTATCTGGAAACGGCAGATTTTTAATGGGATGTCTACATAGGGGTGAATAAAAGTGTGAGTTTTCATGGAAAACATGAAATTGTCTGGGTGACCCCAAACTTTTGAACAGTAGTATTTGTTGCTTTGGATAACAGCATCTGCTAAATGAAATTGTAGAATTGTAGGTTACTACAATTATCAGACAGGTTCCAGTTTGTGCATGTCAACAATGACTCTTCTGAGCATACTAGGGTTAATCATGGAGTTCCTCAGGGTTCTGTCTTAGAACCAATACTGTTCACATTATACATGCTTCCCTTAGGCAACATTATTAGGAAGCACTGTATTAATTTCCATTGTTATGCTGACGACACTCAATTGTATTTATCTATGAAGCCAAATGAAACTAATCAGCTAGCTAGACTGCAAGATTGTCTTAAGGACATAAAGACCTGGATGACCTATAATTTCTTACTACTAAATTCAGACAAGACTGAAGTCATTGTATTTGGCCCCAAACATCTTAGAGAATTGCTTTCAAAGCATATAGTTACTCTGGATGGCATTACATTGGCCTCCAGTACTACTGTGAGGAACCTCGGTGTTATCTTTGACCAGGACATGTCCTTTAACTCGCACATAAAACAAATCTGTAGGACTTCCTTTTTCCACCTGAGAAATATTGTGAAAATCAGGAACATCCTGTCTCAGAGTGATGCAGAAAAACTAGTCCATGCATTTGTTACTTCTAGGCTTGACTACTGTAATTCCTTATTATCAGGTTGTCCCAATAGCTCTCTGAAACATCTACAGCTGATCCAAAACGCTGCAGCCAGAGTACTGACGGGAGTTAGCAAGAGAGATCATATTTCTCCTATATTGGTTTCTCTTCATTGGCTTCCTGTTAAATCTAGAATAGAATTCAAAATCCTTCTTCTGACATATAAAGCTCTTAACAACCAATCTCCATCATATCTTAAAGACCTGATAGTACCATATTACCCTAGCAGAACTCTTCGCTCTCAGACTGCAGGCTTACTTGTTGTTCCTAGAATCTCTAAAAGTAGAATGGGAGGCAGAGCCTTCAGTTATCAGGCACCTCTCCTGTGGAACCAGCTCCCAGTTTGGGTTCGGGAGGCGGACACCCTCTCTATTTTTAAGACCAGGCTTAAAACCTTCCTTTTCGACAAAGCTTATAGTTAGGGCTGACTGGGTGACCCTGACGGGGTGGGCTGGTGTTTTCATTTGCAAAACTGACTTCCCCTCTTGACGTCCCTTTAGTTTGCCCCTAGTTATGCTGCTATAGGCCTAGACTGCTGGGGAACCTCTCTTGATGCACTGAGCCCTTCTCTAACTACCTATGTACTTACTATATATACCATTATTGCATTACATTCACTCTGTTTCTTTCTGTGTCCTTTCTCCGAGTGTCCCTGGTCCCAGAGCTGGATGCTGGATGCTTCAGATGTGTGGTTGTGTTTTATGGTCCTTGTGTCCCACCCCCCACCTCTCTATCTCTACCCCTCTATCTGTATCCCTCTATGTCTACCTCTACCCCTCTATCTCTACCTTTCTACCTCTTCTGTCCCTCTCAACCCGCCCGGCCAGCAGGCAGATGGGTCCCTCCACATTAGAGCCGGGTTCTGCTCGAGGTTTTTTTCCCTGTTAAAAGGGTGTTTTCCTTGCCACTGTCGCCTTTTGGCTTGCTCTGGGGGTCAGGCATATGGGTTCTGTAAAGCGTCTCGAGACAATTTGACTGTAATTGGCGCTATATAAATAAAATTGAATTGAACTGAATTGAATAGGTTTATTTTTATATAGGGGCGTTACATTGTTTGAAATTCCTACATTTAGGACGAATCTGTGGACAGCAGTGTATAGCATATCTGACAACAGACACTCTAATTTTTTAACAGACAGACTAAACTTTTACCTAAATGATGTCTACAGACATCTTTGTATTTCCCATTTTGAATGAGTTTACTAATTTTCTGGGCCTATGTTGGCTGAGAAAATGCTCTCCTAATCCGGACCTACATGAGGTCCACATTGCATTAGCACTCTGACTGATACCTCACTATTGACTCCTGCCAGCCTGGTGCAGGAGTGTGTGTGTGTGTGTGTGTGTATGTATGTGTGTGTGTATTTGTGCTGAGCTTCTTCCAAGGCATCTGATCAACTCTCCAGAGCTGGGCTGATGCATACCACAATCAATAGCTGGCCTCCAATACCATCCTTCATATACTCAGCAATGTGTGAGGCATGGCCCTCTCTTTCTCTTTGTACCTCACCCTTTCTTCTGCAGCCTGTAATACAGCTTGGTTTCATAAAAGGAAGCGAGCATCATAATAAGCCGTATTATCAGGCGGCTCACCGTGAATTCATCGGGAGCCTCTCACTCTGCCTTTATTTCTTTTATTTGCCTCACTCGTCTGCCTCTCTGTGCATTATTTTACCTCTCTCTCTCCCTCGCCTCTTCCATTCTCTCCCACTCTCTGTCTCTGTACCTACCTATTACTGATGAGTCGATTTCACGAGTCAGTGATGCGGAGAGGGTACAGTAGAATGTGCCGTGTGCGAGTGTGAATAACAATAGCTGTCTATGCCTCATAAGAGAAACAATAATTACATGCACTGGCACGGAGATCACATGCCTCATAAAAGCGCAAATGGTCATTTCGGCTGAAAAGTGCCTCTGTTGTTGTGGTAGATTTTAGCTAATTATGTTGGGAAATCACCAGAGATGCAATTGACTCATGTTTTATTAGCAGTTTTGAGCGATCAAGGCTTTGTCTGTATTTTATTTGATTGTATAATCTTTTTTTCCCCCATGCATGATATTATAAACAATATTCATGCAAGATTGCGTTGTGATGTTCCTCTGCTGCTTCTGTCTGCTTCCTGTTTGTATGTGTGTGTCTCTAGGAATGCGTGAAACCATTAGATATGCATAAAAAAAGCAAATCCTCATTAATTATATTCTTGATTCTTTTGCTAAATCAAATCAGAGCATCTTCATAATACCCAACTGGATTCATTTTGCTCATTTGTGCTTAATGAATCAATATTTGGGTCTGTAATTGAAGGGGGAGCAATGCAAGAGCGTGGCAGAGAGAGAAACTCTTCAACAATCTATATTGCTGACCAGACTCCTATCCCACCTAGGTTGAAGGCCTGCTGATGCATTGAAATGAACACCGGAATTATTCGAGGTACTGTCTGTTGCCATAGAAATGTGCTTTATATGAAACCATTTAGCTACATCACAACATAAAGCGACTTCAAAAAGTTGCATCCATTACTCACAAACGACCATCTCTCTGGAAGTTCTGTGAGTGAAACAGAATTTCCCAGCATGCATTTCAGAGGACAATGAGCAAGGGATGGTCGAGGCAAGAATTCAAAAGCGGCTTTTGAGGCTGTTTTGTGCAGCTATCAGAGATGCAATTAGGCTATGCACTCATTTTTGCATTACAATTACAAAGGTTTCCAGCTCTGATGTAGGCTGCTGTATCAACATTTAGTCATTACATACATGCCGGCTGCTTGTTGTTTGTCTGCAGCTGTTTGAGAGCGGACTGCAGAGCGGGCTATTACAGCACCATTGTCCAGGTAGAAAGGCTCTCAGAAAGGAATCTCAGAGAAATCTTTCCCTGATATTTTTTCACGCTTTTTCCTCCCCTCTGGATGCCTCAGTGGTGGAGCATTGAGAAGAGGGTCACAGAGGTCACAGAACTGATGGTTCTCTCTTTGTGTATAGCACAGTCTTAATTTTATTTTCTTTCAATGATTTCAAATATACAAATAGCACTGAAAGCAAGTGATGCGTGCTCACCCCTAGGTGCACATGTGAAAATGCGTTCGCTCGCCGGTGAGGCTGACTGCGGCCTCTTTTCAGTGGGCACTCACTCGACCACTCTCTTCTTTATCTCAAAGCTCCACTCTCCCCATCCCTGCTGTGCTACTTGAAGCCATCACAATCTGTGTACAATCTGTTTCTCTTCCCACTTCCTCGCCAACATTTTCCATCCGTGCCTCAGGTTAGTTTGACCCGTTCTTCCTTTTCTGGCCTGCTTTTTGGATTAGACTCCATTCATTCTTCCTCCTCTTCATTTTCTGTAACGCCTTCCCTGTTTCTTGCTATGACTGCAGCCTCTGCTCTCTGCCACTGATCACCACCTCACCTTTAGCCCACGTGATCCCTGTTAGTGTGTGTGTGTGTGTGTGTGTGTGTGTGGGCTCCCGGGCAGCAGAAAGGCGAGCAGTGTGTGACGGACGATTCTTCTGGTAGCATTTAAAGAGGCTTGTGTGTTATGACTTTGGCTTATTGTTATGAAGTGATGCTTGTGTCTGCTGCTACACTGGAAGCCTCCAGCTGCCCTTGGAGGCCTGGATGCACACACTAACATACAGATATGCTTACATTTTTGCAGACATCCAAGCTGAAACTCAAAGGAGTCTGTTTTTTATTTTATTATTTGCACTCTGAGATACCCACAGTCTAGAATTTATTGATTATTCTGTCCTCACTCTCACTTTCTCACCCAGACACACACACACACACACACACACACACACACAGAGAGAGACACACACAGTGAGCTGAGCACCGAATACTTAAGTCAACATATAGTGTGGAGTTTAACCAAGCAAGCCTCCCCCAGGCCTGCGGCAGTAGAGTTGAATTAACTGTGAGCGCTGGAGACCTGCAGACACAGAACACACACACAGAGCAAGAAGAAAAGAGCAGAAGAAAGGGACACACGCTAAGAAGTAGCGGTGCACTTAACTGCTGATTTCATCCGCCAGATGCTATCTAACATCCACTATGTTGCAGACTCATGAGCCCACTGAACCTCCCATGGATCATCACATTTCCAGTCATTAAGGGACTCCAGTATGACAACCGCTGTAACCATCCTCCGCCTAAAGACCACAAACACGGAGCGACTCGCTGCCGTCAGTGTTTTCCTCGTGCTCTAATCTTCACTGGAAGCTGCTTTTTAATAGGCTGATGGAAGACAAATAATTGTTTTGAGGGGAGCTGAGCTCAGACCTAATTCAATCTTCTCGTCACCCAAATCCCCACCCAAACACACTAATGCACATTAATGAGATTTCATAGCTCTTAATGGGAGACAATGGTGGCGTCTGTGCAGGTTTTTACTGCACGCCGTCGCTCATGTGTTTGTTGATCGGATGTGTGTGGTTTCTGTCTGGTCTAAATCTGTTTTTGTTGTCTGTTGCTAGAGCTCAAGCACACTTATCCATCTGCTGTCGGGGATACATACGCAGTCAGCAGCATGGACACATAGAGTACATACCCACTGGGTGTTTTTTAACAAAAAGCAGACACAAACATTGGAGTGCCTTAAGGACTGTTTTTCTTTCCTTTTGCTTGATTCGTCCACATGGTCATCCATTTCTGGCAGTTTTTTTTTTTTAAATACAGAATTGTTTTTTGTCCTTGGAGGATGGAAATTAGGTGAAATAAATAATAATAATAATAATAATGATGATGAAAAAAACATCAATATACTGCATGTACATGAGTAAAAGGAGCGCAGTATAAGAATGGGTGTCAGGTGTCCTTAAAGTTATGGAGCCATTTAAATGATATTGCTCACAGCATACAGTGATTTACGAGGACTTTGTCACACGATGTAAATCACACAAGGAGCACTGGACCAGCAGGACCTGTATTTTTCCATTCCTCTATTATGAGCTCTGTGGCGTGAACATTATTTTGTCATTTGAAGGAGATTCTTGAAAATCTGAGTGTGATGGTGCAGTCTAAGCTGAAGGTGACCACAGATACAGTGTACATCTATTCATGTAGGTATTAGTTGCTGAACCAGTAGGAGAAATTGTAACCAGTTTGGACCGTAAAGGGGAAGGTAATCTATGATCTTGACATATTTCACAAATAATGGCGAAACTGTTCCTGATATATAGAAAGGGTGTATGGTTTACATATGGCATTTCTGGCTGCTTTTTGTAGCAACATAGCTACCATAATGTCCTAGCCCTTGTCAAAACAAGAAACAACCCTAAGAAACCTTGATCTCATTGTGATGATAAAGGCAGAGTAGAACACATGTTATTATGTAGGCAGGTTTTCTTACTACCGATTTCTACTGATCGAATAGAAATAATGCCAACTGAATGTTAGTATGAGTGCTCTCAGAGCTCTCTCCATTGAGCTGCTGTTAGTTCAAGTTTCACTCTTGTTTTACTTTGGCTTCTATCACTTTCTCTTCCAACTATGAGACTCCTTTTCTTTTGCCAGAGATTTTCCACAGCTACTTGTTCTTACTTTGGTTTTCCCAGGAGAGTTCATACATGGTGGTAAACAGAAGTGCAGAAGGGGCTCATAGGAAATCGATCCAAATGTAGATGATGCCATTCTTCTGGAAGCAGTACTCTGTGGAATCAGCTCTGTGTTGTAATGGTTACTTAAAGCAAAACTTCATTGCCATGTTAACCCTCTGAATTTACTGTGAGTTTATTTTTCACTGCGAAATAAAGTCCTGCACCTGTATGGAAACAGCACAACCATGGCTAGAAGCAGAGAGAACTCAGAAATGTCTACTGTGCAGTATGATACAGTTTTCATGCCATAAATAAAAAAAAGGCAAGTGAGAGTTCACACAAGTGTTATCAATACTGGAAAAAATGATGGCTCTACATATTATAGATATTTCACTACATGCATTTTTCATTTGTTTCATACTTGTCCTGTAAACAGCCTGCAGCTCAGCTGAAAATTGCATGAATTTTTTTCACATGACTGTTGGTTGCATCTGAATGAATTTTGCCTTCTCAGTTGTCCTGAGAAAGACAGGTTTTCTTTTTTTTCAGAATGGAGTTAGCTGAAGGTTTTTGAGGTTTTTGGTTTTTATCAAATACCATGATTTTAAGGTTAGATTTATTTAGGTTTTGGAAAGGAATGGCACACCATAAATTCATGCAGTAGCAGTAGTTCAAGGACCATCAGAAAGTTAAAATTCCACAGATTCTTTATGTTTTTACAGTTTCCAACTCTGATAAATGGTGGAATTTTAGCAATTTTTATAAACAGAATATGTATTTGAAAACTTGCTGGTATTTGGGGTTCATCGAATGTATACACTCTGAATTAAAACTTTTCCCCTTACTCAGGCTTACTAACTGAGTGTTGTAATCTCTGTTTACTACATGCACAACATCCACTGAATGTCTGATAGAAGCATTGTGGTGCTTTCTGAGTTTAGTCTGTATTTTTGAGGTAAAGAGTTGCCATCTGGCCACCTTTCTCTTGATGTAGGTACCTCAGGTTTTATTTTATAGATAAAAGGGCAGATGGCAGAGTTCCCAAGCTGTTTTTTAGCCCTCAACAACACATCAAACAGGATTGTATAAGTGTGACACTGCTTAGCATCTCTACGGTTGCTTCCCTGTAGACTCCCAGGTGTGTAGCATCAGTGGTTGACTCTCTAATATGTACATGCATCCTTATATACAATCACTGTATGCTATAGTCTGTTCTGTAAACAGAAATGTATACATGATTGCCAGCACAGAGCAGTTATGTGTTGGTAATTTGTTGTCCTTGTTTCAGGACAACAGTAATTCTGAGTTGTTTTGTTCTGACATAAGGTGCATAGATAGATGTTGATTACCTTGACAGTTTCGGCAAAAGCTCTTGCCTTCTTCAGAAGCGTCTCACTGACAGCATGTGACGTGTCAACCGGCAGATTTTCACAGCCGTCATATGTGGCGTGCCCAGTAGAGCCGCCAGATTCTCTGGGCCAACCATGCCCATGCCGTAATGGCATGACATGCCAAGGACCCAACCGCTCCACCAGGCATGCTGCAGCCCCCGCCGTTCTATTTCTTCTGCAGTAGGGTGTCCCAGATGTAGGAGAGCATGAAGACCCCTCGTCCCTGTTCATGGCCCTCTTCGCATGCCTCCTGATCTCCATGGACTCCTTAATCCAGCATTTGAGTTTATTGTCTTCCCTTCCGATGACTCTTGCCCCATCCCAGTCCATAACATGATTGTTTCTTTTGCAGTGGTCTGATATTGCAGATTTGAGATTTTCCTGTAGTGCTTTTTCTTCCTGAGTTCTTGTGAGTCGTGTTGCTGTTTCCTTTCAAGAACTTTTGCCGAAAACTGTCAAGGTAATCAACATCTATCTATGCACCTTGTGTCTGAACAAAAGAACTCAAAATTACTGCATTAATAAGAAGACATAATGAACATTTTTGAGATCTTGTTTCAGTATGTTTATGTACACTGACACTCAGTACTGCATTTTGGTACATTGGGTCTATTTGAAACCAGTTAAAATTCTTCATTGCATAACCACCCAGTAATATGGAATTTGAATATATTTCAGCTTCATGTTTGTTACATTGTTTTTTTATCTTTCATATTGGGAAATGAAGTTTAGATAAATTAATTGAGATTCATGTACTCAAAACAGTAGGAATGTTTTCAACTGACCACAAATTGTGGTTATGTGATAAATCCAACTCATAAATGTCTGAGCTTGTTCTTTAAACTGTTCTATTCATTCTTGCACATTCATTTATTCTGAGTGCTGGTGAAAGGATGTGGCCTTGGGTGTAGCTATTGACAGACACCTTGTCCGACTTCTCTCATCAGCCGGTACATCAAGAAAAACAGAAACACATGGTGTAGCATGTTCAGTCTGTCTCTGCTCTCTCTGTCCAGGGCGCTTTGTGTATCCAACCTCTCCTCCTCAATTGTCTGTCTTTGTCTTTTATCTCCTCCCTTATCTACTGCAGTTTCTTTTCTGTTTCCAAAGAATTGATTCTTACAAGGACAGTTAGTTAGTGCGGCTGCAGCCCTACCACTGGATTAAGTCCAGGTTTAACCCTTCACAATACGCCCACATCCAATGTCTACACTCATGGACTTGAGGTGAGTCCGCTGGGCTGTTCCCTGTCAAATCATCAACTGCATGAGGGCTTTCTTGCAGACATGTTGAGCCCTTTATGCACTCTTTCCGCTGGTCCACATTTCCGCTGACTTTGCCAGAGGGCATTACCCACAGTTCAAAGCGTTGTGATACTAAGCACAGGGTTACCACTGGAAGCCTGGCAGTGGTCCAGAAAAGGCAATGAAACTAATGTAGAAGGAGCAACCAACCTCGTTGCTACCACCCAAAAAAAGAAGGGTTACATCTAAGTATGAGCATACAACTAAATACTGACTCATTGCCAGAAGTGTGTATGATGTCCTTTAATGGCATGATAATGAATTCCAATTGTGGTTTGTCTGAAAGACCCCCTTCGGTGAAAATCAGGTTTTATACCCTTGTTAACATGTCCATGTGGTGTTTAATATGCTAAAAGACACATCAGAATTAAGCAAAATAAGCAGTCAATGTCATGTCTGAACATCTCCACCTGGGAATTGCAGCATACTGACGACATTCTGAAAAACACGGATTCAGACTTTCAGGCTTTCATATGTAATAAACCTAAAGAATCAATCTTGTCAACTTGCAGAGTAGAGATTTCTATATCTTTCTTTAGAACCATTTTCCAGTTAAAAAATGTATGACTGAAATACTCCAAAAGTAGATCTGCACATACGAGAAGAAGCAATGGTGCATAGTTACATTTAAGCCATTTAAGGGGTTATTTTAATGAAACAAAACTTCTAAATATGTAACCCTGACGCACAGACATGCATTATTAAGGGTGTAATCAGTGATCAGAGAAGAACTTTAATTGCCTCAGCCCTGGAGAAAGTTAAAAAAAGTGCTGTTCCAGTTTTCGTCATACTATTTCGAGCGTCTGCTGCTTCTCACACTCAATCACTTACCAGGTAATGTCAGTTAAGTCTGGGAAAATTTCATGCTTTGGGCTTAGCTGACTAGCACTCGGTGCCCATTGCTTCAGGGCTCATCTCACATATGCCCTACAAAAGACACCCAAAGAGGAATTACATACCATACCAATCACTGTTGCTCTAACTGAGCTATTAGGCAGCGCTGATCACTAAAGTATAACCCACCGCCTCACCCCAGAACCATCACACGGGACGTAGGTGTGTGTGTGTGCAACATAGGTAATGCTCTTCTGACTCCTTTGCTGAGTCCACAGCTTCATCATCATTAGGCTGCTGCAGTGATAAGACAAAGTGATAGAGGGATGAGGGGAGAGAGACAGAAAGAGAGAGAAAGTAATGTGGTTCTGCAGCGGAGGTATCAAGGGGATTACCTTCAAACTCCTACCTGCCTAATAGACTCTCTCACCAGGTCTAATGACACGCACACACACGCTTCTTTTTTGAGTGTTAACACTGCATGGCATGCCACATTCATGGTTCTTTTCACAAAAAAAGAATGTGAAAGTCAAAACGAGCATTGTCAAGTGCAACACTACTCTTCAGTTTATTATTATGTTGGCCAAATACACATACTTTTAGCTCAGAGACTGGAACTAAAACTCTGTAGCAAAACCCTTTTTTTGTTGCATTTATCCTTTATTTTCATCTCAACTTTCTTCTCCTTAAATTCCTCTGTTTTTAATCTTCCTGCATTGCCCTTATCTGATCCCCCTTCATTAACAGCACAGTCTCGTTAGGGTTCCTCGAAACGTTAATCTCGTTAAGAACAATCAAAGCAGCTCAGCTCCACGCGGGCCTCCACGCAATGAATGGAGAACAATGACAAAGTTGTTTCTCTTTGAACTCTTTTCATCTTGCTTTGCAAGTTTAATTTCTTTTCATTTTCTTTATATTTTACATTTCAGACATTTAGCTGCTGCTTTTCATCAGAGCGTTTTGGCTGGATGAGCAGCATGTTGGGGATGAGTGTCCAGCGAAAACCTCTGATCTGAAACACTGTTGCCAAAACGGAGCCTACTGAAACATTAGAGGGCACTACATCTTGGAAGCATGAGGCTGAACTAGAAAAAAAGATAATTAATTTGAGAATAGTGTGTTGTGCATGTGAAAGAGAATTTGATAGAGCTCGTGTGCATACATTCATTACCATATTCATCAAGGTTGCTTTTATCCTTGATTCTTATCTTCTGTCATTAGACTGGCTACATGCTCTCAGTCCTTGGGTGCAACCTCTCAGCTTTTCTTCGCTCCTTCCTCATCATCCTCCTTCTTTTATCTTTGCGGAAACAGGCAGAGACATCATGCTGATGTTTAGACTCTCCATCATAAAGCTGATTGGTTATGGAGCTTGACAATGATTGGATTTTAATTGATTAGTTACAACCTAATTGACTGATAGGCACTGGTTTAATGAAAATGAGAAGACTTGAAGTCATGTTAGCCTAAGCCTTCATCTGCACTGGAAGAGACACCCATCCATCCATCCATCCATCCATCCATTCATCCATCCATCCATCCTGTTTTTCTGCCACTCTGGGATTCTCTGGGGCAGATCTGTCAGTAGCACCAACTAAGTAAGGCAATGTGAACGTTTCTCTTCCCTACACATCATTTATGCTCCACCTTGAGGGTACTAAAGCCAGATGAGATGTAGAATCCCTTGAGTGTGTTGTGGGTGTACCCAATGGGTTCCTACCACTTTAATAGAATAATCTCAAGAAAGAAACATCTGGAAGGCACTGGATCAGATGCATAAACCACCAACGATATCTCAGCTTCTTCAAGTGAAGAAACTCCTTTTGGCTGCTTGTGCCTGTGATGTCACTGTTTTAATAAATATCCAAAACTCATGACCACAGATGAGGGTTGAAGCATACACCCATCAGCCCCAATGTTGGGTAGGTCTTCCTAGTGCTGCCAAAACAGCTCTGACCCGTTGGTCGCTGGACATAGAACCACCATCCTGTGCTGTCTGGCATGTTGGCAGTGGATCCTTTGGGATGTCCCAGTGCATCTGCTGGTGGTCGATCAAATTGGGACTTCGCGAGTTTGACTTTGGGCTCTTTGTCATGTTCCTCAATGCATTTCTGAGCAGTTTTTGTGGTGTGGCAGAGTGCTCTGTCCTGCAGGGAGAAAACACTTTTATCTGTGAATGCTGTTGCCAATGGGGTGTATCTGGTCTGCAACAATGTTTATGTGGCTGGTAGGTATAAGGTATCATCTGCAAATTTCCCAGCAGAACAGTGCAGACAATTAATATTATTCACTTTTCTTGTCATTACATTTATTGTTGTGGATAATTGCTGTAGATTTTCTGGCAAATCTACAGCTTCATCTTCAGGCTAAGATCCCTCTTCACATTGATCTGAAATAAAAGCTGCATTCATGCTGATGACATATCAGACCAGCTGTCAATTTACATGGCATTTTGTCCTCACTTCTGAACAATACTGTGACAGAACCATGGCCTAAAATTTGGGGATGGTTTATACTCTGCAGTCCTCCCTAGTGTGAGCTGAAGGTCATCATCTGCTGAAACCAAACAGAACAGCACCATCCACAAAGAACAGAGAAATAATTCTGAGAAACTAGACACTCTCCTTCCCTGACTGCATCTTGAGATTTTGTCCATGAAGAACAAGAACAGGATATGTGATAAGTGACAACACTCATGAAGCCCAACAACCACTTAGAATGCGTCTGACTTTCTGCCAAGGATTCAGAAACATCTCTCATTCCGGTTATATAAGGACTCGCCTGTTGGGAGACATTTGTACCAGAAATCCACTGCTTCATGTAGTGTGGTTTGTTACATGTGGACTTCAGAAAGTGCATTAATTTATTATACATCATGAAGTGAATATGATATTGATTACAAATGGTGAAGGGTTTGCATTCTAATGTGTACATACATTTGGCACCTGGCTCCGGTAACATCTTCTTGATGGTAATGAGGGCGAGGATTTGTAGAATGCTGATATAGGCAATTTTTTCTCCAATTAAACCGAAATCAATCAGTTTTATCCCTTTTTTCTTTTGGTCTCTATGGTGATCAGAAGGGGTCCAATGCAGAAAGCTCTGTGTGAAATTTCCGTAATGATACCATGAAAAAGATTTTGTGACTGTCCTCCAATTATATTTTACTTTTCACCCTACTTAGATTCACAACAGAAAGCAGTTATGCACAAAAATGGCAATGTGTCATAGAATGAAAGATTGTGTATCTGGGCCATTGCCAAAGCCAAACTTGAAAAATGATTTGGGCCTTCCCTCTTTTTTTCCCCAGTGGTTTTGTATTCTTCTGATGAATTGGCTTGTGCATTAGTATGCTCTTGACTGAAGCATTTGCATTTTAGCTTGAAAATGAAACATTTGTTGATTCATACAATGTATCAGTACCGTCTCTCTTGTCATTTTCTGCCTGGGTTCTCAGCAGGGTCACGTTCAATAAAAGATTTCAGTTTCTGATTTACCGAAATCTGTCATTGTGGACTGAGGATTTGATCCTCAAACACTCTGTAAAGACAGTCGATGCTGTTTATTCTGCAGTCTGTCTGATGAGTAAAGATCTGATCTCTTGGCAGTCATTAAAGAGATCAGTATGTGTGAGCATTAGGGAGATGGGGAGGAAAAAGAGCATGGGTGTCTGTGTAGCACAGCAGGAAACCTGTAGCAAAGTGTACAGGCTGCTCGCAGCATGCACACTGGTCGACCTCTGTATGAGCCAGCGTGTATGTTTCTATGATCTTTGCTCCATCAGAGGTTGTACACTAACCTCATGGTAAACCCTGTAGTAGAAACCACGGCAAAGGACCCAAACCCAGGGTTGGAGTTCAAACAGAAAGTTTAATCTCTGTCAAGATGTCGACCTTGTTTACAATAATGGGAATACATGTAAAAATCCATTTGTTTTGCTTTCCATCCACAGTAAACTGGCACTTTTCACTCTCAAAAACTAAGGTTTAGGAAATGCTCTCCAAAGTGAATAAATTTGAAAGTGCTCGTGATCTAGTTCAGGCACGAGGAAGAAATGCTCTGAAGTTGCTGACCTTTGACACACACAAAACCAACATACTGCAATTGGCTACAATATTAAAATGCATATTTTACAGCACAGTAGCTGATCAGACTTGTAGAGCTTTGGTTATCAGAATTCATTTACTGGCTTGATGGGAAATCAAACCTTTCATGTATATCTGTGAAAGAACTTCATTATAACGATAGCTGATGATCTGAATTTTGATCATGGACAGATCAGAATGTCTCCGTGAAACTAACACCGTGTCCTGGTCGCAGTCATCTGTCCAAGGCAGGAAACTGTCTGTCGAAGCACGTCTGCTGTGAAAATGATGGTGGAATAACCTCATCCTATTATGATATTATGATTAATGGTGATAATGGCTCAACTCCTGCTAAAATCAGGCAGAGATCCGTTTGTCACCAGGGGCACAGCGCTGACACAGAGAGACAAAGAGGCTGCACAGTGGAGGAAATGCTACTCCTGTCTACAGCAGAGCTACTGTCTTTCTGACAAATGGTGAAGAAAAAGCCAGACAGTTAAAATGTGACATTTACAAGCAAGTGAAAAGGGACTGCTTCGTAAACAAGAGTTATCACAGTTTTAGAAATGAATAATTAGTAAAGGATCCCTGTGCATTCGTCAGCTCTGCTCATTAAACTCCTTTCTTTGAGAGCTTGTATGATTGTGCCAAATATCAAACACAAAGTTGGTTGTAGGTCATGACAGAAGCCCTTCCAACCAAAAATATACCTAATTATTCTTTGGAATTGTGTTTATATTGGATGAATTTACACCTCAGGATCAGGCATGTGCTGTATCAGCCTTTCATGCAGTGTAACTGTCCCTAATCTGTCCCTAATATTAGTCACATGCCAAAGCCAAAAAACTAAACTTTCCCTAAACATAATCATGAGTAGAAATTTAAAGGCAAAAGATGTCATGAACTCAAGCTACTGTCATTCAATGTTAATATTCTTGTCTGGTAATTACAAAATTAAGCATTTAGGTGTTGTTTTTTTTAATCTTTGACTTGATTCAGATGGTGCAGTGCAGAGGGATATGAAATATAAGGAAGGAGAGCAAACAAATGACATGCAGTAAGGGTCTGGCTGGAGAGGAAATGAACCAGGGACTCAGTGCTGATGGCTTGTGCGTCCATGTGGTATGCTCTCTGGTTATTTGGCTATCTTATCTGCTTATTTGATTTTGCAACCTTTTAAAACATAGCAAAAAAACATCAAATGGGAATATTTCTATGCGTAAACAGTGTCTTCAGATTGGTCCACATTCATGCAGACTTGGCACAAGAGTGCGGTGTCAAAGTCTGTGTAATCCCATGTACTGATTTTTTTTTGGTTATGTTGTTTTCTTACTCTTTATTTACTCCAGGCGTCTGTCATCTTACCAACTACCTTATTTCATTATGTTTGTGTCTATTTGCTGTGCAAAGCTCCCACATGCCAAACAAAGACTTGTAGCTGCATACATGCACTCATTCTCACTCCACTTTCACCTCTACTCAGGTGAAGCATCTCTGCTATCAGTTAAAGATGGTCCCACTATGTTCATTTTCCTCCATCCTCACCCTTCCTCTAACTCTGGTTGTTCCAGGGTAGCTCCGTTTCTTTCCCCCAGAGAAGATTAGTGTCTCCTCTATGAAGTACAACTTGACCTTAACCCTCCCTCATTCTTTCCCACACTGCCTCTACCATTCCCCTCATCACCATTTGATGTAAATGCAAATGATTCATCATCCTCCACTGATACAGTATCAGCAGTCCATGACGGGTGGAACAAAAAGTCTTTTTATGGAGTAGTTCTCTTTTCCAACAAGTCAAGTAGCTCACAGGGGCATTTTTAAGCAGCACTGGAGCATAATTTAATATATATACAGTTAGCTGAGTCTAGTGATGTGTCATTGTCTTGCTAGTTAAGTCTCAAAACACAAATCCAGCTGGATTTTCTTACAAATACCAGAACAGTAATTGTTATTCTTATCCGTTCTCAGTTTCCCCATCTCACCCCTCTGTTCTCTTCCCCTTCCCCTCTCCTCCTCCTTTGTGGACAGCAGGCATTCAGTCTCTTATCAGTAGAATCAGCCAAGCACAGCCACTTTTGGGCCACAGATAGGCAGGAATTGGCTGACAGTGTGGAACTGCTACTGAGAAAAAGAGAGATATTAAAGATGAGGAGGGGCAAGAAGGCAGGAGAGAGGGGTTCAGGAAAAATGACTAATCGCAATAAAAAGAAAGAAAAGGAAGATGAGGTTTTTGTTTTAGTCTAAGAAAAATACCTGGAGATAAGATGGAACTTGTTACTCACAATCACAATATCAGGTGCATTTACAGTTGACTTTCAGAAATCCTTGCACCTCAAGCACCTGACTAAGTTTACTGCCTCACAGTTAAATTCAAACAGCACACATTTTGATAAGACATCCTACATATTAATTACGTCTCAGCTCATTTCAAAGCAAGACCACATTGCAGCTAATCAGCCAGGAAGTCGATCATCCGCGCCTGTCTAGCTTCATCTCTTCCAAGGTAAATCCAGTCATGTTTGACAAGGTGGCTTGTTTGGTGTTAGCAACTAAACGATAATTGCAGTGAGAGGGATGTCAACAGGATGAAAGTTACCGTGCAAACAAAGTGAAGTTTCCCACGCATCATGTAATGTCACTGAAGTCTCTTTTTTTTTTTTGTTTGAGGATTATGGGAGATTAAAATTGCTGCAAAGGTATAAAGACATCTGATTAGAGGGTAACCCGACACTGAATTGCACAGGTTAGAAAACTGCTGATGATGAACTACTCTCTAGGAACTTTCAAGGTTGTTACAGCCTAGTCAGCGTAGAACGGTTCAATTACATCAAATAGGTAATTGTTCTGCATCATCGTCTTGATTTTACAGAAGGTGCCTGTGAAACAGCTTTAAAGTTTCTCGCTTCACTTCAGAGTTTCTGTGTCTGAATTTGTCTCATAGCGTGGCCATAATAACATGAGCAATAATTATACCACTTAAACTTTAAACCGCAAAGTGTACCATTCATCCAGCCTCCACACAAATTGTTTCCTTTAACTAGTGATTAACTGGTACTCGGGCTCCCTGGGGAATTGAATATAGTGCAGTGTGGATATTGCAGGGAGCGATGCCTGCAGAATATGAAGCGGAGGACAATATGGATACGGGGTCGGTAGCAGGCAGTGAATGAACTCTGTGTGATGTCTTAAAATGCAGGGTAAGAAATATAGGCTGGGGGAAGTGCTGATGGTGGTGGGGTAATCTATCCATTTTAATGCATCTCATTAATAAGGAACAAGAGGCCTTGTAATATAGAAAGTGGTGGAAGAAGGGGGAAAAAAGGAGCTGGGGAGGAGGAGGAGGAGGAGAGGGATGAGGGAAGATGTTGAGGCGTAATCAGACTATAATTAAACTACTCTTATCCGCATTGAGGGGTGTGTGAATGCACACAGATAGAACGGCTTACATGGTTATGCATGGGCACCACTGTATAGAAAGACACCAGTGCTCTGTAAAATTCTGCAAACAGCGGATAAACTCACATGTTCACATGAATTAGACAAACTGTAGTGTCTGCTTTACTCATTTACATTTCTTGGCTGCAGTCTCATGGATAAGCAAAGTCTGCAGATCTAAAGCATGTTGGCATTTTGGTAACCTTGACACTCAGCTGCCTGTTCATTTGGTATTTCTGCATCTTGCACACCTGGCACCCAGCGAGGGCGGGAGTGGTGGCACAATGAAAAGGGTGTTGCATTTAAATTAGGTAGTGGGATGTTTAATAATATTAAAGCACCGTGACGAAATATTTCTGTTGTGATCATTGATTAATTGTAATTTGAAAGAGTTACTGGTAGGGAGGAAAATTTATGAGATACAGTGCAAGTTTTTTTCATATGTTGTTGAAACTATTCAAAAGTGTTTGAAACCGACACTCAATGTTCACTGCAAAGTCAACTCAAGTACAATTGGAATTTGAAGAACAGATAAAGTAAACAAGCTGCGGTCCTTCACAGTAAAAAAAAAAAAGTAACTTCACAGTGGTTTTGAGTCATAATGTGTCTAATGTATAATCAAATAATCCCCATACTGGATCTACATAATGAAGTGACTAGATCACTATAATTAACATTATTTCACCTGCTCAGCTGAAGCAGATGTCCACAAATACTGTCACAGAAACTTTACTGATCCAGGAAATCTGTCAGTATTTACTGCCACCTGTAAAATGTCCTTCACTCAGAGCAGAGCATCGCCAACACACTTCCACTTTAGTTTGTTGTTTGTTGTTACAAGCATGTAAGCACAGTCCTGCTGCTACTGAATATTAGCAGCATTAGCATCCACATCTGCTCTCTGCTTATAGACACTTAGCTTAAAAAAATCCTAGTTTAGTGTTACCATGAGCCTCAGCTAGCTAGCTAAACTGCACAGCTGCCAGTCACCTTTTTCACATTATGCTGCACAGTTCATCAACATGACTGCAGTAAGACAGCAAGGAAACACGCTTATTTTATTTGACCCTCATGGTGGTCAGCAACCTTTAACTCCATCTCAGTAAACAATAATGAGTTGGTGCCATCAAGTATTACAGCTAATCTACAATACATTTTCTGACATGCATGTCTATTGTCATCAAACGACTCAAAGCTCCGACCGGGTCGAACCGGTTTGGATGACGACAACAAACGTAGCAGGAATCTGAATAAATGACACAATTCAAAGCTCTGACCGGTTTGGGCCGGTTCAGACCTGATTGGAATTTTAATTATTTTTTAATGGATTCAATTATTAACCGCAATGAATCAAGTAACTACTAAATATTAACATCCCTAGTCAATAGTGCCAAAACTCCAAAACTACTACCAATGCAACAACTCAGTTTTAACAGGCTGAAGTGTATGATGTTGTCCCAGAAATAATACAATAGCAAAGTAAAAAAAGTGAGTTAGTATCTGGAAGCCTAACAAGATCCAAATTGTACTCCCCAAAGTTGGTGGAGGGCTGAAAAACTAGTGAATACTGGCCTGAGGTTTGGCAAGCAGAGAAAGAGGACTTTCCTATTTTTCTCCCAGTTTTACATTATTGAAGACCTGTCCATAAATTCCCAACAGCATCCTGTGCCTGTGCTCATCCAAATTTACAAGAGCTCCAACAACTGCACGCCTTATGACAAACATGCATCATATGTGTTGGACCTGAAGCAATGCATTTTGATAGCAGCATAAAATACTAGAATTACAGCAGAGTTATACCAGAGGTAGATCAGCCTGTCCATTCGTGTAAATGTGTAAAAAGGGTTGTAATGTGTGGCACCTCATTTATGCAAGCACACAACACCAAAAGTAACTACTGTCTATGGAGTTAGTGGTTTCCCAGTGAATCTGAGGCATTTCTTACCTAATAAAGCATCAGTAATGTGTAAATCAGTTACCAAGTAAAATTTGTGGCAGAATCCAGTCAGAAAGCATTGACATCACAAACAATAAGTATTTTTTTTGACCAGATTAGGATTCTAGATGGTTGTCAGAACTATGAAAAGTCCTCTTTGATTTAAATATCTGAGCCGGATTTCAGTTAATCGCTGTCAAACAAATGTCAGCTTCATTGTGGTGCCAGAGGAAAAGTCAGGAGTTCACCAAAGCCATTAGGATACATCGTCCAAGGACCAGCAATATAACTGTATAACTGCTGCCATTTCTTAACAGCTTCACTCTTAAAACATATGTTCTGACAAACACAACACAATCTTTAACTGCACTACTTGCCCTTGGCCATAGAAAGTCACCAAACATAGCTTCCACCCTGCTCGGTTTACATTTTTATTGTTTTACCAACTGCATTTTGTGTCCTGTACCGAACGCGGTGATTTACCCAAAAAAAAATGGGACTCAGTCTCTTTCTGGTGGCTGCGAGTGGCTCAAATGCTGCATTAGCATAATTTAATACAGGAAATGTGTGAGTCATGTGGGGAAAGATTATCATCTGAAAGGTTATCCGGATTTTAAGTGACACACATGTACACACTCACACACACACACCAGTAACAACAGGAGGATAACAAGCTATTGTAAATGGTAAAAACGGAGCATTGGTGTATTTCTATTGCACGGGATTATTATCAGATGGCATAATTTGGCCGGTCTCGTGTCCTCCACTGTAATCAGATTAGTTTGAACAGTTGATGAACAGCAGTTATGAGGAACTGATTAGATCACGGTTTGCATTTTCTGCTTTCATTGCTGTAATCTCAAGCTGATGACCTCCAAAACCTGCCCTCGGGTCGGCTGTCAGAGTAAGACTGACAGTAGATTGACATTGCACACTGAATAATGTATATGTAAAATGCATATATGTTGACTTTGTGGACAGTGTGTGCATGCTACTCATTGCACACGTCACTCTTGGCGTTGAATCAACTGAGTGACGAAGACCCTTAATGAGATCGCTCCGTGGAATCACAAGTAGTCAAAAACAGAGGTCTGAATTCATGGGACAGTTGACTTGATCAATTTATAGAAGCAGAAGAACCTTGAAGAGAGAGCTGCAGCCGACGTCAGGTGAAAATAATTCTCCGTCTGGCCTTCCTGGGGAAATTTAGTAAACATCCGAGAACACCAAAAGAAGGGTGAAGATTAGCTTGTATTGAAAAAAAAAGCTCCCTCCTTTTCTCCTATTCACCTCTCCTTCCCTCTTTCTCTCCAGTCCAGCAGGTTCGGCTGCAGCGGGCTGCCATGAAAAATGGATGAGTGTTTCTCTCCCTCTTTCTTTTCCCTTCACTCATCCCTTCTTTCTCCCTCACTGCAGTCTGATCATGCATAGCTGTAATGTATTTGTTTTGCCAATAACAAGAATGAAGGGCAGAGTTTCCTTCTATATATAATCTCGAGGAAAGCTGGCTAGAAGCAGCAGAAGTGAAAAATAAAAAGAGGCATCACTGCTGCTCACAAAAGCATGAGCAGGGCTGGTCAATGGAGCTTAAGGTTTTTATCTTCTCCACACCTGCAACAGTCTCCACACAGATATTCACAGAAAACTCCACGTGTTAGCTGATACATCAGCCACCTCATGTTCTTTTACACCTTCTTGCTTCAACACTTGGGAATTGTTTGATTCAATATTTGGATTTGTGGGGGAAATGTATTTCGCTCTAAGCTTGAAAATCCCTACACAATCTCTGCATGTGTGTGAGACAGAGATGGCTTATACCCAGCCTGAATGTGGCAGTATGAACAGCAGAGGAGACAGAAGGAAGATTGACCTTTCCCTGATCAACTGTGTGTGTGTGTGTGTGTGTGTGTGTGTGTGTGTGTGTGTGTGTGTGTGTGTGTGTGTCTGTGGCTACATTGGATGTGAGTACTCCGCGATGCACCGCTACACAATCATGATGAGCCGCTGCAGCTAGAGCCTCTACCCATGAGCACATTAGCTCATATTTATCCAGTTTTACAAATGAAGGTTGCTGAGCTGGAATCGCCATCTGACTGCCTTTGATCATCGTATTCACATTAACCTGAATAACCTGAACTGACTACGGATCAGCGCTTCATCCTGAAGATGATTGAAAAATACCAACTACTGAATGTGAGCTCAGAAGTAACAGCACTGACTCCTGGTAAATCTTTACCATCTGCCAATAGAATGCATGGCCCTCTGTTATTTACACAAGTCTGATTCATGTGTGGATGAAAGACAAGACATGCAGGGAAGGCCACTATCATTTCCTTTTTTGTTTTAATGACCTATTACTAATCTTAACTGTGCTTTTCCTGCACCATATCCCCTCTGAAACCTGCCATTGCACCCCCTTATATCCCCATTGTCTCCCCCTGAAATTGCTTCGGCCCTGTATTCCTTTTGATGCTAAGAGGCCTTTGAACTGGAGCCAGCATCTTTACGCTGTGCTCGGTGGCGAGTCTGCGAGCAACTCAAATATTCATTGGGCCCAGACCTCACCTGGAATACTGATGGACGATGCTCTGCTCTCTGTTGATGGGAGCAGGTGTGTCAAGCATTGGCCTGACATGGGCCAGGGATACAGCATGTGAACTGTATAATGGCACTGGCTGTAAAAATGGTTACAGAGCTGCCAGTAGAATGTCTTAGGTCATTTCATTGCACTGTGTGATGGATACTACTGTGAGGTGCAAGGACTTTCTTTTATTTCCATGAAGGTCATCAGTGTGGGTTATCCTGCTCTCTCCCGTTATAGGGGTGCCTGTAAACATTGTTATGGGGGTTGTCCAGGGGTTTGTGTTGAAGTTCACGGTTAGGTCACGGCAGGACAATAAGGCTGTCACGCCATGATGCATTCAGTTCTCCTCATGTGTCCAAATGATCTTGGCTAAGAGCCTCATGTGCTTGAAACTAGAGGATGAATGTAATGACTTCAAATGTTTTGGTTTTTTGAGGATAATATGAGCTGCAGCAGTCGGACTTAATAAAAAAAGGCAGGTATCTTTCAAAGTTAGTCTTTTAGGTAGGAAACGGCTTCTTTGTGTTTTCTGAAATAGTGATTTCTGTTGAGCCACAGTGAAAACAAAATAACAATAGAGGAAATATGTACTAATAAAGAATAATTTAAGAATATTCCCACTTGATTAGTCTTTTTCAGACTGCTGAAGCCTCATTTCAGGTATGAAATACATTTTTTGCAAAGAGAGACTTGTCTTGCATAACCAGACCTATATCTCCACAATGTTGTCAGTGCTGGAGAATGGTGTAACTGCACCTTATTATCACTGTGCTATCTGAGGAAACAAACAATCTGGTTTGTTTTTATTTCTTAAAAGCAATCACAGTCTTGGGCTCAAGATGCAGTAATGGCCCTGCTGGAAATTAGTGTCAAGGACAACTTGTTTTCTTTTAACGTGCATGCAAAATCAAACCTTTTTGCCCTAACTAGTGAAGAAACATTCAACAATGTCCCTGTTAATTAACAAATGCTGTAAGTGTATTCTTTCTACTTCTTTACAACCATTTACTAAAAGAACCATTTCACTGTGTAGGCTGCTGCTTCTAAGGTTTTGTTGCTGTTTCCCAGAGTGAGGGGGATTTTAAAAAGGGTAGCAAAACGGCAGGAGAATGTCTCATTAATTACGTAGTCAATGGCAGGCCTACACCCACGGTTCATCCGGTGAGTCAGACTACATAGGGACACACTGCTGGGCTTTGTAACCCATCACTTATAGTAATATTGCATACATACCCATAATGGACAGGAAGAATGATTACAGCAAGCAAAAACAGTTTCAAAGTTCATATGAACACCTGATGATTGTTTTAAGACAAACTCGAAACCTTTCCTTTAATTATTTCTGGTAAACATTCATCTTCCTCAGCAGCTATGAAGCTAGCTGAAGCTAGCAAATGGCCACTGTCAGCTGGTAGCCTCACCAAACCAAAGCCTCATGCTACGCATGGCTGTGCTCCATTATGCAGACTCTGACTCTAGATTAAAGCAATTTTTCATAACCAAATATCATTTGGGCTGATTATAGCACAACAGGTTCCGTTTCCCTTGTGGTGTTCAGTTCCATTTATCACACACTTCACAACACAGGCCTTCTACAGTTGATTACCAGACAGTAACTACTGTAAGTAACACATACCTTTTCAGCACTCTGTCAACTGTGTCTGGAAGCCAGTGTAGCATGTTTCCACCTAGTAGATCCAGACTCACAGCTCTGACATTTCCCATTGATTGTGAATGATGAAGAACATGCTGCGCTGTCACTGCTGTGCCACAAGAAAGATGCATTAGTGTGATCAATCTTCATGTTTAGTTTGAAGTTTTAATTCCACTCATGTTTTTTCTCTTTATGAGTGTGTGTGTGGGTATGTGCTGGAATTTGTACACTCATCTAGCATTTAGTGTGCGTTCTCCTCAAGAAGTTCTTACCTAAAGTTATTTATGGGTTGTCATTTCTTCTGTGTTTTGTCCCGCTGAGGCGGCACTGAATAGTTTCTGAATTTCATTGGAGGCAAATGAATAGAGGTTGTCAAATTATAAAACATTTAAACTGTTCAATCTGGCAGTTAAGAACTTCCCAATAATCATAGCTTTTTAAATTAAATTATTTCTTATTTCTGGGTTGAAAATAGCTCCCTCAAGCCATTGGAATGTAATTGCCTTTGTTGACCTGTCATCGCCTCAGCAAAATAATTGGAACCAGGTTGAGATGGGTGTAACCCAAAGCAAAGCCATTCAAATCAATGCCATTTAGACTGCAGCTAGGACTGTAATGGGACTGCAGAGCAGACAATGCTTTTTGCATAATCTGGGAGACGTGAATAGTGCACAATGGATTTAAATGACAGAGAAAATAAAGAAAGTGGAAGTGCTTTTGAAGAGCGCAGTCCTTCGCCAACGTCAGGGGCCTACCTCAAAATTTTACTGTTCCTCTGTGGGTGTTGATTAAAACCCTAAAAACTCATCTCTGTGTATCAAGATTACACAGTTGGAATGTTTTTTCATGAAAGTAATCATGCCTAAAAATGACTATTTCCACCTATACCTCAACCACTCACACGTTGACACAACTGTTTTTTTTTTTTTTTTTTTAAAGATTTTTTTTGGGCCTTTTTCAGCTTTATTGATAAAACAGCAGTGAGAAAGAGACAGAAAAGCGAGGAGAAGAATGGGGAAGGGCCAGCAGCAAAGGGTCATGAGCTGGATTTGAACTCACAACCACTACATCAGGCAATACAGCCCCTGATTATGGGTTGCCCACTCAAACTGTTGAGCTACCGGGGTGCCCGTGACTGGTGCTTCAAGTTATGCTGTCTCAATCTGTGCCTTTGAGCCTGTCAATGGCATGCTGTAATTATTTTTGAAAAAACAAAACAAAAAACACAACATGTGGATGCGTGAACAAGAGGAAAAAAACAAAACACGATTTGCACCAGAGAGGGTCTTTCGTGAATAAAGTGATCTGATCATGAAATTTGTCTTGTCATTTTTTGGCACTGACTGACAGACAGACAAGCAGGCAGACAAACAAACTTTCATGGACAAACAAGCAAACTGTTTTGAAGAAATGTTGACAAAGAATACAGAAAGTGGAAAAACTGAGAAAGAACAACATTATGTGAAAGAATTAGCCCATTTAAACAGAGAATGAGTGTTTACTCCTTCAGCTTTTATTGTTTGTTGAGAACAGAACCATTCAGAAGTGACAGATTGACCTGCCTAAATCATCACGGCTGCTATCAGTTGATTGCTCACTCAGCCTGCTCCTGAAAGGTCTAGCACAGCTAGCCAGTCCATTTTCTGGCAAACACAAAATTATGAGGTAAACAATCCAGACAATTCAGTGATAAATGTATTGAAAAACCAGGGAGGGACAGAAGTGCACTTCAATACATCTCACAGAGTGCTTTGCATGAACAGACTGTTCTCAGAAACGCTGTCAGATAAACACTAGTTCTGCATGCTACAGGGAGGCATGTGGTGAGAAACCTTTAGTCTGCACTGTGTAACAATGTGTTCGTGTTTACTTGTGGTGGAATGTAAATGAATACATTTACTCAGTACAAATTTGAGGTACTTATCTGTCACTTGAGTATTTCCATTTTAAAACAGTCGGTTTCTCATCCACTGTATCTGGGGTGTCAAACTCATTTGAGTTCAGGGACCGCATTCAGCCCAATTTGATTTCCAGTGGGCCGGACCAGTAAAATAACAGCACAATAACCTGTAAATAACCACAACTCCTAATTTTTCCTTTATTTTTAGTGCAAAAAACAACATTCTGAAAGTGTTCGTATTTAATGAGCTCTCTTCTTACAAAACATCATGAACAACCTGAAATTTCTTAAGAAAGATAGGTGAAATTTCAACGTTTTGCCTCAGTTTATCATTGTTTTTCATTGCATTGCAACTTACAGATCAGAGTGTCTACAAAGGCACAACATTTACTCACAGGCATCTGGAACTGAACAATCTAGTATTTTTCTTTATGATCAAAACAACTTGCCAAGGTATAGAATTTTTTTTTCAAATTTACCTATATGCAAATTTACAATTTGCAGTTGATGTCTATAATTTTTGCATTTTGCAGAGTCATCCTGCGGGTGAGGTTGGACCCTCTGGCGGGCCGGTTTTGGCCCACGGGCCATATGTTTCACACCCCTGCACTCTATCATAAAGTGGGACTGTTGCACTTTTTGCTTCACTAAATTTGCTTTAGTCGCTAGAATACAATGTATCTCTACATGGGCTCATTTTGAATGTGTATGTTTTACAATTTAATGTTCCTTTGTATGTCAAGAAAATTCTCCTAATTCTTAAGCTATATCAACTGTTTGAACCCTCACTGGATTAGCTGGAATCGGCTGCATTGTCACAATTTTGGGCTGTTTTTCTAAACTCATGAAAAGTTTTAGAGATGCATGGTTGTCACTGGACTGCAACTCTACAAACACACAGCATGATGCTCTTACAGAGTTGATGCATTACTGCAAACTGAATCTATGCAACAGAGAGTAAAGGAGTTAAAACAGCACAACCGTATGCATCTACAACATAAAAATGCAGCAGCAATAACAATCCAAAAACATCATATATAATAGTAACATTAACAAGGACCATTTTAATGCCCATTAACTACTTTTACTTTGCTTAAAATATATTAGACTGATACTTACATACCTAACACTATTTTTGAATGCAGTAGATTTAGGCACCATATTGTGGTATTTGTACATTTACTTCAGTAAAGTCTAATCTAAATTCTTCTTTCACCACTCATGTTTACTTGAGGAAGTAAATATGTTGTTTTCCAGTAGCCAGACTGGTAGAATCTGTCATTCTTCCAAAACCTGACAGCTTCACACACTTCTGTCTGAGTGTGCGTCTGTCTGCTCCACCCACCCAGCCGTCTGTAGCAGAAATGATTTGCTTCTGGGCGAGCCAACTGGTCATGTGGGACAAAGAGCCACTTGCCATATGTGGGACTATCCAGACAGAGAAATATAAGTAGCATCTAAGCCTGCGTGCTCCCGCTCATTAAACCCTCCACATCCACAGGACAGCTTCAGTCTGATTAAAAAACCGTGAATCACCATGAGTGCGCAGATTTTGTGGCGACTTGTGTCAGTCGGTGTGTGTCTTTTCTAATGTGTTTTCCATCATTCCTACCAGTGATTATAGTGCTGTACTCATTGAGTTAAATGCATGGAATGCAGCACCAGTGGGCAAAAAGTCAGGTAGTGCAAGAAACTAAAGTGTGATATTTTTAACAAACTTTACTGCTTAGTGAGTTTCAGGAGGTGGTTTGACTGTTTGCTGCACTCACTGTACCTTTGAACACATATTTCTTGTGCAATGACGGCTCATTACGGATGTTTGCATTTCACTGAATTCTAGTTCTACCTCCTTGACAGTAATGTATATCAAATATTATATAGTTGAAGAGTAGAGTAATGCTCCTCCTTAGAATATTTAGATTATCTTTAGAGGCCCGATGAAGTAAAGCGATAGAATCAGATGCAACAAAAGCAAAGAGGTGGATATCAAAGTCAAACCTTGTAGAGGTGTTGTCATGGTCCCAGATGTCAGTAATTATATGAAACAATAGAATTAATGACCAAAGCAAAACTTCCCATCCATTTCGAAGAAAAAAAAGAAACAAAAAAATAATTACCATTTAAATCCTGTAAAAGATTTATCCCTAAAGCACTGCATTTAATTAGAAAAATAAATACAAAATTATACATAGAATTTCATTAATCAAGCTTTTATAAATAAAAACACTCTTTCAATGAAAGTAATCATTTGCACTACATACATTTTAAACTGTTTAGATGTTCTTCAGAATTAATTTAGATATGATTTGGAACAGCCCGTCCAAAATGAGTGTATCCAGTCTGTTGATATCTTCAAAACAAGCCCGATCAGACTGTTTTAGTGCCATTTGATGTTCTATTATTTGATTGATTTCTTTTAATTAATGTTTTTTTCATCTCTTAACTTTTGTCACTTTTATTATTTTCTCATGTTCTTTATTTGTATTAGTGTCTCACTGTTTTGCTGCATATTTGCCAGTGGCCAGTAAAGAACTTTGAAGTCCACTAACAGTTTGATTGACTGACTGATCTTTTTCCAATGATCAACACTGGAATTATCATTTCCCATTCATGCGGTGCGTTGTTTCTGCGACAGACATTGTGTGCATGAGCAGTGTGCTTTTGCATTGCATGAATGCATTTCTTTGTATATTTGCTGGTCTATTCACAGAACGTATGTGTGGGTGTGTTTGCACGTCTGGCCTCACAGCTCCTGGAGAACCACTATTCCCCATAGAGATGCCGTCACACAGTCAATGAATGACCCCACCAAGGTTGTCTGCAGTTCATTCCTGCATTCCTTTCAAACAAGGTTTAGGCATAGACAAATATGTGTCTGTGTTTTTTCACTTTAGCTGCAATTTGCCTTTTTATTTACCTACTCAAATGGTAAAAGAACATCTCAATGCTGAATAAGACAGAAATAGAGGGTCAGAGGGATAATGCGCCTACACTTGGCGAACACGCTTTTGCCTCGGCGCAGCTAAATGGTGGAGGCTTGTTTTATGTTGTATTACAAGGCGGTTGCCTTTTCAGAGCACCTACAGTACAATACACAGCGAGCAGATGCTGGGTTTAATCCGTTGAACCCCCCATGTCCTTTCCACCTGAATTAATTTCCCTGCACAAAACAACAAAGTTCTCAGTAAATTATGTGCGATAAACAGTGTGGGTTTTCTCTTTTCTCTCGCTCGCTGCCATTCTCTTCAGTATAATAGAAGTAAAAATAGCCACTTGATCTTTGGCTCGGTTAAAAAGAGGTTGAGAGGATATTGTAATGCACAAACACTTTCTTTCCCAAATAACTGATTGCTTTAGCACTGGTGCGGGTACCTCATAAAGGAGGTTGGACCCAGGGAGCAGATGTAGATGATAGAACAAACAGTGCCGGTCAGTAGGAGGAATTGCACAGTAATTGTTTGTCAGAATTTCCAGTGGACATAAGTGAGCTCTGCAGCACCTAAGTGGAGACTGTGGGAGTGTGCTCTGAATGCCCGCTATTGTGTTTTGTTTAATTGTTAGCCGAAATTGCAATCAAATTTGTGAAATACCGCTGCGTTTCGGTGCCTTCCATGAGGTCTATTGTACCACTGTAATTTCACTGTTTGAAACATGAACACTATAATCACAAACTGATCCATTCACACACACACAAGTGTTCTTGCAGCTATGTATATCTCCTTGATCAGTCTTCTGGGAGCTGATAACTCCCCTCCTGCCTTCATCTCCTTCAGATAGGGGAAGTAGCTGTCATTATGTCAGACATGTCCAGAGCATATCCAACCGTCAAGCCTGATTGGCTACTACTTCAGTGTGTTCGTGTGATTCTCGGTGTGCGTATGTGAGTTAGTTAGTGTTCATTGTGTTGTGTGATCATTCAGATTTTTCTCAGTTATGGTGGAGGTTAAAGTGTGTTTGAGGCAATTTTCTCTCTCATGTACATTGCCACCTTCTGAGCTTCTCTGTCATCTCAGTTCACAGTCTGGCCTTCAAGGTCACGCACTGCAGCTTTCTGGGTTCAACCGTGTTAGGAAAAAGCTGCTTGGACCGGTGAAATTCAAGGTTTTGGTTTTAAGAGTCACTGCTGTATATGTACGGTAAATAAAAGCCCATGTTTGTTTTTCTACAACAGTGACCTCCAGAGCCATTTCTGTTAGTCTGTCCATTTTCTCTGACTAGTAGCAAATTATTTAGCCATTAGCCATCATGGACAACAGGGTTAAAGCAAATTGATAAGCCAATCATCTACATTTTGGAATGGACCATTGTTTGTGGCTGACTCTGCAGGCTGTTGCATCATCTGAGTAAATTAAGTTCCAACATAGTTTGATTTGAACATCTTGCAGGACTTAGAAAGAACTTGTTACATCATACAAGTTAGTTACCAGATAGAGTTAAAGGGGAGTGTAATTGATTTTACACATCTAAGTCTGTTTACAGGTGTTTAGGAGTGTTACTGCTCATATGATAAAAGTTGTTCAAAGCCTTTTGTGCCTCCAGATGGAGCTGTGTGAAGTCTGAGGAATTGCATCAAGCGATGGAACTTGAAGCAGCACCAGCTGGGTCTAAAGACTACAAAGTTAGAAAATCTGGGGGTGTGGAGTTAAAAGGTCATCTGTAGCCATTACTCACCTCTGATTGAGACTGAGTTGACTGAGAAACTCAAGACTACATAAAGCCGGTTTTGGTCTATGATATTTTGGTGTGACGATTTTTCACCCCACCTGACAATCCCATCCTGGTATGTAATTGGTAACATGAGGTGTTTACAGATCCGGTCATAAACCTCTCAAACTGCTCACAGACTCATGAGGATCACTGTAATTTACAAGTTAAAATTGGGATGTTTACACAGAAGCACCTGGAGCAGCGGACACTGTTGCCTAGCAACTGTGGCTAATGTTAGCAACAAATATGAAAACTGACAGTTAAATTCTCACCACTTGTTCTCACTCAAGAATAGACAACTCGTACTGACCCCATCACCCCAACAGTTTCCTCATTTAGATTTGCTTAGAGCTTCTGCTTTTGTTTTTTTTTTCTCACTGTAAAGCATTATTAGCGAGTTTTGCTCAACAGCCTCCATTTAGTTTCCATCTGCTTCCCCATGAGATCACGCGATGGTGGCGCTCTGCTCCCTGACTGCTCCCTCCGGCTGCCTCTTATAGTGTCTACATGTCTAAGATTAGAGAGAAGAATATCTGTGAAGTTTCTTCTTATGTGTCTGATGCAACCTGATTTCAAAATCTGTTAGGATTTCAAAACTCTTGTAGTTTTAACCCGGCTCTAGCCTCTACTGGTATAACCATCCAATCAGTGGTGGAGTTGCTTTGTGGATAAAGTAGGTGCTAGAATTTGACAAGGAAGAAGCATGTGAATGTACAAAGATGATGTGTTTGGTACTGCTGCATTGATTTTGATTCTGACTTTCTGTTGCAAGTCTAGTGAGTGCATGAGCACAATACTAAATCAGTGGAGTACTATTCTAAGAGATATATTAAAATTTAAACCTCCGCCTCTGCATTTATTGTGACACTGAAGCCCAGTTTTACACTTTACAGCATTACTTCGATGATTACCATTACTTAACTTTAGACAAGGGTGCAAATGTAATTTTATACAAATAATTTGAGTGGGGAATTGCTGCCGACACTAATTGGTGGATGTACCTGTATGTACTGAATCTAGAAGCATCTGTGTTTAATGTTATTATTGTGATTTAAGTCTATGCAGCCGGTTGACAAATTAAAGGAAAATAGCTCTCCTATAGGTGTTCATTTTGATGAAGATCTGGTGACTGTGAAGACAGAATTCACATCATATTTATCAAAGCATTCAGTGACGCCTTATGCTCTAGAGATGGAGGCTTTCTCATTCTGGACTATTCCAATCAGGATCAGGAAATGTTTCATCATAGAATAAAAATGATCACTCAGAACAGCTTTGTATTGATTTGCAGTAATCTTTCCCTGCCAGGGGACAAGTGGACCCAAACCACGCCAGCAAAATGCCCTCCACATCATAACAGAGCCACCACTGTAAGGGTAAATGCATCACATTTTTCCTTTAAATTCTCACCCATCTGTATGTAATACAACACTGGCATTTTGGCACATATCTAAATATAAAAAAAAAATAAAAGACACACACAAGCAGTCGATAAATGATAAGATATGAAGCAACATATCTTATGTAGTTGACTCATTCTGTTGAATTGAACGGTCTGTTTTAGGTCTCTCCCTCTGAATAAAGTGACCTTTTTGCAGATTTCCTTAATGTTGATATAAATAAATGTAACAAAATGCCAAGCTTACTTTGAAGCATGGATGTTACAGCAAGGCTTGCAGTGTTAACATTACAATCATACCACTTACATTACAAGTAAGTACAACAGGTGTTTTAGAACTTTGTCAGCCATGACTTAAAATGTACTTTTATGCACATTGTTCTGCTTTACATATATAAAACATTCAGCATCTGACTGCTGAAGAAGTGCATTTCTGTCTCCGTCCTCAGGAATGAAACCTCTTTTTTGAAAGTTTTGCTTTTTTGTCTTCATTTTATGACCTATAGTTTTGTTTTGTTTTTTTTTTAAAGAAAAGAAAAAAGTCTTGTTTGAGCTGATTTAGCCTGGTTTATTGGAGCTATTTCAGGTGAGAGGCTGTAAATGAATCAACTCTACTGTATGTTTTATAGCCTGATGCTGCAAATCATCAGACAAAAAACTTGTGTTAGATTTATTTAATCATCTTCCAGGGACACATGGAAAATTCCTGTGTCTTTGTGGTTGTCATTCTTGGACAGATTACCAACACTACCACTCAAAGTTGCTCTCTGCCATAAATATAATAGAGTGAACTGATATATCTCTTCAGGGTCAATATTGATGTCCGATATTTAGAGCTGATATACACTGAAAACCCTGGCATCATGAATTAGAAAAACTAAGGCACAAAACACTTTTAAAATGCATTTATTTATTTTTCGCATTAGTTTAATTAAAAGAGAGCTTTTCAAGATGAATCCATCAGTGCTGAGAGCCTATTACTTGCAACATTGTGTTGACTACAGATAGGAAGACGAGGCTGCATCAAAGCCAAAGTGGCATATTTAAAGTGTATTTTTTTTTAAACTGTCAAAATAATTTGAAAAATGCTGCATATTAGGTTTGATAATCACTTGATCCCTAATAATTTTTGTCTTTGGCAAATTTAACACCAATACAAATTTACAAATTATGTTCCGATGTTTTTTCACTGGGGCTTTTTCTTTTCGTATCTCCGTGGTCCTCCTCACTTCATTTCTCTCTGCTCTCTTCTGAATGATCTATTTTTGGGTTTCATTTGGGGAGAGAAAGGAGAAATTACGAGTTTTAGCTCTCTTTTCCCTCCCTGGATCCCTCCAGGATGAGGTGAGATGAACTAAATGTGTGTGTGCTTCGCAGAGGTCCAGAGAGAGTCCCAGTAGGAATACTCTCTTCCTCTCGTCACATCTCCTTACCCACTTGCCTTCGATTTTTAGAGTGATATGAGAAAGATAGAGAGAGGCAAAATGGGATGGACTGCCAAGAGGAATCATGAACACACTCCGACCAGCAGCGAGGACTAAGTGCTGTGGAGAAGTAAGTGTGTGTGTGGGAGAAATAGAGCACGTGTGCATACAGGCTAGACTGGATGCATTTGAGTGATGTGGCTGAAAGTACAGACACAAGTGGATATTAACAGAAAAGAGGAAAAAATACTGATAAAGTCAACTATATCAGAACAGACTCAAGGACAAATATTACCTGAGGTCATGCGGCCGTCGGTGTGAAGTGTTTTCTCTGTGCGGCGGTGCTTCCTGTCAGCACACACACATTCAGTCACACATTTCTTTAACCAGATTACTGTGCATAGTGCACCTCATGTTCCATAAGACGGTGGCCTTCACTTCAAAAGCTCAACCATTCTAAAAGGATTACACTGGGGATACTTTTATTGGCTCAATGTGTTTTCAACCCCCTGTTTCACTCTGGCCTGAGGTGCCACATTAACCGGCCAGAGCAAAATTCTGCTGGGATCAAAAAGACCTGAGAACTTGTCTCTTACGCTGACTTCTTGCTCAGTCAACGCACACGCATCCAGCTCACACTTTAGGCCATCCGCAGATAAGAGACTCTTACTGAGCTGCAAGAGTGACTACAAGTGGTTTGAAACAGCCGGCGTGTTTGTCGGTGATGGATTTATATGCATAATTTTCTACATCTTTAGTTCTCTCCCTGTACATCCATTTCCACCCACCTCTTTAAATGCATACAACAAAACTCCAGGAATTCGAAACATTGCAAAAAAGTTTCTACACTTGACTAAGCAGAAAATGGTCCAAAAATGTAAGTGCAACTAGTCTTGCAAAGTGCACCTTTATCCTCAATTTACCTTTTAAGTGCATCAAGTCTTTGGTATTATATATACTAGTAGGTGTGAGTGAGGCCTGTCCTAACAGAGGGATAAGCATAACACACATCTTTCAGGTGGTTACACAAGTTTAAGGAGAGTCTTTGCTTCAGGTCAGTTTACCACACTGACAGAAGATGATCTCACGCTAAGAGTTTGATTGTGTTTTAGTGTAGATCTATGTCAAGACAGTTTGTCAAGTACATTTCTTTACTGTACCTGCTTTTTGATGAATGACCTGTGTGTGTAAGGAGCCTCATATTATATTAATAACCATCTTATTGCCTAAAAAAATCATTACCTCACAGAAAGTGATGGCTAGGCTTGAGAAAGACTCCACATGGTGGGGTAAGTTCTAACATGGTGCAACAGCTGTGCCAAAGCTGTGTACAAAGACATTGAAATTAAAACAACTGATTCTCATCACTTTTTTAACCACAGAATGAGATGCCACCCATCTGACTGAGCTTTCTTAGACTCTTGGTTGCCAAACAATGTTGTGTGGTTTGTGAAGATGTCTTTAAAACACGATTTTCATGTTTGCTGCCTCCCTTGTAGACAGAAATAAAATATAAAACAAAAATAGTCAATATTTAACACAAAGTCTCTTGTCAGTATTTGTATATTGCATTAATTTAGAGGTTTTTAGCATCTATTGTAAATTTAGTTCATCTATCTCCATCCATTGGTCTATCCATTTGAATATTCATCAGTGACCAATAGATGATAAATAGAAGATGTAAAGACAGATAGATGTCCACACATACCTGTTATCATCAATCATTGATGGAAAAAGATGGATTGATAATAATATACATATACACAACTGTTCAAACGTTTGGGGTCACCACGACAATTTCATGTTTTCCATGAAAACTCACACTTTTATTCATGTGCTAACATAACTGCACAAGGGTTTTCTAATCATCAATGAGCCTTTCAACACCATTAGCTAACACAATGTAGCATTAGAACACAGGAGTGATGGTTGCTGGAAATGTTCCTCTGTACCTCTATGTAGATATTCCATTAAAAATCAGCCGTTTCCAGATAGAATAGTCATTTACCACATTAACAATGTCGAGACGGTATTTCCGATTCATTTAATGTTATCTTCATTGAAAAAAAAAGGTTTTCTTTCAAAAAAAGGACATTTCTAAATGATCCCAAACTTTGGAACGGTAGTGTATATCTATTCTTTTATCATTTTTTTCCCTACATAATTGATTGATGGTTACACGAGGGATGGATAAGTGTGTCAGCATCTATCAATCTTAGATAAATCCACAAATACTATGTACCTATATTAAGTCGGTAGAACTGTATTGAATTAATCCCATTCAAACTGACTTCTCTTGCAAGTTTTACTGCCAACCATCTGCCTGTTACAGTTAACTCTGCCCATGAGGTGGGTTGTAGCACTTTACTTCTGCCAAATGTGCTTGAAATGTACAAAAACGGCAGGTCCGACGAGCGAACTTTGAGTGTTAATGTCTAACAGAGAAGTGAATGTTCCTTGTAAAGACACATGAATAATTTAACTGTAATATTTTTTAAGTGATTTAGTCAAAACCAAAATGTGCTAGGTTGTAGCCCACTCTACCCTGCGTATCAGCAGCAGCCATCAGCACATTCAAATAAAGCACTAATGGCTAATGGTCAGTGTTGCTGAGCTGGAAAATGAAGCTGTGTTTGCACTCCAAGCTTCCATTTGTATCCAGAAGCTCGCACACTTCACAGTCTGCAAATGAACATGTTTTGTAATTTTCCTGAATGAACTTTTCAACCAGCAGATGCATGTTTGATATTCAGTGAACAGAACACACTGAGCACTTTTCATTTTTCACATACTGGGTAAGCAGGACCCCTCCTGACGTATTTTATCGCATTCCATGCACACGCTCACAGGCCATTGCACACGCTGCAGTTATGTACGTGAAAGTCCAGTTCTGTCCCACTGAGAAATCAGCAAAGGGTTTGTATTAGGGAATCAGCCACAGTGCATTGCAATGTCACAGTAAAACAACGACGACATAGAAACTGTGCTTCTAAAAATGAAAAAAATAAGAGCACTAATTGTCTGTGCAGTGAGGATAGAGAGGTGCCGCCCAGCCTGCTGCTTCTGAGGTGGGCAGGATTAAGAATGAAGATGTCATCTTTTAGAGCCAGAATCCATTTCAAACCAAAACGTCAACAGCTGTGGATGAAACTGTCATAGCTGTATGACTTGTTGTGAATTGCCTTACAAAAATATCTGATGTCTCAACAGAGTTTCATTCCAAATGACATGACACCCTGAAAATATTTCTGGCAAGTGTGTTCAAAGAGGTCTTGAGTGGAAGGATGTGTCAGTCACTGCTAAATGGGTAGCATGATATGTTCGGGGAAATGAACCCCCCGCACCCACTACCCAAACAGAAATCAGCTAACATGAACACATGAATGAATGAGATGAGGAAAGAGTCGCAAATCAGCATCAAAACTCGAGTGTTTCAAGTTTCTTGTGCACTAACCCTGTTAAAAAGTGATATTTGTAGTAGTTTTAGCTTGAAAATTGTCAAGGTCGTCAGATATCCTTGGCCTGAAAGAAGTTACAACAATAACGGGAGATAGTTTTGACTGTGTAATGTATTCTCAGAAGCTTTCCCACCGTCATCCCGGATCCATCTGATATTCGGTGCATTCCTTTAACTCTCGCCCCTTGACAGTACTTTGCTGTGTAGGCACCACCTCTTGACGTGTTCCTAGTGCATATGTGAGAAAAGCAGGAAGCTGTAAATGCCGTATCTCAAATTGCACATACAATAATGGATCAGAGTAATGGCTCTCAAATGACGCAGGGAGAGAACATTTGTGACTATGAAGCCATTTGATAAAGAGGGGTCATGATAGCTGGAGGTAATGGCACCAAAAGTGCATATTCAGCTGCTATACATCCACTCCTGGTCATTTGGAATCATGCTTTTAGTTTTTTCTCTCTCTCTCTCTCTCTGTGGTGTACCTTTAATGCATAACACTCCTACATGTCTCTCTTTGTTTTTCTCGCTCTTCCCCAGGGGCAGTGGAGGGTTGGGGGGGTGGTAGCGCAGCGGCAGAGCGTCTGTGAGCCTTTTTTTTTTTTTGCTCTATCTCTGCAGGTTAATAAGTCCCCGTCTGAAAGTGGAGCAACACATGTAGTAATATGGCAGCGCAGTGACTTAGAGCACAGAGGCAAACAATTTGTATAGTGTCTTTTATACTTTCCTCTCTTTTTCCAGCTCTTTTTTGCTCTTGTATTGTGACTCCAGAGGGGGGTTTTGCACTTCAGCCAAGGTGGATGGAAAACAAGCTCATGATAAAAGCCTGACCTTTGTCTGGGCTCCATCATTGCGCTGCAGGGACAATGTCGAGGGGTAGACGGGAGAGAAATGTCAAAACAAAAATGCCATTGCTCACTGAGGCGCAAATAAAGCCGGCTTTTGATATGTGTGGCGGCACTTGCCTCCTCTCGGTGTTTTTTGTTTCTGTTTGTGTAGTGCAGAACTATAAATGCACCTTCATGAATTTTTCCACTTGTCTCTGAACCTTTGAGCTTGATGGTTTGTTGCTGCTGTTTTTTCTCGTCTTGTTTACCGCAGTCAGAGCACTCGCAGGGTGGTTTCACATGGTGACTTGTGCTGCTTTGGGTTCGTTAGGCTCAGAGGCTGTGGGGTCCTGCTGCAACACTGCTCTGCTCTTCAGTCGGCCACTGAACCCGCCCTCCGCCTCCCCACGCTCACCCACTCACCCACCAGGCGCTGGGATGGCGGCCAGAATGCACTACCTGCCAGAGGCCACAGAAGCAGCCTGCACACAAACATGCACAGGCTGATAAACTACATTCTACGCACCTACATGTTTTATACACATAAACACACCTGGGGCGATGCAGAACGGCCTCTGAACTGTTGGATTATTCCTCTCTCAACAAAAATCCAAAAAAAGCACAGCGTGATCCTGCTTTATCTCACTCAGCCGAGGGCTATGAACAGCTCATAATCTCAAGGAACTAAATCCAAACATTGCAGCCGCGAAAGGCCAAAGACGGGGCAACAGGTGAATTATTTTCAGGCCGAGTCATGATTTTCAATTACAGCCCAGGGGACACTGTGTTGGTTTAAAAGTGTGGAATTTAGTTTCGACTGTGTGTCTTCCGCACTGTTGTGAGATGAGAGGACAGCAGAAGGAGCTCCGTACGAAGCACAGCACAGGTCAGGGTGTCAGCGTCTGAGAGAGGCTGTGGAGGGACAGCCTCAATGTGACCCAGGTGTTTTGGCAGGAACACATTTTCTTTTGCAGTTATGCTCTGACTGACTAATGAACTTACTCGTATTCCGCTCAAGCACGAAAAGCCCTTCTCATATTTGTTCGGTAAACTTTGTCAGCTGTTGTAGTGCGAGCTTCAGTTTGGTTTCCTTGTTGAATTTAACGTTGCAAACGAAGGTGCGATGGAAAAATAAGGTTCATTTCTCATCTGTTTTCACGGCCCTGCTTTAGTCAGACTGATTATTGTCAAGTGTAACTATTTTTAATATTATGTCATCCAGTGACTGTAATTGAATAATCTTCCTGTGCTGTGAAACTAGTATCTGTTCACTTTAGTTTCATTAAAAGTCCTCAACTTTATTCACTACTATACAATAATGACTTTTTTAGTCATTCCAGGGCTGTCATTTGTAGAGGGGGGTGACTTAATAGGCAAAAATGAAAATGAATGCATTAACTTTTTTTTTTCATTTTGTCTAATAGGTTTTATGTGCATAGCAGATAACGGTACCCACACTAAGAGGCACAGTGAGGAACAGAAGAGACTGAGAAATATTTTTGACATGGACTGATTTTTTTTATTTTTAAAGATTTGAACTCAGCCTGGCACATGCATGTTAAACTACCTATTTAAACCAGATTTAGGCAGGCTTTTATCCATACTGAATGAAGATGCTGCAACCTTGATGCATCTACTTGCAAGTCAGGTTGTGGTTAACAGTGACATGAACATAAGCTAAAATTCACTCCTCCGTTTCAAGATCCTGCATAGTGAAATAAATAGTTTTAGTTGTGTATTTGTATTGGCTCACAAAAGACAATATTAACTAGAGTCGTATCAGGATGTGTTGCAGTGTTAGGATGAGGCTTTTATTCTTTACAACCTGTGGGTGTGAGGTTTACTGAGGTGCATTATTGAAACTGTAGACTGTATTGTTTGTGCAGTTTGACCTGCTGCTCCAGCGATTTTGACCTTAAGAGTCATAATAAATCACTGCAGTAGCTCTTAAATATCCATGTGGCTGCGAAGATAAAGATAAGCTTCCTATCATATATTATAAATTAGCAGTTAAAAAAGGAATGAATGTGCACTGCATAATGTCAGTTTTATTAGCTTGCAGACTACAAGTGTTACTCTTTAGTCTAACTGATCTCAAGTCAAAATCAATGTTAAGGACCTGAGGACTCAACGTATCAATGAGGAATCTACTTAGAAGCTTTTATATGTAATAAAGTCTTCTCCCTGCAGATGGTTCCTGTCAGCTCGCTCTGCGAAGCACAAAGCCAGAGTGCAAAGAAGATTAAAATTTGCAAAGATCTCCAAGGTTCAAAGAATACACGGATCGCTGCGATGATAGAGTGGTTGAGGGGAAAGAAGAAAGTGAGCCGAGACACATCCCTTGACGTCGGGAGAGCGGGGATGTTTCTCGATAATTCGCAGCGACCCGTTTGATGGACATCTCTGAGTCTGTTGGAGCTGGCGTGGGCTCCCAGCTTGCGGTGTAGCTGTAATTGCCTGTTGGTTGCGGTAATGGCTAACTGTCTCTGCAACGTTTACTTTTCATTATGCTGATGTATTCATCACAGCCCCTTTTGTTGACCTTATCAATCAGAGTTTAATTTCCTACAGATTTCTTTTTAATTACAACTGTTTCTCTTCCTCCCTTGTCCCCCCGGGGTCTGCTCAGATTGCAGCACCCGCCCGTTAAGAGGTGGCACCCGCCAGCACGGTGACGGTGGCACACTGTCGTCTGGTCAGAGATTAATCAGCCGTTATAGTGCCTCTGCCATGCTCGGAGCCTCAAGTCAAATGCATGACTTAATTGGCAGTGAAATGGCGGCGGGAAATAGTCCCGCTGACCGGCAGCAGTAAAGGGCATCTGAGCGACGGTATTCACCTTTCAGCTGTCACACAACCTGATTATATTAGCCTGTACAGGTTTGATAACTGTATCCCTCAAACCTTGTGATTAAATTGATTCAAAGTACAAAGATGATTCAGTGGCCTTTAACTCCACTCAAGACACTTACAAGAAGTGGTTATTACTGCAACATATGCGGAATAGATTGTATTAATTTAGTTGCTACACGGGAAATGTGTCAAAAAGCAGAGTATAGAACCGTGTAAGGCAGTGAAAGTTGGAATTGTAGCTGTTAATTAAAAGAAATAAACAACAATGAGGGTAAAATAAGGTTATACACTTTTTGGGAGATATTAAAAAAAACAGGATTTTGTCGTCTGCCCTGAAGGCAAGAATAGCATCTTAGGTTCAAATAAGCCAATATGACAATCTCTTACGAGCAGTTTGTCTGCTGCTTGTTAATAGAAAATGATGCATTTGATTATAAGCTTGTCCTTAAAAAGTGCTTTGCATCTCAGGTAGTTGTGTTGAGCTAAAAAGCCGCAAGGTTTCATGAGATGCTGGCAAATCGACCTCCTTCCATTCACAAACACAGGTTATCGCATGCCATTTGCAGAGCACTTTTAGTAGCCATTCAAGGTGTTTGCTTTTAAAAATTGGGGTCACTTGGAGTGCAGTTTTTTTTTTTTCCAAGGTGTATACGTGTGTGTTTGCTAGTTCTTTCATTTCTTTTTTAAACACACATCCTATTAGAGTCTGTCTGAAGCCTGAAGGCCCGGTGGCAGATGAGCACCACACAGTTCAATCAAAGCGTCGAAAGGACAAATCCTCTCATCGCTGTGTGTCGTTAGTACACAAAAGTGTGAAGACTTTCAGCAAAGAGAGCAACTCTGAGAAGTGCTGCTGTCTGATTCTACCTGTGAAGTGAAATGATGCAGACAAATGTGACCGTGTGAGCTGTCATGTTCCCTTTCTATTGATTAGAGGATTAACCATGTTTAGTTTTGATTCAAGTCACCGTGGAGGAGTATGTAGCTAATCACTTAGTGTCAAGACATTAGTGCTTGCAGCTGTGGGTTCGATTGTGGTAAACGGCTGCAACGTTTCCCCTGAGACACTTTGGGACTGATGGTCGGGTTGGTTCATTTCTCCACCAACCCATCCTCCGCTCCATCTCTCCTTAACCTCTCGCATTATTTGCCAGAGGAAGAAGCATATCCATCCATTTTCTTGTAATGACTTAGGGGCATGTCTCAAGCTGTCAGTGCATGGACCCCATTCTGTTAAGATGGTATTTTCTACCAGGGATTGGGTGAGCTATAGTCGTGGGTTGAGGGTGGGGTTAATATGTAGGTGGCACCCATTCGAGATACTGCAGCGATTACTGGAGGTGGACTCTCCTTTAATGCTCTCATCACTCCTGGTGAAAACCCATTTCATCCCACACACATGAGTTGCAGCGGGGCTTTGAGATGTCATTAACCCGCAGTGGCGATGCAGCTAGACCACGGTGACTGATGGAAAGATGCACTCCATCTTGCATGCAGGTGATCACAAAGGTCACCGGCAATGAGACGCCATCAGACTAAATTGTGATGTTGAGTTGTCTGCCACTGGTCATGAAGTGTACTTTTGCTTTTTGGTGGCATTGCAGCTGGAATGCTTTGTGCTCTCACAAGAGGCAAATTTTGATAATGCTGAACAGAACCTTAAGGTCAGCCTGACACTGCTAAGTAGTGGCGGTGAGTGGCACGAATGGAGCATCAAGGATTAAAAGGTCAATAGGGCTCCTAAGCTGTGAGAAGACTGAATATAAAGTTGAGGACAAGCCCCTTCAATTCTCTAGACTCCCCATTAGCTGTCACGCCTCATGCTCAAATAGTGTTCTACCCTGTATTACAATTTTATTGGGGTTATGCACTTGTCCCAAGTAGGAACAGGAGATTACCTTTTTTTTTAATCAACATCTTTTATCTTCTTTTTTTTCACTCTCGGTTTTGACCTGCATAAAGTGCTGCTAAAGGAGTAGTGTGTTACATTGCAGCAGGAGTGCACCTGTGTGTTAATTGTTTTGCATCTGCATGACAACAGACTGCTCCTCCCAAAGCAGCGTTCTTCAACTGGTTTGTCTCTCTTTGCTGTACATTTGGGAACGACAGCAATGACACATACAAATCATGTTTCCCCTTTGAAATTCCTGTACAGCGTCAGCAAGATCTGCATTCCCAAAATGACACAGTTTGGCATTTAAAGTTGAAATGCAGTATCACTTTACCCCTTACTGTTGTAACAAACTCATGCATATTTATCATGTCCTAATAGACTAATGTGTTCCTATCGCTGTGCCCTGTAAATGATCTCCTCTGACTGTATCAGTGCTGTTAGCTGTGCTTTCTGGGCTGATGCTCATGAATATGCATCCCTGTGGTGTTAGCATGTGTTCCCCAGGTCTCACTAGCTTTTCGCTGCTGCCCACAGACTCGAAAAACATAATTACAAAACCTGTGCTAAAATCTATCAGTTTGGTCCTTTACTATACTCACAGTATTCTAACATGCATTTATATGATTACAGTGTTGTTATATTATCTGCAAAGAAAGTATATTTCCAAAACAAAACGTTAAAGAAATGGAAGGATAAGAGATTTGGATATATGTATTTTAGATCAGTGGCTCTTGTTGGCCACTCATGTTAAATCCTGAGTTACTGTGACGGAGTAAGAAAAGCTTTCAGCAGTAATTTACATGTTACTGTTGCAAGTATTGTTCTTAGCCAGCTACTTTATTTCTCTGTTACAAATAGCGAGCCATTTCAACCTTTTGTTTTTAGCTAACTCAATCAAATGTCACACTTTGAGCTCATGATGTTAGCCATTTATTGATCACTTTTCGGCAACTTTTTAAATTGTTTATCCATTGCTACTTTTAGCTGTTTCAACTTTAATGTTCTAAGCTAATTATTTCAATAATTCTTGTTACTTTTAGCAAATAGCTTCAGCAACCTATTCTTTTTTAAAAATCAGCTTCACCTTTTATTCACTGTTTTCACTAATTATTTGAAGTGTTTTCCCATTACTTTTGTCTGTTTCAAATATTTATCTGCTTTTCACTGTTTCAACCTTTTATTCCGTTTAGCCATTACATTTAGCTAACATTTTGTCTCTTTTAGTGAGCTATGTTAACCATGTAGTATTTCACTTTTAGCTAACTATTTCAACAATCTACACATAATTTTTAGCTGTTTTAATCATTTAACTGCTTTTAGCTGTCTCAGCTTTTTTATCCGTTGCTAAAAGAAAACTGTTGGAATTTTTTAGCTATTATGTTTAGTTAAAAATTTGTCTTGCTCTCTCTTAGCGAACTATGTTAACCATTTATTATTTTACTTTTAGCCAATTATTTCAACAATCTACACATTACTTTTTGCTGTCTTGACCTTTTATTTATTACTGACAGCTTTAAATTGTTAATTTTAGGTAACTTTGTCACTATTCAATTTGATCAAGCTATTTTAACCATGTATCGAATACTATTAGCTGTTTCAAGCACAGGCTGTGGTTTCATCCATCTGTTTATTGCTTTTAACTCATATTTTGATTGTTTATCCATAACTTTTAGCCAACAGTTTCACCCATTTATTCATTGCTTTTAGCTCACTATGCCAACTGTTTATTAATTAGTCTTTAGCAGTATCGGTTATTCTTTTTTTCCCCACTCATGTTCATTCATTACTCATTGCTTTAGGCTATTAAATCCAGCCATTTAACTCTGTTAGCTAACTATGTTAATCAGGTAATATTTACTTTAAGCTGTTTGATTTTTTTTCTTATGTTTTAAGCTTTCAATTGTTGTCCTTTGCTTTTAGCTATTTCAACAATGTATTAATTACTTTAAGCTTTTTCCACAGTTTATTCATTGCTGAAAGCAAACTATTTGGAACTATTGTCTATAATTTTTAGTGAACAAATTAAACTATTTATCACATTCAGCTAACTTTGTCAACCATTTGTTAATTGTGTTTATATTTCAGTCACTTATCCATTATCTTTAGCTATTTCAACCACAGTACACCTTAATCTATAACCTTTTATTTATTGCTTTTAGCTAATATTTAAGTTATTTGTCCAACATTTTTACCAATTTTCCATTACTGTTAAGTATCTAATTTGATTTCTCTGCTCACTTGGTATTGTCTCAGATTAGTTGGAGGTGTGCACTGTGTACTCAGTCTATTGGAAGTTGCAGTTTAGAAGTTTTTTTTAAAATAAATGTACTAATGGTTAGCATCACATCACTAAGATGGTCGTATTTGGACATTGAATTTCCTCTTGAGCACAGTTCTCTCAAAATATATTTGTATTGTCTATGCAGATTGGTTCAGTTCTCCACATCGTTCCATAAGCCCCAGGCAACAGCAGAAGTACTCCCTGGGCTCCACATACCTCTGTTTGGAAATAACAGTTTTAGAGTGTCTTAATCAGATTTCAAGTGCAGTAAAAGCAGACTTAAATTGTAAGGAAGTGATTAAATTAAAACTAAATCACAGCTGCATTTGTTTTACAACAACAAGACGGTGTTCTCTGTGTTGTCACATTGAAAGAGTACGATGTGTGTGGTGACATTTGTTTTTCTGAGTTGTTTGGGAATACATATTTTGACATTGTGAAAAGGCTTTTATGAGCATTCAGTGAATAACTGAAGTGGTCTGGAACAATGATTGCTTGATTAGGACTTACAAATGGTCTACTTTCTTTATTTTTCCTTGAAAGCTTTCACTGAATGGGGAGTGATTATTGTTTATGCACTTCATTCCCCATTAAACCCAATATTCTGTGTTTTTTAAAGCAAAGCTTGAGAGGACCTCAAATTACAGCCTTGCTTTGTCATTACCAATCCATAAATTTGAACTTGACATTTAGAAAAAAATGAAAAAATGTAAGTTGTTTCTTTTTTGGGGGTCGAAATCAAAAGCTCCATGATGGATTTAATACCTCTAGTTGTTTCTTTGGACTCTTTTTCTTCTTACTATTTTGACTACAAGATGGTAAACAAAAGCCGAGTGGGGCCACACAGTGCCACACACAACCTGAGGGCTGTTACTCAGTTATGACCCTTAATCAGCCCTCAGCTCGTGAACTTTGTTTTGACTCAGCCCACAGTTTTGTGCTGGCAGCACAGTGGCAGTCATTGATCAAGCGTGGCGCTGGGCTTTGAAACCTGCAGGGAATGTTTGAAGGAAGAAAAGAACAAAAGAAAGAAAAGAAGTCGCAGGGGAGATTAGTAAAATGAGGATGTCTCATAGATAGAGTCTGGAGGAGCTTCGTTAATGGCGTGTGTGTGTGTGTGTGTGTGTGTGTGTGTGTGTGTGTGTGTGTGTGTGTGTGTGTGTGTACTTGCTGCAGCACATTTTTTGTCTGTGTGTGTGAGATCAGTTTGTCATTTGAAATTAAATTGAGGATGTGTGTTTCTGTATGTTAAGACTGAGAGTTCTGTTGCACCGTAGTGCAAGTATTTTACTCACATCTTGCATTTTGTTTTCTGTCTCCTCAGTGAATAAACACAAGCCATGGATTGAAACGTCATACCATGGTGTGATCACTGAAAACACTGACATCGTCCTGCTGGATCCTCCACTGGTGGCCCTGGACAAAGATGCTCCCATTCCTTATGCAGGTATGGTACACTTCAAAATTAATGGCTGTCAACTGGAGGAGGATCATAACAACAGCGGTAAAGTCGGAATATCTGAGACCAAATGGAGGCAATCAACGATAACTCAGGTGTTAATCCACCCAGGGACGCATAGCTGCAGGATGTACTTTCACTAAGGATATAAACCATATAAAGCTGTCATGTGATATCACTGTGAAGGGGCTTAAATTGGCTTCAGTATAACTGCTGCATCACAGCTTTTTTTAGTGTTAACCCTGCTCTATGCTGCAACCATTTAATCCAATAATTCCCAGTGAACATACATTGCATCCAGCACTCATATTTCCTATTTATTTAGAGTGGAAAGTGGACTAAATAAACCCATGGTAGCTGGAGACACCGTCAAACCGGATTAGATTCTTCCCACTTTGTGACCATTCCAGCTCATCTAAAGGGTGCCAGCTCTTGTGGGAGGACGTTAGCTGGAGGCTGTTGGCTAGACCAGCCAGCCCATCTCCCGCTAGGCTGCTAATGTGGCCAAGGCCCTAGCATGGGGCTGTTACATGGGGCTGAAGCCCACTCGCAGAGACCCTCAAGCTGAGCTGGATGGATGGAGAGGAGGAGCATGTATGTGGTGTGTGTGCAACTGTGCAAGTGTGCATGTGTGTATGCTTACTAAAACCTTTTTTCCATTGTTTGCTGCTGTGTTTGTGTGCGTGCATGTGCTGTGGCATGACCTGAGGGGACTCACTATAATGGCCACCCTACAGGGAGAAAGAGAGAAAATGATGAGACAGTAGGGAGGGTGGCTGGCTGACCAGCATACGTCCTCTGGCTCTCGACAGACTCATAGCCACACAAGAAGAAAGTACACACACTCGCACACAGAAGGCAGAGCACATGGGTATTCCTAGATTTCATAAGTGAGAGTGGTGGGAGAGATTTCTCACTAAATTATTAATAAACAAGACCAGCAACATCACCAGTCTGTCTCCCTCTCTTTTGCCTGCCTTCTCTATCACTTCTCATTTCTCCTGCCACACTCTTCTCCTCCTCTCATCGCCACTTCCCACATATTTGTCTTTGCACCTCTGAGCAACCCTAACAAACCCACACAGGCGCACTGCAGCAGCCACCCTCTTATTCTCTGCACCTTACAGAAGCTGTGTCCAACTGGGCAGGCACAGTTCAGGGAACAGACAGTTATCGAGTCATTAGCTGAAGCGAATCCTCCTTTCTTCCAGCAAATTGGCAGGGTGGAGTGGCAGGTCAGTGCACAGGTAGTGGTTAAGCCTCATTAATTAGGCCAGCCAGGTTTTAATTACAGTACATCTAAGACGCTGACACTGGCTGCCTGACTTGACGACTGTCACACAGCTGAACCGGCGATGGCAGGAACTGTGGGACATTTACAGGCTCATAAAATCACCACCTGCTTTAGCATATTAATACTGTACACATTTCAAAGGTGTGATTTTAATACACCTTTACATCCAGCAGTCATTGTGATCTAAAATAGATGTTAACATAAAAATCAGAATGTATGAATTTTCCGTCTGTATGAGCTTAAAAGCACCTCACGACTCCAATTAATTCAGCGGGAAATTACTACTATCCCACAGTCTTTCCCTGCTAGTCTTTTACATGACTCCAAACCTGTCCGGTAATCCTCTCGGACTGCTGCGCAGGATGCTGCAGTCGCTACAGTCACTGGTCTGTAACAACAGGAAATGTGGCAGCGCTGTGTCTGAAAGCTGGCTAAGACTGACATCAGCCATCACTGTGGCACTACAGCAGCTCACAAGCTTCAGAATCACAGAGACAGGATGTCAGGTAGAGTGAAACGCACAGGTACAGATCCTCGTAGTTTTATACATGGCTTTGTCTGACAAAGTGCGGTTGTTTTGCCCTAACAAGCAAAGAAAAATAAGGCAGGCAGGTGATAGAAACAGCTATATGCTACAGACATCAAGGAAATACACTTTGATGTACATCTTCAGCCTTATGCTTTATCGAAAACAGTTTTTTATTCATGAAGTGAGTTACACATGCATATGAACAAAATATGTCTGGAGCATCTGCTTCTGTCTAGTCTGTCACAACACATATTTTATTAGCTGACATGTGCCCACACAAACTCAATTATTCATCAACTCGAATTTTTCCATTCCAGTTACAACTATACGTTGAGTGATGTTGAAGCTGTGATGGAGAAGTGAAACCAAGGAGATGCGTCAACTTGGGATCTGCGTCTGACAATTTCTGTAACTTTCCGAACTTCACTATCTATCTGTCACAAGTGTTGACAAACTTTGCTCCCAGGCCGTCTTTTTTTATTCTTTACATAACTATTTCTGTCACTTTTCCCTCCTCACAAACATGTGCAGCACCATCAACGCCTTCCAAACAACTTCAACATTTCACAACAATACAACATTGAATGGCATAGTTCATTTTAAATCTCTCCTTTGGTTTCCATCTCTCTACAGAAGGGATATACTATTGCTCATTTTCCACTGTGTGTTTGCATTGGACATATAATACACAGGAATAATGGCCTGGAATATATATGTAATTAAAAGTTTCTATGAACTAGATGTGATGTAGTTGCCCCATTGATAATATCTTTTAATTGGCTAGGTTTTTTTGTAGAAGTAGAAAAAGCTGTTGAAATAGAACCACTGCACTTGTCCTATAGAAGTTATACACACACCCATTTCAGATGTTATCATACTTTGAAATTAGGGTTATTATCACACATCATTCCTGTAGATATGGGCCAGTACGGGTCTCTTCCATCCTCTAGCAGCTCAGTAAAAGCTATCACCTCATTTAGTGGTGTTCTGTTTTCACCTTATTTAATTGAAGCGTAGCCATAATTTCGCACTTACAAAGTCACTGAACTTTAAGCCAAGAGGCGTCACTTCCTGTCCTATTGTGAACCATTATTTTTTTGACTAAAAGTCTCATTTGAACTTTTATTTTCACTTCCTGGTTTTTACTTTATGTTTGCCTGTGTTTTTACTGGGTGATTGGTTAATTTTAGGCACCGAGGCTACCTGGGTACGTCCAGAAAAGGTTCATGTTTTGGGTTAAAATACAGCCTATTGTTATCACATGTCGCAAAGCTCCATTTTGTACTTTTGCACAATGGCGGCATTTTCCATGCACCTACTGGTATGTTTGCAAGAGGCCACCTTTGTTATCAGGGTTACTGTCTGTTTATCAATGATTGGAATGGATACTGATGTACCTTCCAGAGTACTAGAAGGTGGAGAAGGTCCCTACTGGCCCATATTTATGGAAATGATGTGCAGTGATGAGGGCCATTCAATGGGCTGATAACGTCCAAAATCAGGTAGCAAAAAAACATTTTGAAACTGCTTATGGCTGGATGCTGTAAAGACATATAATGACTGTACTTCAGGCGGTAGTGCTGGACATCCACTAATCTCAGATAAGGTTAGTGATTCCATCTGTGGCTCCACATGTTGAAGTGTTATTGGACAAGAAAATTTCTACAGAACAAATGTAATTTTCTGTGAATAATACTTGAACTTAATGTATTCTAGTTTACTAATTCAAACTGTAAATCACTTTGCTTGATGCAAAAATGAAACATCCATCCTATGGTTCAGAAGTCCATCAGGTTATTAAACTGAAGTGGCTTTTTCAGGTGACTCCAGCAGTGCCCCAGCTGAAGCTTCGGGTTAGCAAGGTTAATGTGCAAAAGCTGTGCTGAGCGCCGCTATTTGACACGGGTTAGCTGGTTGTCAGTTACTCCTGGATTTCTATCGCCGGCATACACGGAAACTGACACCTATGCATTTTCTTGTGGCGTAACTTACTATTCATGTGTCAATCCCTCACTTTCACTGGTCCCTGGGGCCCCACGGCTTTTGCTTGGATGCCAAACAAATGTCTCACCAGTGACCCACAAAACGCATACGCTGCTCAATCAACAGCACTGTCACTTTAGACAGGTTCACAAAGCCCACAAACGCTACACACACACACACACACACACACACACACACACACACACATTCACGCTGCATAAATAATATTCTCTGCACTTTCCGTTTGCCTGAATGTATCATATGCAACTTGGCATTTCTCACACTCTAAATAAGGCAAGATTTGTTCTTTATTCCTGTCTGTGCTCTGCAGGCATTCACAGCAAAAAAGAAATCAGACTAACAGCAGGAATCAGCCTGTTTCCGCGCTCTAATGTGATATCTGAACAGTGTTTCTGAATTCTAATTTTACAGCATTCCCAAACTGTACCTCGCAAGATATTAATAAAATCAGTTATCTCTGACCTTGGGAGAATCCAACAGTTTTTACGTTTGTCCAAAAACACTGGGTGATAACATATCGTCTCTCACCATAAAGCAAGGTAAATAGATATGAGTAAACATACAGGCTGACTAATGTGCTGTGATTAATTAGCCCCTCTCTGTCTAACTGATTGGGAAACAGATCTCAAGCTAATTATGAAAAGTATCTCATTAGGACGGTAGCAGCGAGCTCAGCGCAGTGTGTAGGTGGAGAATCATGAGCACTTCAGTGTGTTTATTAACAAGAGAGAAATAAGAAGGGTTTGTTTGAAAGTTGAAATATGTTGTGTGACTCGGAATAAATGCGTAAAAGTGAGATAAATGGCGTAATGAACGGGGAGGATAAAGGTTAGGTCTGCAGTCAATGTATCTCTTTGTAAAAGACAGGATAATGACTTACTTTAAAATGCTTTGAAGTATGTCTTTAAACATGCACATGTTGAGAAGCTAATTCAAACAGTTTCTCATTTAATATGAAAATTCACCAGATACAGTATCATTGCACTGACTTGACTCATTTACCGGCTTCGGCTGAGCTGGCACTGAGTGCATGGGTTGTTCCTTGCTCATTGATCCTTGATCTGGACTGACCTGGAAATCATTCTGGTCCTTCATTTGCAGCGCTGTCCCAGGGCTCTTATTTCTGCTCTACAGAGCAATGAGCAAAGAAAGATCTCTGAGGAGCCATGAGTGAGACCATATTTTGCAAGACATGTAACTGAGTGCATCTCCTATATCTGGCACATATGAAAGAGATGGCAGAGAAGCAGCAAAAGTGAACTGATGGGTATCCACAGGGGCATTTCTGCACGCAAAGGGTTGCACTGTTTCCCAGCATCGGGCACTTGATGGGCATGCGATTACCACAGATGACTGACAGGTGCTCTTCAGCAGGACAATAGTACAGTCTCATACAACCACTCAAACCACTCCTGGTTAGAGAAACACTTTGCTCATAGGCTGTCTGGTCCTGGATTTGAAACCGGACCAACATAGTGGCTTATTTGGTACAATTCATTGAAATGTGTTCATGAGGCCAGAAATAGGTCAAGAATCTTTATTGTCATTATGCAATTAGTTTTCACCAATCACATAACTTAATTTAGTTGTTAGTACCGGCTTAAACTACAGCATTAAAGACGTACAAAACATACAGTGTATTAAAAAATAGTCAAAATACATTAAAAGTAAGAAAATATATATGCAACAGACTGATTAAATTGCAGTTGTGCAAGGTGCAGTTTCAATTCCATCTCGTCTCAAGCTTTGAAAGTGCGTGTGCATGTTGTTGTACAGAGTTTACAGCTCTGGGGAAGAAGCTGTCCCTCAGTCTGGTGCTTCGAGTTGTTCTAGACCTCTGCCTCCTTCCTGAGGACAGAAGCACAAACAGTTTGTTACCAGAGTGGGTTGAATCTGCAGCAATGCTGCCGGCCTTTCTCTGGAGGCGAAGCATAGACAGAGTCCTGGTTTGGCAGAGGGTGTCCCACAATCCTCTGAGCTGTTTTTACCATCCTGGCCAAGTCCTTCCTGTCCTGCACTGTACAGCTGACATACCAGATCACCCTACCAAGACAGAGAATGTTCTCTATGGGGGTTCTATAGAAGTTTGTCAGCAGCTGAGAATGGAGTCCAGGCCGTCTGAGCCTCCCGAGGAAATAAAGTCTTTGCTGGGCTTTCTTTACCTGGTAAGAGGCGTAAATAAACCACGTAGTTGCTGAATCTGTCTTCATTTTGAATGTATTAGTTTCCTTGGCAGCGAGTTGTGCTAGATGTACTTGATTTGCAAAAAGTAGCCCAGACCTCAACTTTATACAAATGAGGAGTGGACAATGACACATCTTTTCTCTTGAACACGATCAAAAATCATTGCATGGTTACTTACATAGACAATGAATGTGAAAAGTTGAAATGACAGATCCTGCAGACACTTAGCACGAGTCCCCACTGTGAGTTTTTATTATGAATTGCTGTAATTCATACTAATGACTAGCGACGAAAAAAAGGAATCGGATGAGTGTCTGATTTCTTTAAAAACATTTCCTCACTTTGTCTTTCTTTGTTGTTTCTCATCTGTCTTCATGCCATTTAGTGGGAGGGACTAAGGCACAACAAAAAATACGCAATTAAAGGGATTGAAGTCGCCACTGTGTTTGAGCTCAGCTTCCTATAGTTTAATCATTCATAAGAAAAAAAATGCCACACATTGTGAAAAAGCCCTATAATGATTCCATGAATGTGGAGTCTAAATTGAACTTATCTTCTGTCCGAGTGAATAAAATGAAACTTCATGTCATTTCTATCCAAGCCCAATACGGCTAAAAAAAGATGTGAAGTTAAAGTCTTGTAAATCTCATTTCATGTGCTGAATAAAAATTCAGAGGGGCCAAGGGGCTGCTTCTAATAAGGCATCAGCTTTTTTTTCAGCTTTTTTTTCTTTTTTCAACAGGTGCAGCTGTGTCAGTTCTCTTAAAATGCCCTACTTCAAAGTTGTTGCTTTAAACCATGATTAAAAGTAACAGATTGAAATAATTTTACAGAGAGATAGTCCATCTAAAGGGGGGAAAAAAATCATTTCAACCACAATGCTGTCAGATGTACTTAGTCCATTTCTGCTTTCTGCTCAGCCTCCCGTCCCACCGCAGTTCAACTCTCCCTTCTCCTTTGAGTCATTTGGCTTGTATTCTGACCTGGAACGAGCCCTCCCTTTTTTTTTCTTGCTTCCTGTGTGTTCACCCTCTTGTCTCATCTTTGCTCAAATAATTTCCACCTGTCAGATTTCATCCAGCTCCTGTGCATTCAGGAATTGGAGTGGCATTCTTTATCCTCGACGAGACTCAACAGTATCAAAGGAGATGCATCATTTTCCCATGTCACTGCTCTCTCTCTCTCTCTCTCTCTCTCTCTCTCTCTCTCTCTCGCGGAAGAATTCAATTTAATTCGATCTATTTTTGAGTTTCTAAAAAGACCAACTGAAAACAGATTGACCTGACAAGCTAAGGACTTTCCTGCTAACACTGCAGCCCCTATAAAGTCAAACTTAAGCACAGTGTTATTCAGTTTTACTTTTATTCATGCAAACTTGTTTCTGTAGACTTTTGAGCTGAAAAGCACAGGCAGCATAATGACTGTCTTGCTTCTGGCATTCAAAGTGCCTTAGTCTTTGGCTTAAAGACAATGGAGCCATCACTCTGCCATTGTTCACATACTCATTTATTAATGAAGTACTGAAATGCAATCTGCTTCTTCACTGAACCACACAGATGAGGGAAGTAGTCTTTGTAATGAGATTTTTTTTTACGCTTTTAGCTTTTTTTGTCTTTTGATGAGTTACACAACTGGCAGAGGGGTGCAGCCAGGTTAGCGCCACCACTCACTCTTTGTTCTCTCTAAAGGAAGCGAAAAAAGAGCACATATTAGGTTCTCTTGAATGCCATTTAACAGGATTTCCAGTCAACTACCTCCTCCTCCCACTGAGAGGCAGAGATGCTTGAGTAATGTAGCTGCTTTCAAACGGAGGCATTCAGTGGTGCTATTGTAATCACAAGCTGATTTGTGAGGCTTTGTCCTTCTGCACAGTACGCTCCATGTCTGAAGTGCTTCTGTTGATGGTGTGCTAGTGAAACTCTGCTGTTCAGGGAAGATATTGTGGTTTTGTTGATGCTGCAACTACTGGTGAAATTAAATTATCTGAGCTTTGCTTTTGTAGATGCTCCAAATTTCCACTTAAGATTTTCTTTCAGTGTCATATTATCATCAGAGTTGTGTGTGAGTGGGATCTAATGAGCCCCTTAGTTCTTTTCTAGGCTGTCACTTCTCCAATGATGAGGACAAACAATACTGCAAGAGCTATACAGCCTTTGAGTGCTACAACAAATTTTCAAACATGATAGCAGCGTAGAAATGAGACATTTAGCTCTTTATCATGTACATTTATGTATAGTGGGCAATTTAAAAAAAAAAAAAAAGGCACTCCCATGTTTCATGAAGGTCTAACAAATATCTTAATCAATTTTTCTGTCTGAAGCATGCTGCAATGCTGCCAAAAAATAAACCCAACTTGGAAATGTCAAAAATTCTAATTTCTCCAATGGCCACTTGAGGCCGGCTCCAAAAGTGAGTCAATCCCTGCTTAACGTGTTTACAGCTCTCTACAGCTGATTTTGCTGTTCACGAAAACTGTATGGGGCGTGAATTTTTATGTAACTCAGCTGTTGCGATTGTGTTAAGGCTTATGTTGTGCTTAATCAAGAGCACTGCTGCTTTGAGTTCCAGGTTTGCAACTGTAACAGGACAGTTTGTGGAGCAAAGATGTTTGAATGTCCCGCCTCAGCTCCACTCACCTTTTTACTTATTTTTGGATTAGCCAGGAGTTAGGAGAAGTCAGGCACTCCTGAGGTTGTAACAACCAGACACTGCAACACAAGGAAACCTACGGGTGATGTCAGAGTGTTTGTCCATCTTTATATATAACACTGTGTCTCAGAAATTCAGTTCCAGTACAAATAAATGGCATTCTCAGTTTCACTTTAGCAGAAACATATTTTCTGATGGACTATGATTGCTTGTGATGTATCACAAATATGTTCCATTCCAACCCCCGCCTATCTCATTATGTGTAAACTGGAAGCGATCATAGGTGAGAAAATATGCCTGTTTATGCTTCTTTGAAAATGTAGTTGCAGGTTGTTGTATATCAATGTAATTTGGGGAAAATTAGGTTGTTATATAAAAGCTATGGTTTGAGGTCATCTTCAAAATAAAACCAAACCATGTTATTGTTGCCCAACCCTACTTATAATACGGTGATCATGATAAATAAAAAGAGCTTCTTTTTTTAAAAATTGTTTCATCATTTATATTTACAAGTAGAATTACAATTTAGTGACAACTGCTGATGGTTCAGTCCCAGTACCAGAACTAAATCTAAACTGTTTCTGCTTACAGCTTGTAGTTTCCCCTTTGGCTAACATATGGAGTGACTGATTAAGGCACGATTTGCTGAAATGTACAACAGCCTTCAAATACCATTGTCTGAGGGTCAGTTGGACCTAAAGTGCTTACAAAGCCAGACAATGTGTTTTTTTCACCAAATCGCTACCAGTTTTTGAACAGCAAAAGGACATAGTCGTAGGTACAAATTCAAATATCAAAATGGACAGAGTTGAACGGAGATCAGTGTGCAAAAGTATATGCAAAGCGCGATTAAATGAAAGCAGGAAACGCTTTGATTTTACAGTTTGATTTGATTTTATGGGGGACAGTTGGGTTCAGGGAGCAGTAAGAGGAAATTTAGGAGTTTTAAGGGGGTGAAAGTCACAACTGCCCCTTTGGATGAAAACATCTGTGCATTTATCCATCCATCCATCCATCCATCCGTCCATCCATCCATCCATCCATCCATCCATCCATCCATCCATCCATCCATCGTGGGCATAACCAAGCTGACACTGTGCAAGAGGCAGAGTTCTGTGCATAAATAAGATTTACCTGAGAAAGCTGCATGCAAATAGGACTGCTGTAGCTGTTTAATGTTTCTAGAATTACTCCAAGAAGTGAGTATTATAATACAGCAACAACAGCAAGATGAGAAACTACCTGCCACATAAAGAGAACTGAGCATTTCTCTGCATCTGTTGCTGCATTTCTGTTACTGCATAAGCATTTGTATCATTTGTGATCAAGACGTGAGTAAAATGTGCAGAGAACGCATCTGATGAAGCTGATGACACAGTTTCAGGTGCGTACTTGTGTTTACAGGCATATTTATACATTTGCCGTCGGTGTATTTGTTCACGATTAGTATTCAAGCCTCCAGGCCTCCAATTAAAGTGTCAGCAAACTGTCATGAGCGCCCCTCCTGGGAGACAAACATACAAGGAGGAGAACCAAAAGTCTGCTCTGAGTCGTCACTGTCTGATGGAGAGAAGGATGTTGTTTCAAAGACTTCTCACTGAAGTTCAACTCTCGAAGCAGTGCTCCGTGAGAGCAATCCATGTTTTAGCAGTTTGTCAATATCACATTCATCACTTGCCAGTACATCACTGCTGCGCTTCAAAGAGTTTGATGCCGCTTTTGATATACAACTTAAATTTCGAGGTTCATCCCGTCTACCCTTGAATACTTGTGTTTTTCGTTGCGCTATCTCTGATCTGGCTCCCGGTCCTATCTCCAAATCATGCCATCTGACTTTCACTTCTCTTTCTGCCTGCTTTCTGAGCAGGACCTCCCATTTTCTCTCTGAAATGTGACAGCTTCCTCTCCACTTTAGCACTCTCCATCACAGCCGTTTTTTCGCCCCCGTCACCATCCCATCATCTAGCTTTTCTCTGCTTCCTCCTCAAGGCTGGAGAGAGATCCAGTGGGCACATGCTTTAGCTACATTGGTTGTATTGTATGGAAGATTGCATTTTGATAACACAGCAGTGAGGAATAAAGAAGAACATGTTGCTCTGCAGACAACTTTATGAACAACCTTAGTCAGTTTTTCATGAAGGAATGTGGAGAATTTAATGTTCCTTTCCACTCCGCTCTTTGGTTTACCTTGGTCCTAATTTATTTATTCCTCGCTCCCTTTAGACTTTCATTGAGTGGGCACAATCTTCACACAAGGGCAAGAAATTGTCTGTCGCACTGAATTAAAAAGCAGTGTACTGCTGTTATTAAACATAACCCAGGAGAGCGGGGTGAAATGAACCTGTGAGACAAATGAAAATCTCTTTTTGATAGAAACATAAAATATAGTCAGAGCTTTAAATTTAATACTAATCCCCCACCCACAGCCATGTATTTAATTCCTGGGTGGCCTCGGTGCTGCGTTTCGGATCACAGGGGTTCTTAGAACGCCATTCCGCAAAACATATTATGCCCTAAATCAATTATGAGATCACCTCAGAATTCAGCCACTCCTATCTTCATTATTCTTTCATATTGAATTGATAGCACTAATTTTTCAAAATGAAATGAGGAACTTGAAGATTTATGCAAATGTCAAATATAGGGAGGGAGTCACGGCAACACACAATCAGAAGCCCACTTTAGCCTGATCAGGCTCGGTTTTCTGTCACCGTGCTGGTGTTTTATCTTCCATTTCTTACATGTTATTATGGCTAATGTCTATTCGGCATGTTCGCTCACATGTAAATCAAAGACTCAATTAACAGAGCGAAGGCTGGGTGATTGGGTGGAGAACGAATATGACGGCTGAAGAAAGAAAACACGTAAGAAATCATGATAAATTGGAAGAAACTTCACTTGTGAGGACATGTGATTTACTCATCACCACTGGTAAGTGAAAGGAGGATGTTTTTCTTTAAAATAATCTTCCTATGGATGAGGTAAAAGTAGGGTTAGTTATTTAGTTTCTGCATTATAATGAAGTGCATACACTGACCCTATACATAGAACAGCTCAGCAGTTGATGGAGGTCTTCTGATAAATACACACACACATACACACGCACAAATGGATATTTTAAATAAACAAAGATTATACGAAACATGACAGGAAAGTGATAATTAATAGCCTCTGCTCACTCGTGATGACAGACAATATCTAGAAGGCTGCACATGAAGGTTATTTACCTGAAAGGAGAATACATTAAATGCATTAGGTTTATATTGCATGAGCTGGTTTCGCTTTCAGTCCTTGATCGCACACATGCACACACACGTTCGAGCACACAGACATGAATGCTTCTAGCTGTACACCTCTAGAGTTCAGCAAGATTCTGCTCCTCCCTCGGAGAAAACATGATCACAACAACCCTGTGGAATATTCGTGTGTTAGGAGTATTATATTAATCCTCATGAATTACAATGTGTTCATGTGCTATCCAACTTCAGACACGCTCACGCATGTGCGCTGCGAACACTTACAAACAAAACCTTTAGATTTGTGCCAGGCAGAGAAAACATGTTCTTCTAGACACGGGTGAGTTTTGAGTGCAGAAGAAAATGCATTTATCTGACAGAATGGGAACAAAAGAAGCCTCTCAGGCTCCAACCCCGTAATCATAGAGGTTTTAAAAGGTACAAACAAGATGAGTCGCAAGACTATTGAAAGGCCTGTTTGAGATGGGAGTAATTGGGTACAGAGAGTGAAAGAGGAGTGTGGGAGGGAAAGAAAATGACAAGACATGGAGTCATCTCACTCGTTTTTTTCTTCTTCTTCTTGGTATAGATAGTCTTATAAGTGGCATGTCTCAGGACCCTGCAATGAAACGCTTGCAAAATTACTGAAAATTAAGTGTACAAGATTGGCCACCAAAATCCAATCTGCTCCCAGCCTCAGTCATTTTGTAAAGTTGACGATGCCTGGGAACTTGTGACAGTCCAATTAAAGACATTTGCATATCAGGAGGCTTAAATTATTGTCATCCGCTGGAGCATAAAATGGAGGTGCAACTCAGGAGAAGATACTGGTGATCTGCACTTGTAGACCACGGAGGAGTAAATGTCGGGGGTGGGGTGGGAGAAAAAGCAGCTTTCAGTTACTTACATGCAGTATTCCCTATACTCATTCCTCGACTTACCTGTCTTCTTTTATTGTCTGTTCCCATCGTTCTCTTCTTATGCTTTCATCCCCTGTTCCTTTTAAGGTCTGTGCTTTCCTTCTACAAACCTATCTCTTCTCCCTCATATCCCTCCATCTTCACCATCTCTTACTTCCGATATCTCTCCTCCTGCTTTCAATTTGTTGAAAGAGTTCACTATTTAGCAGATCTTAAAGTTTTATCTTCTAGATAAATGGACAGACCGCATTGGCGTGGGCTGTAGTTGTAAAACGCTCCATTACCAAGAGTAAAAGTGATTCTTTTTCAGCCTCAAACAGTGAACTCCCTCCATTGTGCAATATAAAACTGCTGTTTTATCCATCTCTGTCTTTTCCTATCTTTGCCTGGGGCATGTTAGTGGTTATGGTCTTATGTCATGGTGGCAAAGCCAACAGGAGATACAACACAAGTAAAGGTACTTGTCAGGTGTGAGACAAGAGAGGCAAGACCTTAAAAGGAATGTCTGCAGGCTGTGTGCACGGGCCACATAAGACATTTTTGTTTGTCTGTTCCTCTGTCTGTCTCTCTTTGTCTTTGCATCAGTGCAAACCTGCCCTTGCCTTTCACAGTTTGATATCTGTCTCACATTTCAGCAGCTCTACTGACATGGTATTTGACTGTATGCTATAAGAGTTAGAATCCCATTTTGTATACTAGTGATGATATATTCCATGTTACCTGGATTCCCGAGGACAGAAAAATGCCGGACTGCTTGTAAAATGCTGCAGATGGAATGACAACTATAGTCGCCTCCACTCTATAAGTTATTTATGTCTGCAGTGACTCATGGGTTGCTGAAGTTTGCTGCAACGAAGGTGAAGTAGAGTGCAAGGTGAAGGGACCACACAGCACTTCACTTTGGGGGCACTGATGTTATCAATTTTCCACTTCATCACATGCCCATTATTTTATCAGCCATGTACAAAGCCGACCTTTTGTCCTCTTGGCATATTATTTTTCTGTTCATGGTTGTTTTAACTTTATACTCTAGAATCCGTAAGCTTCTTCCAGTTCCAAGCCATAAAGTTAAAATGAATGACTGTCAAAAACCTGATAGTACTATAGAGTGTCAAAGTCGGCTTAGGGAGGTGGGTGTTGGGAGGATTTAAACACAGGAGACAGCTGTTCATTTCCAGTTTCTAACCCATACTGTGTCTTCTTGCATGGCCACAGTCGTTCCCCTATCTATTATCTTCATTATTAACAAGTGTTTGTTATTGTGAATGTGGGTTAAAACCTAAACCTAACTAAGCTGTGTTTGCGTCTGAACCTACTCAAACCTTAATCATAGTGATGCCACATACTAAAAAGAGTTTCTTTTCAGCAGTGATTTGTAACTTTTAGAAGGAACTGACAGATGATGTTTTTCTTATTATAGTACAATACATCAGAAAGAGTGCCATCCACAGCTTGGACAAATGATGGATTTTGTCATTGGATTTGGAGGACTTGCTGTACTGTTGTGGTCTAGCATCCCCAGGAATTATGTCTTTATTCAACCCTGTCTCCCAAAAAAATTATATTCCTATTCTACTAAACTGCATTCTCAATTATGTTTAAAACAGATGCATTTCCTCTCCAAAAGGTAAACCTATGACCTGGTAGGAAACCATCCCATTCTGAAAGAGTCACAAAGTCTGTAATAGATGACTGAAGGGGAGGATGAAGGCAAAAAAAAAAAAAAAACAACAAGACTGTCGCCCCTGAAAACAGGGTTTCCACCACTCCACCACATCTGGGACCATTATCCTGAAACTTTAGCTTCATTTTCTCTCACTGTTTGGCTTTTGTTTAGACACCAAGACTACAATACTTGGTGTAATTTAGGAAAATATCAGTTTGAGTTAAAATACATCAGTCTATTTCCTGGGTTACCAGCATGATGAATTCCATCTGATTTAATATCTGACTGGTTGGCTGACAAGGAGCGACAGTCAATCTATCCATTTTCTATACGCCGCTTAAACATCATTAGGGTCGCGGGAGGCTGGAGTCTGGAGTCTATCCCAGCTGACTTAGGGTGAAGGCAGGGGACATCTTGGACAGGTTGCTAGTTTATCACAGGGCTACATATAGAGACAAACAATCACACTCACACCTACAGACAATTTAGAATCACCAGTTAACCTCAGCATGCTTTTGGACTGTGTGAGGAAGCGTAAAAACCCACGCATGCACAGGGAGACAGACAAACTCCATGCAGAAAGATCCCAGGAAGGCCGGGACGCAAACACAGGGATCTTCTAGCTGCAAAGCGAAAGTGCTAACCACCGAACCACTGTCCAGCCCCAGGAGTGACAGTAAAGAAATAAAATAAATAGCTACGATATGCTGATTAGAATCATATTAGTGATGCGTTGCAAACAAGCATAATCTGTGAGAAAATATGCTTCCCTCAAAATGTAATTTAGAATGTGGTTTAGCTGTATAGAAGCATGATATTAGGAGACAGAGTATTGTATTATACTGGTCCACACACTTCTCATTCTTTGTAAAGTGCCAGAAAGTACCTAAAACAGCATGTGTCATGTTCAAATCACAGAGCTCTTTAATGGGCAAAGAAGTCCATGTCTAGAGCAGGTTGGGATTAATTATGGATCAACAAAACATCTGATTTTCACACAGCAGCCAGCTGTTCACTTCCCTGTTTGCAAAACAATATTCAGTAATGGTTATTTTTGTTTGTTTGTTGTTGTTTTTCTTAATCACAATTTGTCTCTGACCATTAGCCACATTTTTGTCATTGCAGCCATGGAGACAAAGCTGCTTCCCTAAACTCTAATCAGAAAGATATGTCCGTAAAACCCTAAACACCACAAAACATACATAAAACAACGACATGTTCAAAGCAAGATTTGTTGTTCTCAAAGACACAAACAGGCACTTGATGTTGTTGTTACTGTTTTTTTTTTATTTGCAGGATTTGTTAGATGGAAAGTTAGAATGTGGAGAACTAGGTGATGGCTGGGTCTGCCACTGGTGGCATCCTATCACAAACCTCCAACAACATTCACCTTTTTATTAATCATAACCGCGATGCTTCTTAAATCATTTCCAACTGTTTGGATGCTTAACTCTAGACATACCGGCCGCATGTTTATTTCCTAGAACTGTGTTTTTTGCTTCTAACCAGCCATATCATGGTTGCCATAGTAGCAACACATTCCCAGTTGGCAGCTCAAATTCAGTTAAATCTAGTGGATCCATTTTGCTGTTACTTATAGTAGTTACTTGTTTCTTGCATTGAATGGCACTGAGCTATTTCTAGCACAACTACAAATATATTTTTTGAAGAAATGTCTCAAACATAAGTAAATATCAGGTTCAGTACCTTGCTGTCAACATGGAAAAGTTTTGTTGATGAGGCAAACATTTTCATTTTTTGGCAGTCAGTTAGCAGTGATCTATAGAATATAAAATACAGTGCTTTCATTGATGACTTTTTTGATTATGGTAAAGGCACTAATTCATGAAGAGCTTCAGAGTAATCTATTGTGTCTGTACAGCAACATATTCAAGTGGCAATCTGCCAATTGTGGGGTCAGTAAAGGGACATACAGCATTATTAACCCAGTCATCACTCCACACTGCCACTCTTAAATTACACCTTCCACTAATGTTATTGCAGTTAGGTCAGGTCTTGAGATGACACTCTGTGATGTCCTGGCAGCGTCAGCTCAAAGGGCCCACAGTAAAAAGCCTAACCTGGCACTAGGATGATAGGATGATTCAGACCTTCTTTAGCTTTATTGAAGGCTTTCTTTAAATTGGTGCCAGGACAACATGCATTACCATATGAAAGAGAAGCACTCTCTTAAAGCGGTGGACTGGAGTTGGGGTGGAGGCCAGTAGTTTGCAGAGTGATGTTTCTGTATGAAGCCATGTCCAATTTACTGAGTGTAATGTACACCTTGATGCCAGTGTAGTGGGCACACTGGATGAGCAGTTGAGAGACAGAGTAGCACATTGAAAGATTCTCTGAAACAGAGAGCGTGCTTGCAAATCCATCTCTGCTGAAATTTCAGAATGACATTGGGAAAGAGTCCTGCATACATCAGGTATGTTTGATATGGAGGGTTCTCATTCAAGTATAGCCCAATAACCCAATCAGAAAGTGAACATAGGTGTCTGCATGTCTACCCCAGAGTTTTCAAACTAAAATTGGGCCAGCATTTTCCAAAAGTTAAAAAAAAGTTCTAAAATAATGGATTAGTGTGCATGTGGTCTTACTGTAAGTCCAATTGGACCCCATCTTGAGGGAATCCTGTCTGTGAATGGACGCCCAGTTGTAAGGCTTTAGTGTACTTCAAAGGAGATCTTGTAAAATCTTCATCATCATAAAGTATTTCAGAGAAATGTCATGCTCATGTGGATGGAGTGGCTGTTGCTCAACTTTGAGGCTGTCCTCTAAGGGTTCATGTTAAAGTGTCTTTGAGCAAGATGCTGAACACCAAACTGCTCCTAATGATCTTGCTTCTGTCTGTGTAAATGCAGTCTATTCCATTCCATGTAGTCCAGCTGAACCTCCGGCTCCCACTTGTCTTTTCTGACATCGGAATCGTCAAAAAAGCTGCATCCCACAATTTTCGTCACTTTTCAGAAGTGACTATCTGACAAGCATGTAAGCTATAAATGATAACTGACCAGGTGTTGCAAGGTGTGAAAGCAGTCAGTGTACAAAGTTTCCTCTCAGCCTTCTGTCACTCTGTCTCTTTGACTTTGTATGTGTACTCCTCAGTGTAACACTATAAATGGCTTTGTGAAGAGAAAGTCTGAAAGCATGAACTATCAGTCCCATTTGTACGATCCACTGTGTCTCCTCCTGTTGTATGACAGCAGGGTTTTTGCACTTCAGATGTGTCGTTTTGGTCAAGGTTTTTGCCTTTAAATGTGGCTGATGGAAGGTTGTGCACTTTGCTTCATTTTAAGAATACTAAACCCCTTCAGGTTCAGCTAAAATAGAGTTCTGTGTTAGGCATAAGTCAAACCCTTCCTGCAAGATACACTGTGGCTGTGCTTTACCCAGTTACTTCACAAATAAGAATGCAGATATACACAAGATCACTGCGAGTTTGGAACCACCAACATATTCCCATTCTTTACCAAGAAACCCCTTCTCCGTGTCACTATGCAAAACCATGTTGCGGCCTTTATCAGATTCATTTATAGGGGTGCCCGGCTCTTGAAAAGTAATCATCAAGTGTCGGAGGATTTTATCTTGTGCATTTAATCACAGGCTTTGGCTTTACAGCCGGGATCCTCCTCTGCCTCTCAGCTCTCCCCAAATAAAAAGGACGACTCATTTTAAACTAGCGCCTTGTGCCTTATCTGAGGTGATATCCTGTCTTCACTTCCCCTTAGGCCTGTAAACCGAATGCATGAGTAATGAATCACTTTCCAACAATACCCAAGTGGACAACAATTTGTGTCCATCCCTATCTGCTAACTCAGTCTCTTCCACCACCCTTATGTGAGACCTAAGGGATTTCTGGAAGAGACCAACTCATAGCAGAAAATAGGGGGAAGCTGCTTATGCATTATTGTCAGTGAGGATGAGCGCTGTCTTAATTCCATATGTGTGTCAAATGTGCACCATAACCCTGCCCATCAGCATTATTGTAGTTTATTAGAGTAGCACCTGAGCTGACAGCTGAACAATTGTGTTTTACTTCTGCTGTTGCCCGATAGTGTCATTTTCATGCTCCTAGCTCTTCCCTGTCATTTTCCCCTTGCCTGATTCTTTTTGAGATACTGATGCTCACACACAGACCGAGGAATATGGAAAAGACTCACCGCAACACACTCCTTCATTGGAGCTGTCAAACTTCATTGAAATGAAAAACCAGCGGGAAGTGTAAGAAGCTGAAGCAAGGGGGAAAAAAGGAGGTAAAATGTTCAAGTGAGAGAAATGAAGGGTTTGGGCGTTTATCATCATCCACTTGACACACAGGAAAGGCGACAAGCGGCAGTGATAAAAGAGACATGGAAGGTGATAAATGTGGCTGGAGTGTAAACTTTAATGGGCCAACCTTGGATGGGAACAATTTGCCAATATTTAATTAACTGTAATGTGATCAATCAGAGTGTTAAAGGATGGAGCTGTTCCGCTGGGGCACTCTGCCTGCCGCACTCATCCTATAGCTCATTTAGCCTTGAGAAAGCTCCAAGGAAATACAGCAATCAACAAAAGCGCCTCCGGGTTGTGTCTGGAGGGTCCCATTGTCACTGCACTGACAACAGCAGTATGTTTTCGTTGTAAATCATCATAGATGCTCTGCCATCTTTTTTGGTTTGCGGCCTGCAACAGTCAGGGGCTGTTTTTGGCCAGGATTTATTTATTTGTGAGATTAATCTTGCATGTGTGTGAGATTATTTTTCTCAATTTTTCTCTTTCTTTCCGTTTTGAAATCTTAACCTCTTCATTTGTCCTAGTTGTGTCCTGAATGTATTATAAAAAGACCAAATTGAAACAGAAAAAAAAAGATTTTAAGAAGGATTAGTGTTCGGCTACACATTTGGAACTGGGTACATGCAGTCTATCATTAGATAGCCTGCAGCTCAGTCTCTGCCCTTGCACTCTATTACTTCTATATCTAGAGCCCTTTCATGCCATGGAGTTTTAATAGCTCATACTGTTAATTATTGTCTTTTCAGTAATGCTGGATATGTATATTCACTTTCAATTTTTCACTTTAGTGGCAACAATCCGCCAGTTTTGAGTTACACTGTTTACCGATCGTTCCTTCCCTTTGGGGATTCAGACTGGAAGGTCACTTACTGGTTTCAGTTTCATTTGTTTCCATAGATTGTAAAGATGGACAAACCCTTCCAAAAATGCCTTGATGTTACCTATAGTGCTTTGACTGTTGCCATCTTAGCAGTGCCTGACTCTGTCTAACTAACTGCTAATTCAAAAGTAAGAAAAGGAGGAGCATGAGTGGGCCATGCAAACCTCCCTGAGCCATGGACAGTTCTTTTTAAATATCCACCTATCACTCAGAATAGCTGTAAGGATGCATATTTGTAAGCCTCAACACAATTTAAATAAATGAGCTATATAAAAATTCTCTCCCAGCACAGATTTTTGAGATCAAAGCTGTTTTTGTACCAGCCTGTAAACATGTTCATTTATGCTGCAAAGCTAGACATTTTAACATAACTCATTTTTTACTCATTTTTTGTGTCAGTTTCAAGTGGTCATTCAAGAAACTGCAGTTTTTAACACATCCGCATTGGCTTCCTTTTTCATCCCCGGAGTTTGCGGCTAGTTCAGCGCTTCAGGTGGCATCGACTGTTATGTGAATGCACAGTACGGTTACTTTGATATTTGGTGTTTAGGCTGGTGTGTTTCTAACAGAGCTCAGAACAGCAAGAGAGATAATTATCAATACCCGCAGGTGAACACTGGAGTGAAGGTCCAGCAGATCAAGACATCCCAAACAGTCATGTCACGTCAGTCATGCCAAAGGCCACAGGATGCCCCTAGAGGTCCTGGCTCCATGCCCTTAATGGCAGAACGGCCATTAAGACATGACAATATAATATTAGGCAGATGGATGTAGAGTTCTGGCTGATTTGTGTACATATTCATCTTTTCTATTCTCTTGGCAAAAAAAAAGATTGGGATTGAGAGCACTGAGATTCTAGCCCAGTTTCTATTTGATACATTAATCTAATCCTACCATAGAGGCTTTAAAATGACCTATACTTCATTACCCAGTGTGATATGGACAGAAGTCAGAGCCTCTACAAAATCAAACTAAACACCCACAGGACAAAAGAAGAACAAAGGCAGAACAAATCACCAGAAATGTGTTCTGCCTAAATTAAACATCAACTTCATATCCACAACAGAGCCAGGCTTGACTGAAGATGCCATTTTCTGCAAAATGCAGTAAGCCCTATTGACTAAACGTCTGATTCCTTCTCTTTCTCAGACAATACCTTGATGTCATTTCTGATAAACCTATGTTAATCTTGGGATCAAAACCTTTCATTTCCTGAGCCTTCCAAGGTCAGGTATGCTTTGCTATGCTTGTATGCTGTCTAATTTAAAGCAGCGTCTTCTTCTCCGGCTTTTCAACAACATCTCACAAATAGATTAACTATTAAATACATTATAATCCCACAGCTAGCCAGTGTTTGTCTGGACCTTGAACAGTGATGCCTACTCCGCTGTCTGTCAAAAATATATTCCATCTATAGAATAACACCTAAAGCTGTCGAGGAAGACAGACAATGGTCAGGCTAAGTGAAATGAAGTGCAAATTGATGGCATATATTATCCCAACCTCAATTTTCTACTCGACCTTTTTAAAGGCCTCCGTGCTTCCTTTTTCGGTTGAGTTCCCAATCTGCTAGAGACAAGCAGCGAGACAGTTAGGTTAGAACCCTTTGACAAAAAATATATGAATTGGCTAATAAAAGCATGGTTGATTAAATTAAGAAGGTAATTGGATTTCAGCATGAGCACTAAAATAAAGCTTGATTGGGTATAATGAAATGGTCAACTCAAGATTTAGTTTCTTCACTGCTCTTTTTTTCTGCTGTTGGAGCCGAAAGCTGCAGCAGGGTTATAGTGACAGGCAGAATTAGAAATTGGGAACAACACAAGGCGCTCGTAAAGGGGATGGAGACACACAGGTTTGTTTGCCACTGAGGGCTCTGGCACAAAAACAGCATTTGCTAAGGTTTCATGCCTAAACTCAAATTTAATGACCAAACTCAAGCAAAGCAAGGCTTGAAACCAAAACACACATGGATTTGGGTATCATCATATTTTAACATTGCTCTTAATAAAACACTGCATGATCCTTTTGTAATTGAAAAAAGGCATTTTCAACATTTTTTGGATTGACATTTTCCTCACTTGCATAGATGAGTAAAGGAGCAAGAATAAACTGGTGCTGACACAGAGTCCGTTGTTGGGGCTTATGAAGTTCATATAAAAAACAATGTTATATTCAATCAGATGTGATCATTTTTCAAAACAGCTTCTAGCAATACATTTAGTGACAGTTTGGACAAACCGTAGCTTCTCTCTCTACAATACAGTCTCCATTACTCCTCAGTGTGAGGTCTTCCTTCCCTGCAGTCGACATCCCTCCCTCTGCATCTGCTCTCTTCAGTGGGCTGAAGAGGAGCAGCACAGCTGACTGCACGGCAGCTGGCATATATGTGAATGAGTGTGTCCAATGAGACCAATGAATTCTGTTACTTTTGACTTTCTCCATAAGGGATCATTTAACAGGTCAATATCACTGAATTTGTCATCTCACAGTCGTTGAAGGTTATAAAATCAATATTTTATCAGTGTAGAGCAGCATCAGCAGCAACAGATAGGACTATAGTCGTAATGAGCTGCATTTCAACCATTTTTTTAATAGTCATTCTATTGTTTAACATCAGAAAAAATTTAAATAAGAAGTGCTTTATTTGGAATAATACTGTGAGCTGCAGTGGTAACACTGTATTCTTATTGCTGTTTTGTTAGAGTCAGGATTATCTTGATTATCTTTTATATACTACACAAGAGCACTAAAACATGTAAAGCTTCCTTGTCTGGTGCTTTATATTAAAATACAATTCATGTGAGCACAAAGAGCAAGAGAGAAGCAAACAGAAATAAAATTTAGTCTGAGTTTGAGCTCAAGATTCTTTCTCTGGTGTGGAGATGTCTCTGAACAACAAGCCTCACACATTCTTGTCCCTGCCCCTTGCACACTTTGTAGCATTTTTCAAAATTATGCCATGGGTGAAGTTGGCCTCAGAGCTGGGGGTGAAGTTACACTTAATTAGTTACAATTAATTGGACTAAATATTGACTGATGACTGGTGAACACCAGAGGGGACATCAAACACCTGTGAAACACTGACACCTGTGAAACAAAACACACTTTTACACTCCTTTGAAACTGAAATACCTTGTTTGATTTGGTGGCAAGATTTGTGCTGAAGTTGTAGGATGAGACTATGTCTGTACTACTATTTATAGTGGAGTTGATGACCTTACTGACTTCTCCAAATGGTCTTCTTCAAACTTCATCACACCATCCATTCATCCACCATCTATACACCGCTCAACCCTATCCCAGCTGACTTAGGGTGAAGGCAGGAGACACCCTGGACAGGTCACCAGTTTATCACACGACTACATATACAGACAAACAATCACATTCACATTCATATGGACAATTTAGAATCACCAATGAACCTCAGAATGTTTTAGGACTGTGGGATGAAGCCGCAGGAAACCTGGAGAAAACCCACACATGCACAGGGAGAACATGCAAACTTCATGCAGAAAGATCCCAGACCCAGACTGAGACGCAAACCGGGGATCTTTTAGCTGCAAGGTGACAGTGCTAACCACTGAACCACTGTGCAGCCCTAATCACACCATATTTATCTTAATTTTTATATTCTGAATATACATATTGGCCAACTGTAATAATGTTATCATATATAGTCAGTTGAGATATATTCATGTCCTGCAGCATCTTTGGTCTCTGTGGTTTGTGCTCTTTAAATGTCTGAGTCCACAGTGGATGCCTCCAGTCACAGGATCATATTGCAGCAGCACTTTTATACTGTCGACCAGGGCACCTTTACTTCAGCTCACCCCAGGGCCTGACTGTCACTCACTGAACCTTAATGACCCAATAACCTGTAACACATATACACACATGCGTGCACACATATACACACACCTCCACCACCAAAACCAGCACAATAAGTGATTCATCAGCACTGATTTATTCCCTGTGGGAGTATGTGTTAATTACAGAGGGCTAATCGATACCATCCACCAGACGATGGCTCACAGGCAAGTATGCTTGCGTCTTCCTGTTTGGTGTGCCCATCTGTGTGTGCATGCGTGAAGCCCCTGGGGGATAAGTACAGTCTTTGCACCTCCATGATGGATGGTGTGAGTGTTTTAGCCATCAGCAGTGTTTTACAGGCTGTGAGTGGTCGTCTTTCTGAGCTGACCCTGTGACAGACAGCCTGGAGCTGAGCCAGCAGCCGGCAGCCTGGACACAGCTGGACTGGCAGCGTCGAGAGCAGTAAAGAGAGTGCCTGCAGTAGTAATGGTAAAACTACCTTCCCCCTGTGCACTGTAGATTCTGAAAGGCATGGGCGCCATTGTGGGAAACAGTTTTTAGTGTTTGGATGTCAGCTAGCCTTGGGGGTTTATAAAAAAAAAAAAAGGAGGTTTAGAATTTCGACCAGGAGATTTATACCTTAAATGGATCAAGCTGTTGGACCAATATACACCGATCAGGCATAACGCTTTGACCACCTGCCTGCTATTGTGTTGGGGCCCTTTATGCTGCTAAAATTCCTCTGACCCAGTAGGGCATGGACACAGGACTTCTGGGGATGTCCTGTGGCACCGGGATGGTGGTAGTGAATTGTGTGGGTTGCAGGGTGGGACCTACCTAGATCAGGCTGATCCTGGACTATCCCACAGATGCTCAATAAAATTTGCGTATGGGGAGTGTGGAACCCAGGTGAACATCTTAGCTCTGTTGTGTTCACCGGGCCAGTGTTTTTGGTGCGTCAGGGTGTATTGTCCTGCAGAGGGTTGCTTGACCTGTAATGTTTAGGTAGGTGGTACATGTCAAACATCCACATGAATGTCAGGACTCAAGGTTTCCCAGCAGAATGTTGCGTTATAACAAGATGATCGATGTTCACTTCACCTGCTAGTGGTCATAATGTTGTGACTGATCAGTGTAGGTTTCTGATGGGTGATATTTTTATCCGTGTGAACACAGTAAGCATCAGTCTTGCAAAACAATACATTATGAATGCCAGCATGCTAATTTCCACATTGAGGTTAAGTACAGCTTCATGCAGCATCTAGCACTTCTGTAGTCTCACACTCCCTTTAAACTAGCAGGAAAAGGTGTTTGTTTACAGTCTGGAGTTGGTTCAACATGCAAACCCTCTAAGAACTGGTTTGCTTTTCCACAGATGAGACAACAACAGTAAGGTTAATGAAGTGAACTTCTGTTGTGGTGCAAGAGGACAATTTGCGCTGAAATTTTGGAATTCTGCTTTGGATTAGGCAGACTGGGCACTAAAAAGATGTCAGTCAAAACATTTTAGTTGGTCATGATAATCCCTTCCCTAGCCTCTGAGGTAAGCAGTCCCTTGTTCTAGACCAAATAAGGGTTGGGTCTGCTCACAAATATATATTTTTTCTTTCTTTCACCCTCACAAGCTTCGCTCCAGCCCTCAAAATAGTTTGGCATAAATGGGTCTTTAGATCCAGCTTTCACAATAATGCTGGTGAACCTTCTCATTTTCAGTTGCAGTTTTGCTGAAAGTGGTAGAGATAACATGGCTGAACCTTTGGTTGTTATTAGTGTGATTATCTAAACAGTTCTGTCTCTTGTCCCTCCAGACGTTGTCAGACTAATTCCTTGTGTTCTCAGATCTAAGTAGTTGCTGCGTTGAGTGCAGTTATCATGACCTAAAGAAATGATACTTGAAATGATGAAAATAACTGCCCATTTATGTATTGCTGAGAGTAGTCAACATGCAATTACAACAGTTCAAAAGGGTTTGATCTGCTGGCAAATGAGTGCCTCCACTTTGAGCCATTTGCAGGCCGAGGCTCTTAATGCTCAAGAGTACTTCAGTGGTGGCAGCCAGTAAGGGACAAGCACTGCTCTTGCATTTTCCCTACCTATATTTACTCTGCTAATCTGAGAATCAAACAGGAAACCTTTTGGTCACAAGCCCACTTCTTCAATACCGAACCAAAAATGAGACAAGAAATAAAGTGGAATTTTCTTTCAATGTCTCACAGCTTTCAGCTTTTACATTCTGACAATCTACTCATCATGTTTAACAGCATTCATTCAGATGCATTTCTATTTTTGACAACATGTATAAAACCATCTTAAGGCGATGAATGACTTTTGGCCACATAAATAGAAGCATTGCAAGCAAAAGCATTTGCAAAGCAACTGGAAAGAGGAGGATCTAAACTTTGGAGAAGTTGTTGGAACATTAACGCTTCAATGAGATGAACATTAGCCACTTCCAAAATGAGTAATCAGACCCCTGCTGGTTATCAAGATGAGATAACAAATTAGTCCAGCCCTGATAATCAAAACGATTCTTGTGCATAGAAAATAGGGAGTCTTATTCCATTGTGTGGAACATTGTCAGGTTTGCGGTGACCACAGTGAGAAAGATATTCTGAATTGTGCTCTGTTTATTCGTGGATTCTCCTGCTCTTATTTTATTTGTTATCACACAGAAACTCTATATTCCATCACTCCTTACAAAACAGCATTATAACCTCGAAATACAATTTTTTGTGTGTGTGTCAGTTCCCTCTTATTTGGGATGATTGAAATAGACATGCCTAAACACTGTGCCTTCTACAAAGATTGGGAAACCACCAACTGTGCACCGTGGCTGTCATGGATGGGGGAGTGTATGCGCCGGGGGAGAGGATAAAAACAATAAAAGCAAGGAAGAATGGAGGGTTGCCTGGGGAGTGGTGCTAAAGCACTAATAACACTGTAAGGAATTTTGGTAATTTTCTGGATGAAAAGCATCATTTAGCTGCAGACAAATTTGCGTAAGACTCCATAGTAATTAGAATCTGGGGATATGATTATAGAAGGGCGTCAGCGTGAGCAATGACAGGCTTTGAATCCGGCTAGTCAGATGCAAGAAGGCAAAGAACCGCAATAATAACAACAACAAAAGCAAAATTAATGTAAACGCATTAGCAGAGTATTATCATAAGAGTTCTTGCTTATTTGGAAATTTTAATTATCATTCAAAGCGTTGGGTCTGTTATTACTAAATGTGGTCTCAGTCATCATGTTGTGTGTCTGTGATTTATCAAGCCTCAGAGTTGGTAGTTTGGAGCTCGGGAGAAAGTTTCAAGTTGAAAAAGTTTGATATGAGAGAGGAAACGTAAAGTTATGTTACTTGTGAGCACTGCTGCAGTATCAAAAGACAGATGCCATGACTCTCCGTGTGTTGAGTTTGCCGCTGCGCTTGAAACAAAACAGCTTTTGTTTTGAAGACTGTGAGGTACAGTAGACCTAGGCAACAGAAAAGACAGAGCAAGAGAAGGTGCTGAGAAGGAAATCCCAACCAGCACTTGAAGCAGTGAAATGTTCAGAGTTTTAAATTTGTGCTTTTGAGGGAGTGCGCTCATGTGTGGGGGAGTTTGTACTGTATATGTCTACAGATTTCAGAATAAAGAGCTTTTAGGAGGGCTTTTGCTGCCTTTCACAAGAGCCTGACAGCAGCGGAACCTGCTGTTCTCACAGTGACTTAGATTGTAGTGGACTGTCAATCACAAAATCTTACCATCACTCAAAGCTGGCATTTAGTGACTCAATTTGTTGATTCTCTAAGCCTCTTGTCCAAAGACCATCTAGCACTGTGGCCCTTGTAGTAGAACTCAAATTGTGGATTGATCTACAGCCGGCTGTACACCCACACAAATGCCTTTATTTTTCTTCATTCTGTGCCTTTGACAAAGTCTCATAATATTTGGGGATGAGCGCTGACTCTAAAAGCAGATTACACATCGTGGAAAAGGAGGCATTAAATAGCATCATGTGATCTACGTTTGTCATGTAGCATGCAGTGTACTCGAGGTTGCCATGGAAATAACGATGGAGTTTAGGGAAATAAAGCAACTACATCAAGTTCTGTTTACTGTCAGGGTTCTGTCGAGGTCGGATCGGAAATGAATGATAATCCGAATTTTCCTTCATCCTCTTTCACTTTACTGTGTACATCGGCCTCTCCAGGTTGACCTTCCCACCTTGTGCCAGTGATGCACATGTGTGTCAGCGGCTGTGTCCCAATTCAGAGGCTGGGTCCTCCACGTCTGTATCCCAAGAACAAATATGTCCTAACAGGTTGACAAGGTCTGTCCCATTTCAAAAGTTTCTACGAATGCAGCAGCTGCTTTTGGAAAAATAAAAAACTTCAAGGACATATTCTTTTAGGTCAGGACATCTCAAAAGGAAATATCTCATGATCATATAGTTACTTTGTGCTCAAGTCTTAAATCATCACCTGTGAATGCACCAATTTGAATGATCCTGCAAGACACAAACAATGGTCAGCAGAAGTAAAGTTTAAGTGGATTTAATGTTTATCACTGATTGTTACATACAAAAGTAGGCTACGTGGAAATATTGTATTTAGCATTAACAGATGCAGCACTAACAGCACAAAGTAGTGCTATTGATTTAACCCCTTAAACCCCTCATTGTGTATCAAAGCTATATAGTTTGAAGCTTTTTTCCTTTGTCAATAATCTCCTTCTACCCTAAATGACTTAGATGTGCACCATTGCTTAATTTACAAAGTGCAGCTCTATGAAGCTTCTCTCATTCCTCCCCACTTGCTGCAGCTTGAGCACACCATCACAAATACTATAAACTACAAAACTGTGACAAAATGGCAACTTGTAATATTGGAGAAATTGATTTTGAAAAACAATAATGCTACAGAAAGTAAGTAAGTTGACAGGATTGGTTCCATCTGTTTGTTACATCATATGGAAATGTTAACAAGGTAAAGAATTGGATTTTCACCAGTAGATGTCTTTGATAGCAATGCTGAGTTATATAAAGAGCATCAGCAGAAAACAAAAAGCATGAAAAACCTGATTCCAGATGGCACGCTAACAAAAAACCCAAGTTGATGGAAACAGGCGTCAGAACATATTTTTGAGAGAAAGATGCAAATGAAGCATGACTTGTTCAACTATCTACGCTTAAAGACTCTGCAAGCACTCAAAGGGGTTTTCTGCTACCTGCCTTGCATCTGCTCAGGTGGAAGGTGTGCAGAGCGATGCTGGGATTTACACTATCGTTCAAAAGTTTGGGCTCAACCAGACATCTTCCATGAAAACTCACACTTTTATCCATGTGCTAACATAACTGCACAAGGGTTTTCAGACTGGATTTGTGATTCAATTAATGTTATCTTCATTGAAAAAAAAGCTTTTCTTTCAAAAACAAGGACATTTCTAAGTGACTCCAAACTTTTCAACGGTAGTATATGTGAGGCCACTTTAATTAAAAATTTGCCCAAGACAGCGTGTTTTCCTTACTTGTTAGATAAGATCTAGCAAAGTAAATGTTTGTTAATGAACAATGCTACTGTGTGATCAGTGCTATGGTAATCTGTGCGTTTCAGTGTGAGACTTGTAGTTTCCCGTTACTCGGGTTCAGGTTTGCTGGTGGTGTCAAACTCGAATAGAACAGAGTATTTTGTAATGATTAGTCAGAGGCAGTAGCTTCTGGTGTGCATATAGCATGTGTTTTGTCTCCTCTTCAAGTGATGTAATTTTACTGATTAAACCCTTAACTGATGCTCAAGTGGTGCGTTGTCTGCACATTCAGCCATCACATGCATTGTTGTTGCACTAGACGTTTGATTGGCGCGATTTTGCTGGCAAACAGCAGAGATGAAACAATACGCACTGATGAGCACATACGTCTAATGACTGGTGGTGGATGAATCAAAATTAAAACGCTTCAAATATCGTCTGTATGCTAGGTTAGTAGCTTACATAAGATTTAATTCAAACCTGCTGCTACATAGCACCATCATGGCCAAATAAAATGCAGCCTTGTATTGAGCTGTGTAAAAGCAGGCATTTTACAAACAGTTGCAGAGTTGGAATAAGTTCTTATTTCTTGCTATTGTGTGTTTAAAAATAAAAAAGATAGTAATCTCTGTTGTGAAAAAAAAAGAAAATGAATGACTGTATTCACTTTTAGTAGGAAGCCTTATGAGACTCTGCAGACCTTGAAACTTCAGTCTTGCAAATCCATAAGGTTAATTTGGTCTATTGAAGGAAGCTGTGTTCTCTGAGAGATTGTGGGTTTGTTCATCGTTTTATTGATGATTTAACTTCTTCCGGACCACATGCTGTTACTTTAATTTCAGTTTTTCTCCTTGTTATATTTTCTTTGGTAGAAGTGCTGCGTCTGTGTAACACTTTTGTTCATTATCTAAATGAATCAAATTAAAGAACAAAAAACAGATTGAAACTTTCATTATCCAGTTTTTCAATTACTCCTCAAATGGAAAACTGTTTCTGTGTTAATTGTTTGTGTTTTAGTTGTTATTTCAGAATTAAATTCTTGAACAAAAATCAAAAATGACTGCAGCTTGTGCTCATTAGCATACGGGGGGAATAACCACATTATATATGTAGCACCTTCAGCAACGCAGTAATAATCATCAAATGTAGAGACTTAATTAAAATCTATATACAACATGTTGTCTATAGTATTATTATAATTTACTTCATGTGTGTATTCAATTATCTAACCAATCATGAATTATTCATTAGCCTACAGGCTATATTTGACGATTGCTGTCAAAATATTGCATGGTCACATGTTCTACATACATAATGTAGTTCAGAGCTGATTGTCCTCCCCCAGGCGATAATGGTACAGTCCAGTAAGTACAAAACAGAAATGGAAATTTTTTGAATATTGATAATTAAAAATAAAAAGAACAATTACATAGTTACTTCATTTTGTACAAAAATCTTAAAAAAAAACTAAACTACCGTAGAAAAATTTGGGGTCACATAGAAATGTCCTTATTTTTGAAAGAAAAGCAGTTTTTTTTCAGTGAAGATGACATAAATCCAGTCTAGGCATTGTTAATGTGGTAAATGAATATTCTAGCTGGAAACAGCTGATTTTTAATGGAATATCTCCATAGGGGTACAGAGGAACATTTCCAGCAACCATCACTCCTGTGTTCTAATGCTACATTGTGTTAGCTAATGGTGTTGAAAGGCTAATTGATGATTAGAAAACCCTTGTGCAGTTATGTTAGCACATGAATGAAAGTGTGAGTTTTCATGGAAAACATGAAGTTGTCTGGGTGACCTCAAACTTTGAACGGTACTGTATGTAAAGGTGAAAGTTCCAAACCCACAAACTAAAAAGCATAACATGGACTGTACCTACTGTAATATCTGAATTTTAATTTCTTACTTGATAGCAGTGAGCAGTTTAATTAGCAGGATATTTCGCAGTGCCAATAAATGATCATAGTCATAATCAGCGTGCGTTCTCTAAAGGTCGAGACATAGCAGGGTATCAGGGTTCATGTAGCTCCTCTGTGTTTTGTCCTTCCTATGTTACTTACAGCATGTCAGAGATTGTTGTCAAGGAAACTATTTTCTAAGTACTTTTCCCTCTTTCCTCTGAGTGCCTTTCATTTACACTGAGTGCGCGAACAGGAAAGCACAAATGAAATGCCTCAACTGAGTAATGGCTGTAGCCTTTCACAAAATCGGAGCTCGATAACTTTTAACGCAAAGCTGAGTTATAAAACTAAGTCAAGGTCGTGCTGCATAACGAGCATACAGTGTGCTGGGCTATTCACTCCCTGTCTGTGAATGCAGACTTGTCTTCCATTCACTGCATTTAATGGTTTTCAAGTTGCGCACAAGCGGAATTCCTCAGCGTCGTCACCCAGAACGAAGGAAGCTGCGTTAATTTCGCAATTCCTACCCTGAAGTCACCATCCATGGAATTCTGTGCTGCACACAGTTACATTACATTTTCCCCAGGGAAAAAGAGAGCAGGAATTTGTATGTCGGGACACGTTTTGCATGCGTGTTCACAAGCGTACAGTATGCATGACAGTGTGTGTGTGTGTGTGTGTGTGTGTGTGTGTGTGTGTGTGTGTGTGTGTGTGTGTGTGTGTGAGCCCAAGATAAAGAGAGAGGAGAGGAGGTGTCACAGACAGAGACAGGGACAGAGATAGCTGTGGAAATCCAACAGCTCTCTCATCTTTCTTAATGATGCGTTTGTGATGATACATTTGCGATGATGACATCTCTCATTGTAATTTGAAGCACCTCCGCCTGTGTCAGAGCTGTACAAGGCATGATGTGAAATTGGGATCTCAGAACGGGATGTTTTATTAGCTGCTGGATATTGCCAAGGTGGTTAAGATAGGCTATTTGATTTGCACTGCTCCTTTCATTTACTCTGTTTGATTTGCGATAAGTGACTTTTCCTGGGGAAGAAATCGCTAGTAATTTCACAGTTTGTGCTTTCTTTCTGTCTTCTCCTCTGTGTGTACCCCTCTCCCCTCTCCCTCTCTCTCGCTCTCATATATGACGAGTCTTATGGGCTGCCCTCACACACCTCTCAGGGACTCCCACACACAGCCTCAAGGCACGATTGTGGTGAAAGATGCAAATGAATTGATTCCAGTACAAATGAACTCATGATAGTAATCCCATGCTAAGTGGCTGCTGCTTAATTTCATATTGATGAATGAACTGCCTCAGCCGGTGCTCAGAACAATGGTTTCTAATTAGAGTGACACTAATTGCAGGCACATTGATTGGCTGGTAGAGCGATCTCATAAGGATCCTGTTGAATCGGTTGAAGAGCTGTTCCTGGGGAAAACACTCTTGTTGACAAGAGTTTGTCGGGTTTTAAACCCAGAGCAGTAACGTTTAAGGTAACAGCAGGAGGTTTTTGAAATGTGAGGAAGAAAGGGCATCTATTATATTATCTGCCAGGCTGTGAAGCAACAGAAAAAGTACGGAACAGGCGGTGTTGTTTGAATATGAATTAGTTTCATATGCATGCAGGATACATTTCACATCACAACTCTGTTGACCCTGTGAGGCATGTAGGTCTGATAGCTTGGAAAAAAGCTGTGAAGTATACATTGCTGCCCCCATCTTTTCAGTGTGGGCTCTAAATCATGAGAATGTACTTAGATGAATTAGATAGAAAAGACACACGTGCATGTTGAACAAATGGAGCAGACACTATTTCCCAGTGACAACATGCAATTTTTACCACAACACACATCCAGTTGCAGTAATACGAAAATCAAAGAATTAATATTGTTCTCATATCCATAAAAGTTTAAGCTACAGACAGAAGACATTTAGCTTAACATAATAACATGGTGATGTAAATACGTAACAAAAAGTCTGGATTTCAGATGAAGCATTTCAGGTAGGTAAGAGGAAGTGCTTTCTTTGGGAGGGAAGAACTCTCTTTGGCATGGACCCTGGGCTTTATAAGTTTACAGGCCTTTTACATGTACATAAAAGCTATATAGCAACCTAACAGAAAGGCAAAAAACAAAAAGCATAATATGAGTTCCTTTAAGGTGTCATGTCTCATTTGTTTTATCTGTACAAAAGCCAGAGTTAATGTTCTGGATTTGGCCAAGAGCATTGACATTCTGAAGCCTCTGCTTTTTTACCATCAGGGATTTTATTTGAGTATTTGACTTCTGAGTGTGAAGTATAGACTTATGCAAGCATGACCATAGTTTAAATCTGAAACTACTAATAATGGTGCAAAATGACAATCATTTAGAATGTCCAACATTTGGATTTAGTGAAAAATAAAATGAATATAGAGTGTAGAGTCTTTCCAGGCAAAACCTGACTCATAACCTTCCTGTATTTCTTGAAGATGTTGCCTCATAATCATCTTGTCTGCACTATCAAAAGTGGTTCACTGATTAATGTCTGCATGTCCTTGGCTGCAGGATAGTGAGTGCAGTAGGTAAGTCACTAAAACTTTTCATAGCATATGTTCAAGCAAAGAGGAAGGAGAAGAGTCAGTGACCCCATGGCAACATTCCTGTTTTCACGCGTGCATGAATAGAACTGTGAAAAGAAAGAAATTCGACAGAAATAACTGACAAAGCCCAATAATATGCATTTTTATGTATGTCTTTTACACTATCTGTATGTTTTTTTGACTTTATTAAGGCTCAAAATATGCTCCCTGAATCTCTGGCACGTTGCTTATTCTCTGTCCATTCACAGAAGCAAAAAGTCAGTTTAAAATGAAGACATGCAGAACACCACCGACATTCAGACTTAGGACATTTCTGAGCACTTTGTCTTATCTTGAATATAATAATATATAGTATAGTGTCCCAAAAGCCTTCACATTGTACAAAAGGAGTGAAAAACAAAAACGATACGTCAAAGGAAGGTTAAGTAAAGTATCATCATGTTTCTATTTCACAAGCAGAGATGAAATAAAGAAATGTGGTCAAGCAAAGACTTTTATTCTGTGGGAAGTATGTGCGCTTAGTCCATAATCTTTAGGTGGGTGTAACTCTGAGAGTAACATCCACATGAACGTCAGGTTTTCCTGCAGAACATTGGATTGTAATGAGATGATCAATGTTATACACTACACCTGTCAGTGGTTTTAATGTTGTGGCAGATTGGTGTATTTTCTGGTGACATTACCCTAAAGAGCAAATATGAACGTAATTTAGATTGCACTTTGAATGTCATGCCATGTCTTGATGGTATAGGTCACTGTAAGTCTCCGGCTGTAGCCTAACAGTAATATCTTGTGTGTCTGCCATCCTACACGGACCTTTTCCTGGCATGTGTGTGGTTTAATCCTCGCTGAACGATGACAGTGGTGCAGTGGTGGCTTTTACAGTAGTGCATGTTTCCTCTCTCAGGGCAGTGCAGCGCAAATCAAATCATTTGGTCTGATCCAGTGGAATGAAATGGAGTTAGAGAAGGTCAGCCTGTGGCGCCATGTTTCTCACTCTGCTCTAATGTAATAAGAGCACACTGAGAGAGGCATGGATTAGACTGTAATCTACCTGCATCTCTCTCTCTCTCTCTTTCTGATTTGTTTGCATTATCCATCCCTCTCTCCTTCCCTCTTTGTGACTCGCTTAATGCCCTGTCTCTCCCAAACTCAGTCTATTTATTTTGACCTCACTCGCACTAGATTATTGGGATTCAGTTTCTTTCTTTCTCCTTTCCACTTTCTCATCTGCCAACTAGTTTCATTACGACTGTCAGTCAGTCTTTGGTTAGGAATAAACAGAGTGTTTGATCAGTTTCAGGGTTTTGATCACTTTCAGCTGCTATTTTTCTTAGAAATAGACTGAAAAAATCTGTCTGGGAATCCCAGCAAAAAGCTTGAACTTTGGGCTGCATTTTCTCAATTTTATTTATTTTTTCACGAAATGTATGTTGTCTCATTCTAGCTTGGCTGTAACTTTAAAAAAGGAAACATAATGACATTAAAGCAGTAGTGCATGTGCAAGATCTGAGGGATGTTAGGGCCCTTCTAACAAAGTTATCCAGATAACTTAATTATCCAGTTTTATGAGACAAACTCTTGCTCCTGCTAATGTTTTCCTGTGTGCTGTGTGCAATGTCTCTGACTTTGAAGATGCTGTGTATAAAAAATAGCTCAAAATGAGAAGCACAGGTCTAATTATATCATGTGGATTTTCTGAGAGAGATAGTAGAAATTTTGTAGTATAGGTGTATGATAAAAGAAGTCCATATTTGATGAGCTACTGTTCATATTGGATATATAATCAACCCACCACCTTGGTCCCAAAATATCTTCCTTATTGGTTTCAGTACTATTTGGCTGAAAAAACCATGAATATTTGAATAAACATTTATGTTTGATGGAGAATGAGCTTTCTCTGGCACAAAATTAATTTGACTCGGTGTGCAAAGATAAATCCTTGGTAAATGCTTCTATAAATTCTCTCTGTTACTGTTTATGTATTTCATTGCTCATGGGCCTTTCAAAGTGGCCTGTAATTGGTGTGTTATGCCCTACTCTTGTCCCTATCCTGTCATATTTATATTTTATTATTTTGTGATTCTTTGCCTCCTTTGTCGTACGAAACCCCATGTTGTGTTCTGTTTCAAACATTCATGTTACCATCAAGCTGAAATCCAGTAACCTGGGTCATCTGAAACTTCCAGCCATCCTGTCAAAATTTTCATTTGTTCAGTACTTTGAGTTATAGGCAAATATCTACAGAGATAATGACATTAGCATCAGCCTTGGATATACATTGTACATACAGCTAATTAGCATGTCAGTCACACTAAGCTAAATGGTAAATTACATACTTGCTAATGATATGAGATAGCATTGGTGTTGTGGGCATGGTGGTGGCATCAGCATTTTGCTAGGATAGAGCTACACCTTTGCTTCCTTTAGAATGTGTGGATCTATGAAGTCCCTGCCCCTCTCTCCACACACCCCGTCCCACTCACTGCAACTTGACCACACCTGCTTAACCTACGACTCTGCTCCAATACTGTAAAACTACTCACTGCTTCTTACATGTTATGCATTGTGTTGGTGCTATAAGCTGTGGTGTGTGATGCTTGATGTCTACCTGCATTGTGATTAGAGTGAGAGCAACGTATCCATCACATCAACGGTCAATGACTCTGACTAGCTGAGATGGGATTATTGGTAAAAGCTGGTTAATCAGGCTGGTTGATCATTAGAAACCCATCATCACAAATCTAAGACATATTTACGCACAGAAAACACAGCTTAAAGTGTGAAATTCATTCTGCTTAAAAAAAACTCACACTATTCATTCCTGTATTTCAGTTATACCTTCTCTTTCTTAGTTGAGACATTTTGTGTTTTTGGGGATGTAACAGTCCATTCCTCGGCAATTACCACTCCTCTAACCCTCCTCAAGCCGAGACAGAGACAGCTGTCATCATGTTCCATCAGTGGGATCAAGGCTGAACACAGTCAGCAGAAAGCTGATTTCATTCTTTAAACAGTCCTAGGGGAGGGTCTGGAAGAAATGGGACTGTGACAACAGAAGGGAAACTGGCGGGAATAGTGCCAGCATGTGTGCGTGTAGATCGAGGCAGAGTGACGCAGACACACGATTTGCATCATTGCAAGATAATGTGTCATGAAATTACGCAGATGTCTGGAAAATAAAGGCCTTCTTGAACAAATCTCGTTTGAATTTTCTTCCCACTTGGGGTCGTAGGCTCTGTTTGGAAGAAGCCTGTGTACCATTATGCACAGATCATTTATCTACAGTTCATGTACAACAAGGTCATAATGCGCAGACTGTGTCGTATATTCAAATGTTCATGCATTGTAATAATAACTTATTATAGAATTTAGTGCAATCGATTTGTCTTTCACCCTATAGCAGTGTCAAATTACATTCGCTCCTGCAATAACTATCATCAGATCCAATTTAGAGTGATAAAATAGACCCACTTGATGTTGATCCTAATGCTGAATTAAAATGACCCCGGCATGTCACTCAAAATACAGCACGGAATTTCAGCAAGTAAAGGCAGGATTTAGTGCTAATACCATCTTAACACAGCCGGTGATTCTCTGAATATTACAGCCCTCTCAGGACAGCATCAGTATTACCGAAGGACGACCGGCAGGGTAGTTTCATAAGATTTAAACCGTGATTCCATACCTTCTGTTCCACTGTTATTTGGGAATTATACCAACCCTATGGGAATAGTAATTCCCTGGTAATTTTTTTCAGTCAGCTCTTACGTCAGTCTACTTGTATTCCAGTATTGTTCTTCCCAGAAGGGCAATTAACACTAGAGATCTGAAGGTATTTCCAAAAAGCTCCAACTCCTTATCAGTATAAGATTTTTAACCTGCTTCTCACATTTGGTTTTCTCAACCAGCAAACTGGAACAACTCAAGAAAAAAGTATGTCATTTTGTATGAAAATATACAATAATAGAAACCAAGAAGTCACAATAAATATCTGGTGTAGTCCAACAGTTTTTTTTGTTTTTGATCAAAATCTTTTTAGGTCTTTTATGGTCAATTTTTGCTTTCCACATCTGTGTGCACAGACTAATGACGACTTTTAAAGCAGACGGCGAACACTTACACAGTTTGTTCGTACTATAATATGCCCATAGAGGGACACACAAGGGATATATTTTACATTATACAGCAGCTACTTACAGACTCGGAACTATGTCTGTGTGGAAGTGCACTGGGGTGAACGTAGCACAGTGTTTCTGGAGAATGTAATTTTTGCGCCCTTGATGAAAACATTTACAAATCAAAGCTCCTTCAAGGTCCTGTAGTGGCTTCTTCAGCTACAACTCATTTTGATGATGACCCATGAACATGTGACTGACTGACGGTACGTGTCCACCTGATCCGTCAATTTCCCGCATCCCATTCATTGTCTATGTGAAACTGTGATCCGGTACCTCTCCCTGTAGCGGGCCGCAGCTCATTTGCAAAAGGCAGACTTGACTTCTACTTAATGCAAATTTGCCGCGGCATGCGGAGGTCTGACGCATCGCAAAACTTTCATCAGACATCTAAATTAGCCATCATTGAACTAAAACAGACAGATTCAGCCACTGCACAGGTTATTTCTCACCTCAAATGTTTTCAGAAGTACTTTTCACTGAACTGTTTTCGTACAGAAAGACAAAGTTTGCGAACAAGCCGCCATGTTGGTCCAACACATCTGCCGGACTCAAGCGGAAAGTGCTGTCATGTGACAATGTTGTTGCCCAGTAATGACCGACCATGAAGCGGGTGATTTTCAGATGTGGGAAAATGGATCAGGAGGACACGTAGCATGGTGCTACATGTCCACTAGATGTGCTTTTCTCGCATGTAAATACACTGCATTTGAAAATCGTACGCTTGGTGGGCGTGTACTTGTTTCCAGTAGCCGGTATTCAGCTCCTGCTGACCTTCTTCTCGAACTATCCTGCCTGCCCCTGATTGGACAAATGCATCGACTCGGGAGCTGTCTGCTCCTGGATTTCAAGTCTCACCAATATGGCACCTCGGCTGCAAACTTTCTCTTTTAATATAAAAACAGGTCAGCGAAAAAAAATTTCTGAAAGCATTTGAGGTGAGAAATAACCTGTGCAATAGCTGAATCTGTTCTCGTTTTAGTTGACCGACGACTAGTTTAGATGTTTGACGAAAGTTTTGTGATGCATCGGACCTCCGCACACCGCATAAAATTTGCATAAAGTAGAAGTCGAGTCTACTTTCTGCATATGAGCTGCGGCCTGCTCCGGGGAGACACACCGGATCACAGCTCAAAACGCACCACAACCGGACCAGCATGCAACGTGGTGCATTTCACATAGTCAATGAATGGGATGCGTGAAATTACCGGATCTAGTGGACATGTACCTTAAGAATCTCCTCCTACAGTTTCTCCTCCAACAATTAATTTGTTTTTGTTGCACACGTGCAGTCAGCACGTTGTGTGAACGGTCCACACAGTCACAAATTCTGGATATCCTGAGAGAGCTGGATGGTGAACCTTACGTCAAACGTACACTCAGGACTCAGGAAATGGAAGCTTCAGTAAAAGCTTCTGTTTGGAAATGGTCACATCTTAACCCAGAATGTACTACTTTCCTCGACCGAAGCACATAGTTTTGGTCCCTAAACCCAAGCAAGCAGTGAGTGAGAACCAAAAGTGCACAACTAGTGACAAAGAAAGTTAAGGCAAAGAATAAATTTCCCTCACGGAACACAAACCCAAGTCTCCTTGGTGAAAGTGTTGTTGCTGACTTATACTACCATCCTATCCTCCCACCTTCTTACACAGACTTTGTGGCTCCTTCAAAGTGGAAGTGTTCCCTACTAAATCCCAGCCTTACCTTTCAAGGAGAAAATATGTTTCTTTCAAAATCTAAATGAAAATGCAGTTAGTGGTATGGGAATGTAATTTTTGCGAGACAGTGTTGTGCATCTTCAGATACCTCAAATGCACAGAGAAGCACCCCTCAGTATACCCATCCAAACAGACAATCCTCAGACTCGAGCCACTTTGTGTGTTTGTTTATGTGTTCAACTTTTTTTCCTGGCTGTTCAAAACTGCAAGGACACACACCAATTCCCAGAATACCTTGCATCACTCACAAACACGTCCTCCTGTGTATTCGTCTGAGTGAAAGACAGAGTGACAGGAATGAAAACTCCTCCAAGTAAACATGCTCACATGGGTAACAACCTATGCATGTCTGCTTCTTCTAACACACACACACACACACACACAAACACGCACTCACTCTTCCTGTGAACCTGAAAAACAGCTTCTCCTGACAGGTGCGGCACATATTTCACTGAATTAGCATTGATACATGACAGTATTAAACCCCCATATTTATGCATCTCTCTGGGTGACTATGAGTCTTTCTCTCCGGTGCTTGCGTGTGCGTGTGTGTTTGTGTGTGTGTGTGTGTGTGTGTGTGTGTGTGTGTGTGTGTGTGTGTGTGTGTGTGTGTGTGTGTGATCTCTCATCCAGTATATGAGGAGGGATTATTCTTGAATCTAGTTTGGCCTTGTCATGTGTGTGCTGGGTCGAGGCGAACAGCTCCCACATTCCAAGTGGGGATATTCCGTGTCACTCCTCGCTGACATGCTGACATTTACCGCAACGCCGGCGTCTTTGTGCCGCTCTCATCACCGTGACAGCGGACTTACAGATCGCCAAGAATCCCAGCACAGTATCAATTTGCTCAGCCAGCTGACAGTGAATGGGGAGAATAAGATGCACGCAAGGCGTATACACACACACACACACACACACACACACACACACACACACACACACACACACACACACACACACACTGCTGGAGTGGATACTGAAGGGCAAGAACCTAAACTAGCTGTTGTTGGCCTGTGATTTAGATCAGTGTGATTGTGTTATGGAGTCCAAAAGAAAGATTCAAGCCATAAAATATTCAACATGGCTGCTAGTAAGGACACATTGACATGCACAAAGCATTTCTCATCATCCCTTTCAATATTGATCAGGCATCAAAAGATTGTCCAACAAGCACACAGCTAAGACTACATCCACTGTCTATCATCTACTGTAGGCAGGGAATAATGCATTATTAATCCTCTCTCGACACATGGGCTGTTGTTGTCATAAATAGTTTAGAGTGCCTCATGACTGACTCTAATGAATCAGTGTTCAGACTTTACCTATTAATATTAATTAACAGCAACATCTAATGAAAAATATCACACATTTCAGGGCAGCAGAGTGTTCATAAGCCCTTTAAAGCAATTTAATCCGCAGATCTGGGAGAAGTTATACCACATTTTTAGCACTTAGTTTTATAATATTTCAAAGCTTAAGCATTACTGCATTTATGCATGCCTACAGTTGCTTCATGTTTATTTCATGCATTTTTATATTTTCATTAGTTTATTTCTCTGCCAGCCACCTGCAAGAGATCACAGCTTTCATAACACGACCTCTGCTGTCTTTATCTTAGCTCACAGAGGTGAATGGATTCATGACAAAACAGCTCCAGGCACTGAAATAGGAGTACTTCATATTGCCTTTTTTTCCTAACATCATTGCTGTAATATTTACTTTAGTAAAATGGGAGGAACTTACCACACCACAGGGTCACAGTCACAGCTATTTGCAATTTTCACTCTAGTTTACTTTAGGAGTTTTACATTTTGAAATATGAACCTATCTAAAGGGAAATGCTTAAATTGCAGAGGATATCAACACCTTGTTTTAGCTTAAATATGACTGTGATTTTGATACAGGCCTGGTTTTAGAATACAATGACTCAGGGTGCATCTGAGAATAGTGGAAGTACACTAGCACAGAGACCTTAAAATGGCCATTGTCCTCCAGAACAATGGATTATTGCCCTGTTTATATACACGTTTTCCATGAAACTCACGCTTTTATTCATATGCTAACATAACTGCACAAGGGTTTTCTAATCATCAGTTAGCCTTTCAACACCATTAGCTAACACAATGTAGCATTAGAACACAGGAGTGATGGTTGCTGGAAATGTTCCTCTGTACCTCTATGTAGATATTCCATTAAAAATCAGCTGTTTCCATCTAGAATAGTCATTTACCACATTAACAATGTTTAGACTGGATTTATGAATTATTTAATGTTATCTTCATTGAAAACACAACTTCTTTCCAAAATAAGGACATTTCTAAGTGACTTGAAACTTTTGAATGGTAGTGTACATCTACAGCTGTTTTTATCCAAGTAAAAGAGTCTAAACATGCAGATTCACACTATTTTTTCTCAGTGTGTAGTAATAGCAAAAGGATACAGTTGTGAAATGCAACATCTGCATTGCCATTTCACCCAGAGTTTCTACAAATGTAGCAAAAAAATGGCATGATTTATGTAGAAATATATTTTGTTTTTAAATATTGCATGACAAATCACATGCCTTACACCACCATATAGACTGATTTGGGTATTTCTCTAGACACAGCTGCACCTTTCCATGGTCATCTAGCATTTGTTGATTCCAGTTTAGTTTGAAATTGGGGTCAAAGCGTTGAGAGTCAGTCAGGTGGTGGGAGAGAGCTAGTGGTATTCAAATTGAAATGGCTAACTAGCTGGAGTCTTTATAGTGACTTTGCTGCTGTTTTCTCCTGGATCAGCCTGTGTGTCTGCAGCTGTGGAGGCTGCAAATGTCTGATTTTGACTTCAGCAACCACTTTTGAACATACATGTACTTACATCTGGTCTATATGCAACACTAGCAGACAAAAGTTGTCCAGTCACAGTCAGAGGGGGATGCACAGACCGTAATGATGCAGCAGACCTGCACAATTGTAATTGCAGTTTAAAACTGTTTTGCAGGACGATTAGATTGAACATGCAGTTTACTTGGAAGGAGTTACTCCTCACAGCTCACAGCGAAATGATGACAGGTTTTCTGTTTCAAATTCAACAGAGGGTGCAATGCATGATTTTGCCAGCCCTGTTTTGATAATTAGCATCTACCAGATTTGCTGTCACTTTCTGTCCCCCACCTCTCCTTTCCCCCCGGTCCTGTTTATGAGCACTAATGTGCACAAGACACACTCCACTAATGTCGTGTGGATCACACCGAGACATTTTGTTTGCACTTCACAGTGCTACGGTTGTCTACAAACACCAGATTTTTAATTTTTTTTTTCAGCGCACACAGAACAGACAGCTAGCAACACTGGTGGGAGATATTCACTAAATTCAATCAAATGTTTATTGTACTAGAATCGCTGACTCTACCTTAAACTGTAGTTAGGAGCTGCTTCAGGAGATGGAGGCAGCACAGTTAATAGATGGTGACAGAACAGGGCATATGAATGATATAATAATAAAGAATTAGCCACATAGTCCACGAATCAGATCAACACAGTAAACTACTAGCTCACTGCTTCTCTACTAGAGCTAGTATTTCCACTGCTGCTACTCTGTTGGATGCTCTCAATCTGTCACATTCCATTTTGTCCAAAGTGCTGACAGTTGAATGCTGTATTTATATGTCAGCAGGTGGGGAGTGTGTAAGTGGTGGGGTGAGGGAAAGAAGGTAACTTCACCTGGTAGTTTCAGGACAAAGTGTCCCAGTGCACATCATAGATTTTTTTAGAGATTTTTTGAAGGGATAAAGCAGAATTATGGGATAAAAGGAACTTCTGTTGCGATAAACACCCTAATCTGAATCCAAGATCTGTGTATAGTGTAAAACTGTACAGCCCAGTCAACTGAGAATGTTTGCTTAAAATAGTTTATTATTGTTGAAATCTGTTTACTAGTTTGAATCCATGGAATAATGGTGGCACCAACAGAAAGTGACTACTATCATTACCTTTCAATGGGCATGCAAGGATATGTTCAACTGATTTAAAATGGGGAGACTTGGGACAAAAGCTTAGTTGACCAGTAGGAAAAACAGATTACACCAACTCAAGTCTATCTTGTAAAGCTTACTGTGTCAGTTTTTCTACGCAATGTGCAGCAGTACTGGTAAGTAATCAATGGGCAAATGCAACATTTTTACTTTTTTTTTTTTAGCGCTACTTTTTCAGTTTAAACGGATGAGCTGCCTTGCTGTGCATGAGTTTGCTAACTCAAAAAAATGGATTTATTGTTAACAGAATGTTTAACATCATTGTCAGAATAGGCAGAATATACTATGTTCATACTTTTACAGGTGCTCTGTAGAGTTACTACTAGACAGTACATGTGTTTGTTGAGGGCGCTCTGCTTTGTTTTGTGCGTGCCAGCAACAGCATACAGTAGAATGTGCAAAGAAACCCAGGATGGCACCAGCAAAGGCAGAGAGGAAGATTGCTGGGAGGCAAACATGAATGTAAACAAATAACTGCTATTTAAAACATTCCTCAAACATTGACTTCACAAATGTTTGAGGAAGGAAGTAGTGCATTCAGTACAAAAAGAAGTTTTGTGGAGAAACACTAAACCCTAATCACTACTTCCATTTGTGCCTCCACAGGTTACTGTTAAATCAGTCGAGAACCAATCAATATAATTCTTAAATATACATTTTGAATATTTGGTGTCATTATTGCATATTATAGGTTAGACATTGCAATGAATATGGTCTTAAGTGGGCAATTAGCACCTGACATTATCACATTGAATGATGCTTTCTTTGACATTATCTCCAGCGTAGTTACATTGAGTGGCTCAAGCCCTGTGGCTCAGCTTTAGCTACGGCTGTTTCCAGAACAGCTGACAGCATCTATTCTGCAGTTAATGTGGCGTACTGAGGAGCTGCAGTAAAGATAATGTAAGGGTTGTAAAACTGCTAAAGCTAATTAGCTGTCTGGCAGAAGCTCACCAGGTGAGTGGAGCTGGTTGAGATGGAGGACAGACAGGCAGAACGATGAAAGAGACTTTTTTCCCCCCTCTTTTAATGGAGAGTACAGTAATGAGCTGTGGCCAGAGAGAAAAAGACTGAAGGTTAAAAATGTCATATGTTGAATATCAGAGGAGTGCAGAATTTGTGCATCTTCCCCACAAATATTGATTAGCCTCTGATATAGTGTGACACAGTCAAGGAGAAGGATCAGGTCTTGCTGCTATTTTAATAACAGTCGTCTCGTGCTCCATCACACCGTGTAATACAGTCCAGCTCTCTGTTAAAGCCTGCTGGGCTTCAAAAGGTTGCTGGGGGAGAAATGATAACAGTTGTTGGCAACGTATTATTTAAAACTCACCTCATACGTATGCTTGCACTCAATTAGCCTTTTGTTATCTTATGACATATATGCACATGTCTGTATCTGCCTCCCTTCAGTGCTGTGTGCACCTTTGCCTTTCAGTGAAACAGTTACATTATGATTTATCTTCTCATCAGCTGTACTCGGATGTTTTGCAACTCATTGTAATTATTGCTGTTTTGTTCTCATCAAGTATCTTTTTTCTGAATAAAAGATTTAAAACCAGGGATAAGACGTGATGCTAAATAATACATCATTCAGGCATTGAGTTCATGCAGTTTCTCTGTATGTTTCTGTTTGACCTACCACTGAACCATTGAACATGGAAATGTAACACTGAAACCCTCATTCTAAGTTATTCACCATCGGCAGTGAAATCATTCAGGAAAGATGATTGATTTCCTTAACAATGAACCCATAGAAAATTATCACTCAGTCCTGTATTTCTCTTTAACTCTGCAGAGCACTGCAGCACCTTTCAGATAATTGTTTTACGTTTATGACATGGTTTTACTCACGTCATTCTAATCATTACCTGCTTTTTCTGCTTGACTTAGTCATAAAATGAGATCTGATCTTCATCTAAGTCACAAGATTGGCAATTTTCTCTGGATAATAACACACAAACAATTCTAATTGTTCACGTCTATTCTGAAAACAGGAGGTTTTCATTCAGTAACTGTTCGTACCTCAAACTAGCTCTTCCAACATTCAGGGCAAATTTTGACACATTCCTCCTCACAGAACAGTTACGCCTCAACCCATTTCTGGGTTTCTGTGAGGTTAAGGGTTAGGGATTTGGCTTTGACTGGGTCACTCCCAAACCAAACGTCTCCCAAAAACTACTTTTCCATATAACCAAACTGCTTTCTTCTTTAAAATTTGGAGGAAAAAAAACATTTTAGAAAGAAACATTTTCTCAGTGAAAGGTACATCTGTGATGTAGTAGGAAAGGCTTACAGTCTGATAAGATAAGATAAGATGAGATGAGATGAGATGAGATGAGATGAGAAGAGATAAAATTTATTGATCCCACAGTGGGGAAAGTTCACCATTACAGCATCATCAAAAAGAAAAAGTATAAAAGCAGCACAGGAATAAATTAGCAACACACAGTGCAAAACTGCAGAGAACATTATATACAGAAGACTATATATAAGAGAATGAGGTTGTAACAGTTATTGCACATATTTATGTGGAATGCGTATGTAAAAGGAAAAAGTGCAGCAGTAACTGAGGTAGACCAGTGAAGTTTATAATGCGACATTGTACAGTTTGAGTGTTGTTGGAATGAAGGACCTGTGAAAAAGCTCCTTCTTACACTTAGCATGTAACAGTCTGTCACGGAAGGCACTGCTTTAGGAGTTCACAGTCTGATGCAGAGGGTGAGAGGTGTTTCCTATGATGAAGCCACAAAGTTGATGTAGGGATGAGTAGCAGCATAAATCAGTAACAGGACTGGGGACTGTTTCACATGTGGTACCAGGATCCTTGTGCTGAAATTTCATTTTCTATGATTGTTTACTTTCAGTTTTCATCAGTCAGTTTTCAGAAAATATCACACCTCGGACTAAAATGTGATCTTTTCACATCATGTTTGAAACTTCTCCATTTTCTGAGTTACCAGAGTGATGAATCCCACCCCATCTATGTATGACTGAGAGTTCAAGTAAAGCAGTAAATGGTATAAAATACTTATGATACGTCACAAACAAACACAGTCCTGCATTTTTCTCAAAATGTGACTGAGATTGCATTTAGTTGCAAAGGAAAATACATTTTGTGAGACAGGGCTGCTACTTAAAAGTTTTTTTTGTTTAGTTTGATCCTATTCTGAAGTAGATATGTCTTTGACCAACTACGTCACTCAGCATCTACTGAGCTTCAGCTTGGGCATTCATTTTTTCCGTTGATGATAGCGAGCGGTACAGGTCCAGAGGCAGCGTAGCAGCCACAAACACAGACATGTTTGGTGCTGCATTTTCTTTCTAAATAGTTCATCCATAGTTTCACCTTTTCTGTGCAGAGTTCTGGAGAACTAAGGTGCTCTTAGACAACACAACAATGTCTTCTTTTGGAGCGCAGCGTCCTTGGTGTCCTGCCATGGACACACCAACAACCTATGAAGAGACATGTTAACCAGGTCTGATGATTAGTTAAGCAATCAGCATTGTACATTTAGAAGCCATCTTAGCTCAGCATCCACTACTAGGGAGAAAAGCCACAGTGTTAAATGGTCTTCATTTGTAGACAGTTTATCTGTACTGTGGACTGATCAATATCTAAACCTTTTCAGAACACTTTGTTGACCTAACCCTTTTTTGCGAGGTTCACATCAGTAGATGCTTCTTGTGAATTGCTAATGGTAAATTGTGTGTTTCTTTATTGACTGGACTCTGGGTTTACTCATCCCTGACTTCAGTTAGATTTTGATAATGTCAGTAACCAGGGAGGTCATATGGTTTTCCTGTTAATGTTTCATTATACAATTTGTGTTATTCAAAATGGATAATATTTAATCTGACCATACTGTAACACTGATTTATACGTATGAGCAGATGAATTCCAAACGTTCCACTCACCTTATCTTGGTACTGTGCACCTGAAAAGACAAAGTGAAAATAGCACATACAGTTCACTTTGCTTGCTCCAATGTTTTCTTTCCACTTGCTTGACATACATTAGCACAAAAATACTTTCAATACATACAATTCACATTCAGGATGCTGGAATACATTCAATATATACAATACCTTCTCCAGTTTTTTTGATTATAATTTCAGAATTGTCATTAGAGTGATTTAGTAATTTATAGGAAACACTTAGGAAGTTTTTTTGACAGAAATGACATTTGTTGAATGACACAACATTTGGCCCTCAGTCCATGCATCAGTCAATTGTGCAATTTAGCTTATATGAGAATGTTGCATTATGGGAATAAAAATAATTCAGTGAGTCACCTGTAATCCCTAGTTCACCCCCCGGCCTTCCCAGGATCTTTCTGCATGGAGTTTGTATGTTCTCTCTGTGCATTCGTGGGTTTCCTCTGGATTCTTTGGCTTCCTCCCACAGTCCAAAAACATCCTGAGGTTAATTGGTAACTCTAAATTGTCTGTAGGTGTGAATGTGAGTGGTTTGTCTCTACCCTAATGAAGATTAAGTGGTGTGTAGATGATGGATGGATGGATGGATGGCTGGATGGATGGATGGATGGATGGATGGATGGAGTCACCTATAGTGTAAGGATGTACTGGTCACTAAGGGCTGACAGTTTGAAAGCTACTGTTCATAGGTGATCATTACATGTAGGAACATCATTATCGTATAGGAGGTAATATTTTAAATGGCAAGTAACTGAACATTCACACGTATAATAGTATCATAATTGCAATATTAATCTGTTCTGCTGACAAAACAACGTCAGGTTTCAGAGAAAAGTGAGCAGACTGTTGCACCTGAGTCTTGGTTTGACTCAGGATAGATTATTTCATCAAGTCTGTTTGACTGGTTGAACATGCAGATGCAGAAAATTGCTCTCTAAACTAATTATTAGTAGTGATTCTGTGAATGCCACATTCATCATCATTATGGTGTGTAGGAACTAACTTCAATATCTTAAATATTTGTTTAGACAAATTGTTGCTGTTTATGTCATTGGAGCATGCAATTTGTCATACGAGGTAAGCACTTGTTGAGGATGTAATTTGCCTCGGCCTGGTCTCCATTGGAAATCAGCCTTCTTGTGAAGTGGAGCAGCAGCATGAGAAGTGACACGGTGGAAAATGTGACCCCGATTTATCAAGAGAAAGCGTTTTAATCACAAATCGGCTGAAAGCTGTAAGGGAAAAGGTCCTCTTTGTGTTGCCAGGTTTAATCACTTTTCACTCGCAGTGGCTCTGCTTTGAATAGTGGTGGAGTGCAGTTTGACTTCCAAGTCCCATGGGCCTTTCCTGAATGATCCAGCTAGGTTTGACTGCCAAGGATCAGTAGAGGGGAAAAGCAAAAGAGTGATAGATGGCTAATTTGAGAATAAGATGGAAGCAACAAGAGAATGTTTATGTACATCAATGTGCAGCAGGTAATTAAGTTCAGCAGCAGCCTTTTTATTACTGTAGTACATTAAGCATATGCTAAAACATGAAAGAATTTGAGACCCCATTTTCTCAAAATTATGCATTTAGCAGAGTTAGATGACTAGAAATATTGCTTTGATTTTTATTTTGATGTATTTTTTCAGTACTAAGAGATGTAAATTTTGAACTATTTTGAAAACCGATAATCAGCAGCCTCGATAATTAATCAATAACATAAAATGAACTCCTTAGACATTATTCTGTATTGATAAAATTGTTTTTAACATTGTCACATGACTTTAGCTGCATACATTATCAGCCAATAGCCTATAGTGTCTTCACACACTTCAGCTCCCTGACAAGATGAGCCCTCTGGATGGTAGGCATTAAGCGTCTCATGAGACTTTCTCATGGAGACTTTCTCATGGAGACAGTTTACTAGCTAAACTCCCACAATGCTCTATGCTCACCAACAGGGAACTATTGGCACCAGTCCAAGTGACTGCCTCCTTGGATTGCTACAGTATTAGACAATAAAAGACTCTACCTATTGGTACAACCAGGTACTACAGCTGATGTACAATACTTTTTCTGGCATGCATATCCTTCACCTTCAGCCTTATCAGTTCATACACTATTCAAAAGGTTGGGGCCACTTAGAAATGTCCGTGTTTTTGAAAGAAAAGCAGTTTTCACTCTGGGTGAAAAGGGCAATGCAGATGTTGCATTTCACAATTGTATCCTTTTGCTATTACTACACACTGACAAAAAGTTGTGTGAATCTGCATGTTTAGATTCTTTTACTTGGATAAAAACAGCTGTAGATGTACACTACCATTCAAAAGTTTCAAGTCACTTAGAAATGTCCTTATTTTGGAAAGAAGTTGTCTTTTCAATGAAGATGACATTAAATTAATCAGAAATCCAGTCTCGACATTGCTAATGTGGTAAATGACTATTCTAGCTGGAAACAGCTGATTTTTAGTGGAATATCTACATAGAGCTACAGAGGAACATTTCCAGCAACCATCACTCCTGTGTTCTAATGCTACATTGTGTTAGCTAATGGTGTTGAAAGGCTAATTGATGGTTAGAAAAACCTTGTGCAATTATGTTAGCATATGAATAAAAGCGTGAGTTTTCATGGAAAACATGAAATAGTTGGGGTGACCCCAAATTTTTGAACAGTAGTGTATATTTTTAATTGTTTACATTATTAACAGCACTTAATTGATAACAGTTAATCATTAACATCCATATTATTGAAGGAGGCTACCTTATTAGCATTCTACCAAGGTCTCAACTGAAATTAAATGAGGATGTAAAGTAACAGGTAGACTTGAGATCAGACAGAGGAAGTCATAAACACTGTTCTGTTGACCTCGAAATTACTTTCATAAATGCTCCAGTCGAGTCACCTCCAATGAAGTGTAATTTTGTTAACAAACCTGGTTAAAATAAGGGATACAAAATGCAATATCCAAGTACACAGCAGTAATTCTCCAGCAAGGTGAGGCAGAAGGAGGACAGGATGGTATGAAGGGCAAATGAAGGACCGGAGAACACCGTGGACAAATGGCATAGATGACATACACTTAATAAGAAGCTGAATTTGAGAAATGGCAGCGGGTGAACGACAGGAATAAATGAGAGCGGGAATGAGAGAAATAAATGATAAGAGGGATAGAGCTGTTCTGCTGCCTGTGTTGGCCAGCCAATCACCGAGTGTTTTCAGTCCGTGCAGGTTTTCAGGTGTGGAAGGCAGAGACAATGACACACACTGGAGGATAGAGATCAAAGGGGTGCACACACACACACACACACACACACACACACACACACACACACACACACACACACACACACACACACACACACACACACACACACACCAACACACACAACTACATCTTTAAGGAGACAGGTGTCGGAACAGCAAGAGGCAGAACACACACACACATACACATACAGAGTTGTAGAAAAACAGGTGCAGATAGCAAGAAATGGAGCCTATAGGGAGTTTTTGTGATGCGTATTGTTGCTCCCATAATCTCTTACCTTTCATTCTCACTTGCTGCAACACACCACACACTCACATACACACTTCTGGCAGAGACTGCCCTACCTTGGCACTCTAGGTCCCTGGCCCAATTTGAACAGTATCAGTGAGCGATGGTGACCCACTGGTGCCAGAAGACCTGGGTGGAAAAAGTCGAGTCATTTTTCACAGCCTGCCCAAACGCAAACTTCTCTCCAATGAGAGAACGGAAAACATTTTGCCTCCAAGCATTTTTGCTTTGTGTTTAGGGAAACAAAAATGTATCTTTTACTACAGTGCCTTGGAAAGGATTTCACCCAATGAAACATATAACCTGAAGCTTCTAAAACAACAACTGGTTGAACGTGAGCTGCTTTTCAGGTTTTGGACAAGTTTTTTTTTCTCTCTTTCTCAGCTGGGCACCAGCAGCCTGTTGGTTCTTTCACACCTTAAGCTGGTGCAGTGTGTTTTGCAGTATTTGTTGCTTCAGTCAGGATTTTAAACTCAAAACATAAGCACACTGGAGCTTCCACTCTCAAGGATAGTCGAACGAGCAACTGCGAAGATGTAGGAAATTTGCAACCATTTTCTTAAAGGATACCCCAACAATTGTGTGTGTTTAGTTTTGTCTTTTTTTTATTTTGCCATAAGGTGTTGTTGTTAGAGAGTGCTAATGATGCCTTCAGAATTATATTTGCTCAAGATAAAGTTTAAACAAAAATCCCATTTAATGTTTAACTTTAAAGACCCTCTCTGGTACAAATTTTTTATTTTTTTACCTTGTTAACATGTCCATATGGTGTTTTTTTTATTATGTGCTGGAGAATCAGTGTACTGATGACAGTCTCAAAAACATCAGATTTTCAGAAATGACAAAACTAAATAAAAAGAAAAATCTCCACAATATGTAACTTTCTTACACAGACATGAGATTTTTTGAGTTTAATCAATGAATAGAGAGTGACTTCAACACGTACAACTCTATTGGCATTTTTTAGCTACAAGACAAATGCTTAATTAATGCTAAATTACACATTATTATGTAGTTGTAAACAGATAATTACTCATAAATGAGGGCTGGTGTATGGACATACAGTAAAAATACATATAAAGATATAAATTATGCTTTTATACATTATCATTGTTGGCAAATACAGTACATTTATGAAATTGTGTTATGTCAGCTAACAGCTACACTGTAGTTTTATATCCAATAAAACACGGATGGCGACTGTGTGCTTATGGCGGCTTTATTTACGTTACGTGCTGGCGCGCTGTACACACACTTCCTTATTTTAACCCTGGACACTTTCCGGCCGTCACGTCACTCCATAGTGACTCTCACACACCACAGTCTATAGTGGTATGCCACATTTACCCCCCCCCCCCCCCCCTTTTCAAAGCGTCCAACAACTGTAATAAGGCAAAGAACTCATAAGTGCACAAAACAACATTAAGGCCTGAACGGCCAACCTGACTGGATAAACTGGGTGGACTACCGGCTTACTTGCATAGCCCTGTGGATTATTCTGTGACATGACAGGCTATGCACTAACTAAGATTTAAAAGTCTGTAACATAGTCTCTGAGGTAAGGAGGCCTCTTGCGGACCCGGACAGGATGGGGTCCAGGCTGCAGCGGTTCGGCCGGCACATCCGGTTTGGGGAAACGCCCAGCTGGGGTCTCAGCCTGTGTACTGGGATGGTCCCAGTCCCCATCTGTGTGGCGAAGATCAGCAGCTATTGCCTGGTCTGAGGTGGGGGTGGGCTGGTCTTACCGCTGGTGAGGCAGGCTGCACAGTCTTTGACCAATGTCTCTACGTCTCTGTCGATACCCACCAGACCAAGCCCTTGCAGCATTGCTTGACCTTCACAGTGCCCAGGTGGCCGCCATGAACCATGGCCAGGACGCGTTCCCACAGAGCGCTTGGGACCACTATGCACAGCCCTCTCGCCACACAAACATCATTCCAGCAGGAGAGGTCGCCCCTGACCCAATAAAAGGGCACTAGTTCCTCCGGGATTCTGGCAGGCCAGCCTTTTCGGATGAAAATGCAGAGCTGGGTAAGTACAGGATCCTGTGCAGAAGCTGCCTGAAGCTCCGGCAGGGAAACAGCTGCTTGGAGGGGCGTGTGCAGCATGAGGACCAGTTCTGGTTCTGAGGGGTCCAGGGTAATGTCTGGCCCAGAGCTGGGTGTGGCTCTGGAGAGGAGGTCTGCCACGACATTCTCCCTGCCAGGCGTAAACTGTGTGAAGACGTTGTACACCTGTAACCTCTCAGACCACCGATAAAGGTGCAGTGGCTTGTGACCCGATCCGCTTGTGGCCAGCAGGGCTGTGAGGGCCTGGTGATCTGTCCGGAGTGTGAAATGTCGACCGTAGAGGTACATGTGCCACTGCTCACATGCCCAGACGCAGGCCACTGCTGCCCTCTCCCCCACCGAGTATTTCTGCTCGGTTGGGGTAAGTGACCTTGATGCAAACGCCACCAGGCGCTCGGTCCCTTGCTGGAGTTGGGACAGAACTGCACCAACTGCAGTGTTGGAGGCATCGTAGGTCACAAACATGGGGCTCTGCAGATCGAAGTGAGTGAGCACAGGTGGAGAAGTAAGTTGAGACTTGAGCTGGCGGACTGCGGCAGAGCATGCAGGGGTCCAGACTCAGGGAGCATCCTGCTTAAGGAGGTCATGCAACGGTGCAGTGGTGTCGGAGTAGAGAGGAAGGAAGCACAGATAATAAGCAGTCATCCCCAGGAATGATGATAGCTGCACAGGGCAGGAGGGTTCAGGCAGACGCAGGACAGCATCAACATTCGATGGAGCGGGCTCAGGCCGGTAGCGGTCAGGCGAAACCCCACAAATTCGATGACAGACGCTGCGAAGATGCACTTCTCCCCATTTAGCGTGAGGTTGTGACGAGCGAGCACATCCAGTACCTTGGAGAGGCGGTCATCACGCAGAGAGGATGTCACTCCGTACACCACGATGTCATCCAGATACACAACCACACCGGGGATGCCAGCAAAGATGGTGACCATAATTTTCTGGAAGCAGCTGGGAGCGGAGCTGAGGCCAAAGGGCATGCGGGTGTAGTGGAAGACCCTCCATGTTGGTCACAAAGGCGATGAGGTTGTGGCCGTCCGGGTGCGGGGGAACCTGCAGATAGCCCTGGCGGAGGTCGAGCTTTGAAAAGACTGTTGGGCCGTGAAACTTGACGGAGAGCTCCTCCACTGTTGGCAGTGGGTATTTGTCTGGGACCACTGCTTTGTTCACCTGTCTGAGGTCAAAACAGGGGCGCAGGCCGCCTGTCTTCTTCTTTGCCACCACCAGATTGGAGATCCAAGGCGAGGCTTCGACCCGCTCGATAATGCCACCATGCAGTAGTTTCTGCAGCCGGCGGAGAGGTTGGATGACAGGGGACATGGCTGGGTGGATGAGCGGCTGGTGGTTGAAGGCAGTGAGGCAGCCCAGCCCAGTGAAAAGCAACGGCCAGCGCTGCTGCCAGGGCGTGGTCACTGTCAGGACAATGGCGCCCATATTGTCTGTGATGGAGAAGCCCAGGGCACAAAAGAGGTCGAACCCCAGGAGGTTGGCACCATGGCAAGAAACTTGGAACGTGAAAGCTGGGAGGGCTCTAGAGCCGTAGCTTACAGAAAAGGTAACAGTGCCGATCATGATGATTTTAGTGTGTCCATAACCATACAGCTCCTCCGCTCCTGCCTTTATTGTCTGTCTGGGGAAGAGCTGCCGGACCGTGGACTCATTGAGAAGAGACCTGGAGGAAGCTGGGTCCAGTTGCAGTGGCAAGCACATGCCATCCAGGTCCACTGTGCACCATGTAAATGGTTTGGCGATCGAGCCCACAGAGTGGATGGTAGTTGGGCTCGACCAGGACAAGCGGCGCTGAGCTTTTGTAGGAGCGGGCGCTGAGCGGCACACTTTGGCAAAGTGATAATCCCTGTCGCACACACAACATTTGAACTGTTGATATTGTTTTGAACTTGGAGAGGTGTGCATGAAGTGTAGCCACATCCATGAGTTAAACTGCTGAAGAACCAATTTGGCCTCAAAACATTGTATCTTAATGTATAAAAAAAATATGTTTTAAAGGGGGTATTCCTTTGGAGGCAAAATCATCTTTTTACTTCAGCTGACAGGATATCTCATCTGCCACATCTCTCTGGCTGTTTCATCTGACTGCCATGATTGCTGTCTCTTTTGTAGTTCTCCAAGGAATAAGTATGAAATAATCCTCCACGAGTTTTCTCCAGGGACGTCACGCAGGCACAGGAACAATATTTTCTCTGCGGCTATTCTTAGACGTACTGTACATGTCTGGCATCACTGTACTCCCTTCCTTACCCCCATCCTCCTCCTCCACTCTTTCCTCTCCTCTATCCCCAATTTTCTCCTAGGGTCTTTCTCCCCTGAAAGTAAACAGTGCCAGCACTGACGGTGGAAAGTGTCATCCGAGGCCGTCATCTTTCACAGTCTGCAGCAGCCGTTCCAAAGCGAGCTCATCCATCCCACACTCTCACTGCGCTATCAGCCTAACACAGTCATTATCACAGACTCCACTAAAACAGATATGTTCCTGCCTCAATGACGCTGTGGCTGCAGGAGCTTTATAGCAGGCTGATGCAACTGATAGCAATTTACATATAAAATCCACCGGAGATATGGGGGCCATACTGGGGCAGCACCAACATTTTGAGCTGCTTTCAAATCCCCTAATAGACCATAAGCAAGATTAGAATACATTTTGTGTTTTGGTCAGCTGGGAGACGTTGCCTCTTTTTTGCTATAATGGCACCCGTAAAAATATTCTGACTGATCTTCTGCTAAACTGCTTACAAAAATCCAAGCATAACTCAGCATCTATCTTTGTCACAGCTTTTCAGTTCCTGTTTGATTTTCGCCTTCAATGCACCAGACAAAGCCTTACACCTTGACGCTGGCCTTGGTCCAGGTTTTGTTAAATCATGGGCAGTCTGAGGCAAGCTGAGTGGAGCCGTATCCATTGTGCGGCTGGAGCTGAGCCTGTAAAACTCAGTGGTGATGATGGTGAACAGCTGGGCCAGACTGCCGGAGCCATCGGTATGCGATGAGATGATTGATAGCTTAATGGCAGAATTTCAGCTTGTATTTGGGCAGTCTGGCACTACATAATGTGGAGTGTATGTAGTGTTTTCATCACAGAGATATGGAACTGGGACTTTTTAAATTTTCCAACAGGTCTTTGTAGAGGGCAGTAGGCAATGCCTTGTGGCAAGAAAAAGAATATCAGGTATAACTTTAACATCAGGGATTATTTTCAAATTAATAGATTTATTTCCATTCATACCAATCCTTCTCTAATTGAGGTCTTATTCATCTTATCCTGCTGCTGCCATAAACTTTTGATGCCATTAGATTGCTATTCTATTGAAAAGATGTTCCAACGACCCTCACTAGCTTTTCAATACCAAGTTAAATCTTTTAAAAATGTGATACCCATAGTAGCTGACATTACTAGCAAGTATTGTAGTTAGATTGCCTCTAACATAAGCTGTGTCATTTTTAAAATACTGTGAAAACCTCAAACTATTTCCAGGTGTGAGTGGGCTGCTACAGTCCCCTCCTGCTCAGAGTGATCACCTATACTGTGCAATTACACTTTAGACGTATTCACTGATATATTTTTTCCGTTGTAGGACAATGAAATGAATACGACATGGTGATATAATGATGACTCATAAAGGCAACCTGTTTGCCAGCAGTCATTTCCAAGCTTCTGCAATGTGGTGACAAAAGATAATTTTATAGATCACAAAGCTGGCACAAAACAAATGTAAATACAGTTTCACAGAGAAGGATAAATGCTGTATTCTTAACTTTATTGCCTCACAGCCTTCATCCCTTACTGGGCAGCTCAGTTTATCCTTTTGCAAAAGTTCAGTTTTCCACATTTAGAAGCACAGAGTAGTCTGATAGACCTGTAAAACATCTGTGAATGTCAGAAAGAGATGCCAGGAGTCCACAGCCAAATATCCTCTGCTGGTGTTGTGGCTGTTGCTCGTTCTTTGTCATTCTTTGCTTGTTCTTTTCAGGTAACAACAAGTTTCCTTGATAGCATGTTATTATTATGTTGAATGGGGGTATTTTTAACCTTCTGAGCCATGCTGGTGGCATCAACGCCAAAAAACACGTGCGTATTTCTGAGATGGAAGTTGCTTTGACAAAACAGCGGTATTTGACACCCTGGGAATAAAGCTGGTCAAACACAAAGTGAGTGCATCAAAAGGCAGTTTTGATGTGCACAGAGACATGTATTCATGGAGTACATACTGTAATTTTTACCGCCGTGTATACACCAATCAGCCACAACATTATGAACACTAGCAGGTGAATAATATCGATAGCCTTGTTATAATGCAATGTTCTGCTGGGAATCCTTGAGTCCTGACATTCATGTGGATGTTTGATATGTACCACCCACTTAAGGATTGTAGGTCAACCAACCCCCATGGCAACAACAGTCCTTGATGCCAGTTGCCACCCTCTGCAGGACAATGCACCCCGACACACCACAAAAACTGCTCAGGGGTGATCCGGGGAACACGACAGAGCTAAGACGTTCACTTTGGTTCCACACTCCCCAGATCCAAATCTTATTGAGCATCTGTGGGATGTACCAGGATAAGCCTGATCTAGGTAGGTCCCACTCTGCAACCCACAGGACCCACAGAATTCACTGCCACCATCCTGGTGCCACAGGACATCCCCAGAGGTCCTGTGTCCAGGCCCTGCTGGGTCAGAGGAGTTCTAGCAGCATAAAGGGGCCTAACACAATAGTAGGCAGGTGGTCTTAATGTTATGACTGATCAGTGTATGTGTTAATGTAGCTCCATGTATTCTCATAAGGCACAAAAAAAAGCAGTGCAGAGAACTTCTTTTGTGTCTACATAGGAGGCCCAGCATTAAACTGTAGGTTACCCTTGTTTCTGAAACACTCCGATCCCAATGCACAATCGCTGCAGGTCTCCACATAAAACACAGCAAATAAACTTGGAGCATTAAAGTACACTTCAGGTTGTGTTTACATGTGTAGATCAAGTAAAATGCAAGCAAAGCACTGTTTAAAATAGGAGCACATCTGTTCTCTCAGATGTGAAGAACCTGAAAGTGAAATCTGCAAATGATTTGAGAGTTAACCAATATCTTTAACCAGTTTCTTATAATCCAAGCATGAGCTTTGCTACACTGTTCTGACACTCACAGTCTTGGGCCTGTTAAGCCCAATGAAGCACTGTGTGTGATATTGATAACAACAAATAAAACTGGAGCACTGTAATAGCAAAACCCAATTTTTGTTGCACTAAAAACATTGAATAAAAGAGTTTGGACTAGACTGCATTTCTTTTATGAAAAAGCTTGGCTCACAATCAAATTTGCACTTACTGTGTATATTCTGTTCTGTGTTTTTTCTTAGATTTGTTCAGCTTTGTTGACCTTAGATCTAATAAACCCTATCCATGATCAAAGAGAGTGTCAGCGAGGTGACGGTCTTTGTTTCATCATGTTGCTCAGCTGTGTAGAGAACATCCTCGGGGGCATTAATGGGGGTCATAAACTCTGATACGGATATTTAAACACATTGAACTCTAACTGGCCTTGCTCAGACAAGGACACATGCTCTCCCCTGAGGCCATTTCCATGAACAGAATTGGAAAATAGAAACTATTGATTTCTCTCAGTGTTTAATGTGATTGCCTTGGCTGTGTTTTGTTAATGTTCAGCAGGTTTTTCTCTCCTCGATTTCTTCCTTTGCCTGTTCCTATTTCGAAATCAAAATATACAATTTCTTTATTCTGAGTTTATTTTTGCATGAGGCAAGAGAGAAAGAGTTGTCAGAGTGCTTATATTTTTGAGGTGATCAAGGGGAAAAATAGTGTTGAACTATGGGTGTAATTGGACATAATCTAAATGTAATCCAGCATCAATATAAAAATAAATCAGGGAGGAACATTCATAATCCAGCCTTGATTCTCTGTAAATGACCTAAATCCAGTCTTTGTGCACAGTGGACTTTTCACTGGTGACACACAACTAAAGTGTGGTCTTATAATATTCTAAATTGCATAGACGCCTTTGAGAAAGAGTTGTAAAAAAATGAATAAATAAAAATAACAAAGAAGGCTTTACAAAGTATCTGTTACTGTAAAACAAATTGCTCTTATACAGTGTTGGGATAAAATATCTGCTGATGTCTTCTATGTTTTTTATATTTCTCACGTTTAATTCTTCAAAATCATTAAACTAATGTTCAGGTTTATTTAATATTAGACAGACATAACCCACAAAATGTAGTTTTGATTTATTCAAAACTTGTATCACCCCTGTGAAAAAGTAATTGCCCCCCTAACCCTAATAAGTGGTTGGTTCCTTGGCAACAACTGCAGTTAAAAGTTTGTTACAGCTTGTGATCAATTTTTTACCTACGTTTTGGTCAAATCTTCTTTGTAGAATAGGTTTAATTCTGCCACATTAGACAGACTTTAATCATGAACTGCTCTTTTAAGGTCTTGAAACAGCATCTCAATGGGATTCAAGTCTGGCCTTTGACTCGGCCACTTGAAACCTTGAATCTCTTTAGAACGTGGCATCATGTGCTGCTTTTGAAACCTTTCAGCTACTTCACAATGCCAGACAGGTTCTATTTAGTCTTGTTTTGGTTCAGCAAACCTGGCAGTAACCATTTGCTGGTGTGGCTGATGAAACTGAATGTAACTACCAAATGAATGTAGTCATTTGGTAGATTGGTAGCTAAGGGGGCAATTACTTTCTTACATTGGACAATGTGGGCTGGACAGCATTTTTCCTTTAATGAATGAAATCATAATTTAAAAGTTTCATTTTGTGTTTTCTTGGGTTAGCTTTGTCTTATATCAAAATTAGGTTGATGATCTGAAACATTTACGTGTTGCACATATGTAACAAGAAAAGCACTCAGAGAGCGCAGTACTCCACCAAGGCTGTTCATATGGCATTATCAGGAATGCAGCATTTGTTTTATAAATGTAGCATTTCTTTAGTTATTGATGATCAGAAATCACAGCAACATAGAATGTGGCCATTTAATATAGATGTACCCACAAACAAAATGACCTTGCTCTGGGCACAGGCATGTGTTATGCATGTGTATGTTATGTACGGATACCTAAATATGTAGTGAGCAGCAGTAATTGATGGGACTCTGAAACACCTCCACAACTGAATCGATTGTTCCTTGTATCATTTCCGACAGAGAAGTCCCGATACGTCTGCAGTGGCAGATTTGTAGTAGGATCACAGTCATGTGATCGTCAGCAGGCAGCTGATGTAGTGTTCACTTGTTATGGTCACAGTGACGCTGTGCCGCTATCCCACCATGATACAGAAATCTTTAACAAATCTGTGGATCTAGACTATAAGCTGCATCACTGCCAAAATCTAATCAGGTGATCCTTGTGTCATTTCTGACCTTCCCTGAAAATTTCATCCAAATCTGTTTGTCAGTTTTTGAGTAATGTTGCTAACAGACAGATAAACAGACGGACAGATAAACAGGCAAACCAACGCCGATCGTCGTATAACTGCTGCATTACTTGGAGAAAAAATAGAAGATATCTGTAAATATTTACAGATACCAATACTTTTCCACAGCACTGTAAATCTTATAATGAATTATATCAATCTCTCTTAAAAAACACTTGAATTATACAGTTCAAAAGGCCTTTACATTTTAGGACATTAACAACAGCATACATGAAGAAGCAATTTTGAAAAAATCAGTGTTTATGTTACTGTTGTGAAACTTGATTATTCTTTGCCGTCATTGACTGAAAGCACTGAGTGAATCGTTTCTGAGCAGATGTAACCATCTTGCAGCCCATTGATCAGACTGAGGTGTTGGTGTTTACTGTAATGTTTTAGCTGCTGCTGCATTGGGTGCCAGTTTGTTATTGATAGTTCGACTCCTGCACAGCAGAGCTTTGGCTCTGCTCCAAGTACGAGTAATTGACACGTCCCCCCGCTGGGGTTTGTGATTAACTTTATCGACATGTAAGGGGAAGTGGGTGTACGGCATCGCGTGCAGTTGGCAGAGCTAACAGACCTTCTGAGCTGCTAAAACAAAATAGCATTGATGTTTTCAGGGAACAGAACAGAACTGTCCAGTAAAACACCTGGAGAGAGGAGATTGAGAAGCAAATGTATGTTGATTAACACTAAAATCTGTCAGGTTTACACTGATTGAACTCACTTTGGAATATTACTGGCTTACACTCACATACTACACACTTTTAGAACAAAAGGAGGCTTGATAACAATTGTAAGATTCTTCACCATCAAGATACTGTATGTCTATTTGTAATGTGGATTTTATTTCAGTCCCTGAGTTCTACTTCTGTGAGGTTGTCTTGAAGAACACAAAATTGTAGAAGGCCAGGCTGTTGTCATTGAGTCTGAAAGATATACACTAGGCATGGAAGGTCTGACAAGAGAGGTCTAATTACACTTTTTATGTGACAAGGACATACACTAATGCTTTATATCGAAGGTTCAAAAAAAGAAAAGTTTGGGAAGTAATACCATATGGAACCTGAAATGACCGAAGACACACTTCCTGTGTGAGACACTTCGACTCATGGGCTCAAGTGAAAATGGAAAATATGCACTTTTTATTTTGCTGTGTTTTTGATGTAGTAGTCCAAAAAGTTCTGTTTGTCCCACATGGGGCATACACAACCTTTTTCACACACTTTTGTCAGCATGTACACCAGTCCACACACACACTGTCCGTCTGATCCTTGCAGACAACAGCACATAACAAAATGTGAAAGCTATAAGTTGGATCTTAGTGTGAGCAGTTGTCAAATGTAAGTACATTTGCTCAATATCAGTAATTCAAGGTACTTGTACTTTATTTGGGTATTTTCATTTTTATGTAGCTTTATACTTTACAAATTTTAATACTTTTTTGTCTAAGGAAAGCCATGTTGCTCTAAATTTGTTGATTTTCAAATGCAGTTTTTTCTTTCAGACTAAAAGATTAAGTGTGTGTTAATGGGTTTACAACATTCTTATATTTCTTAAGATATATAAACATTTAAAAAAACCTCTTAACTGTAAAATGTAACGTCACAAAGCTGAAAACAAGGCTGCTATTGTTTAGAAATACCTACTTCTTGAATGGGGGGGGGGGGGGGGGCGTGTGGCTGGAGCCTATCCCAGCTGAATGTGAGAATTTACATCATTATTATAATATTCTACAATATTGAGATTAAGGAATCAAACATTCTATAAAATGTAAATACACTGAACTCATTAGGATATATTTAAGTGAGACTCTA